>NC_134056.1:9376949-9687714 GCF_965140245.1 Athene noctua | reverse complement strand
CCAGCTGCTCTTTCCTCTGAAGGTCTTCAGTGTGCCTGCAGAAAGAACAGCTGTCACACCAACAATGCAGATCAGACTGTCCAGCAAACCTCACCACTTGGAGAAATCTAGTTTCAGGAGGCCAAAAAGTAATTGTTGCAAGCTTCACATCTGAAAACTATCAAGCCGCTTTTATTATGATTTCAGGTTTATTTTGTTTTAGTGTCTTTAAAAGAAACAAGCCTCATTACTTAGTCAAGTAATAAATACATAAAATGGATTAAAGTCTTTGTGAAAGAGTTCATTACCAAAACAAAAAGACAGACATCAACAAGCAATCAAAAGCCATTTGTACAGCACCTTCTTCTGGGAACTTAGTGCTCTTAATTGCTATTTTATGTTGATCATCGTTTTTCTTCACTAGTGGGGAAGGAAATGAGAGTCTCATCTTGTACTCAAGAGCAAAGTTGATCTGAATGTCTAAACCAACTACAAGGTCAGGATGCAATGTGATTTGTTTCATTTTCTTAATTAAAAGAGATAACTTGCAACCACAATATTCTTCACTCCCTGGATTTAGAGTGCTTCCCCAGGTAAGTCTCTATTCAAACATTTTGATTTGTAAACAAGTTCTGACTGTAGTTTTTTTGCACTATAATAGAAGAAATGAATGCTTTAATGCATAGTCATCTTCTCCAAAACAAACTTCTAAAAATATAAATAGATCCATATTCACCCTTTGGGCTTCACTGGATAAACAAGAGCAGGGGAACTCAGCAAAGCTAAGCTCTCTGCCATTAATACTTCTGTCAGCAAACACTTGTAGGCACAGATGTTATTGGAGAAGGTTTTAGGCTTTGATCCTTACCACAAGAACTGCTAAGCCCTACCTAGGTGCCTTTAACAGATGATTTATCTAGAAGATCCACTGTTTAGCATACCAGGTTGCAAAATACCCTGGCAGATGGTAGAGCATTATCTCTTCCCAAATCGCACTCATCACTAATGTTGCTGGTTTTCTGCTACTTCTTTTAAAGACAGTTTGCTGTGACAATCAAAAGCACAATTCTGCTTGGCCAACTGTGCACCATGCTCACAGAACATCCCCTAGGAAAACAACAAACTCAGTGCTGTTCTAAAGGCTTTACTGACCTTTCTCAAAAGGCCAAGGCAGTTACCGTTTGAAGACTCGTGAGGAAGAGAGGGGAACTCAATCACCACAAAGTATTTCTCTCATTATTTCTCAGCTATTTCCCCACTACAGTTAGTCAAGGACCCCAGGGAACACACTCTGAGGCAGGCAATGTTGCAGGTGGTGACTGATTTCAGGAGAACCAGCAGGAGAACCAGGGTTTGGGTGGGGATGAACTGGAGGAGAAGACAGGAACTCACATAGTTTTCAACACTGTCTCCTCTTCAGCTGATCACTTGCAAGAAGAAAGCAACAACCAACCCAGGCATGCCAGGGCAGCTTTCGAGGAAAGCAGCTCTTAACCTCCCAGAGGGCTCACTTGCCCTCTGACCAGACAGGCAAGAAACCACAACTCTCCTTCTAAACCCAAAAATATAAGTTTTGCTAAATAAGAGATTTTTTCCTAAGAAACTCACAGAGTAATTAACTTCACAGAGTCTTCTATCTCCTTGCAACAGATGGTGAAACCCTTTAGTTGTCTGGTTCTCAGTTTGTTCCATAACTATATTTGGTGGAAAAGCTACGGCAAGGCAGCAGCTCCCCATCTGCCTTGTCCTGCTTGCTGTGCTCGGGCTAAAACAATCTGAGAAGAGCTAACAAAGCCAGTCAGAGGACCAGAGTTTCCGTCACCTGCTTTCCAGAGCAATGGCCTGAAACTCAGGAACCAGCAGGCTTCTTGTCAGCTTTATGGTGTCATGGTGGCTTTTTGTTACAATTACATTCCCCGCAAATATGTTTAGGTTTCCCTACCCTTTGTCACATCTGGATGTTAAGCAATTTTCCACCCTTAAGGAAAAATTAGTTAGGAGTTTCTGGAAGTGCTCAGCATTGTTGTACCCATAATTAGTTCATACACAATGCACAATTTCAACCATAAAGTAACTTTTCTAAGGAACACTCTGAGGTGTTTGCTTTAACAACACTAACCCCTGCAAAAGCTATCAACTATCTGCAGTGATCCTGTTCCCTCCTGAAATATTTTTCTGTTAAAGACATTATTGTCTCACAGGAAATCATTACCTTCCATGCAAACACTGCCTACCTCATACTTTTCGGTCACATTGCTATCAGAAGTGAAACTCAAAATTATGCCTAAACTGGGATTATCGTTACCTATTTGTATAGGCAAGGTACCCTATTCATGGACTGACCACACAGAGACACCCCCTTTGGCATAGGCTGGAAAATGCAAACACACTAGAACTGACTTGTTTCTTTTAAAAATACCACTGAATAAAGGGCTCCTTCATTTCAGGCAACTAACTAGGAAATCAGAGTATTATGTGCCCCATTCCTTTGGATTACCAGCTAACATCTCCGTTTCATTCAGAAAACTGCCTTGGGTTTGTGCATTGAGGAATGAAACTCCCCCCTTCCCAGCAGGAAAAGAAATAGTAGTATCCAAATAGTAACCAAAGGGAGCCACAAAGGAAGCCTGCAAGCACACACGGAACCCTGTACAGCATCGCAGCACGGTGTTTCACACACATTCCCTGTGCAGCCGGTCTTTACCAACAGTGATTGTTCTACCTCCCCTCCTTACCTGTGTCACTTGTTGGCAGCATATTCACAGCAAGATGCAGCTCCAGGTCAGTGACAGTATCGCAGTCTCTAACCTACTCAGTTATGTTTCCTACATAGAATAAGGTAGGGGAGATTCTAAAAACCAAACTAAACTTCAGAGATGGATCCAAAATCTTTCTATGAATATTCACTCATCCAAATGTGTAAACATTATTTATTTTGTCATACGTACTTGTTGGTATATGCCAACTTTACCATTTTTGTAAAAAATAAGATGACAGAACACTTTTTTTTTCTTTCTTTCAACCACTTGCCCAGAAAGTGGAAGTCCACTACCAACCTTACAATATATGTGTAGCAAACCCTTTAAAAATCTTGCCTTACCTTTGAACTAGACCCTATCTGCATGGACTGAGGCAGTTTCCAACTCATTCTCTGAGTGGGTCAGACCTGTAGCAACAATTTTAACAGGGCACAAGTTACTATGTCCTGCTTCTCCACTGATATGAATCTGAACTGGCTCATGTCAGGCTACCCTGGAGCACAAGAAGTGCTAAGAAAGTCCATCTGCACTGTCATTGAAAATGTGCCCTTGACTCCACACTGCTTGTAGAGAATCTTTTTACTCTGCTGTTTAGGTCATGACAAACTATTACTCCTTTGTAATGGAGAAGCATTCTCAGGTGTAAGGAATGCAAGACAGAGGAAGAGGAAGGAAAAGTCTGGGACAAAGACAGGGAAGAAACAGAAGAGAAACAAGCTTTATTGAGAGGTAAAATATACAAGAAGACTGAGATCTGGGTCCGATACAAGACTCTAAGAGCATGCATAGTCTGAAAATGTAACTGGAGAGTTGTTTCTGGCAGGCCTGATTCTAGATGGTGGCATCTTAATGGACAGACTGAGATCCTGAGGGGACATCTGGCAAAGGCTCAGGTAACCAAGCAGACACACAGGGTTTCTGGAGAGTCTTTTAGGGAAAAGGAAACATTTTATACCATAGAGGGGAAAAAGGAGAAATTCAGAAGTGAGAGCTCAGCTTTTATAAACAGACATTAGTAAGACAGTGTAGCAGAGTCTGAGGGGGAGAGTCACTATTGCTCAGTGAAAGACAGAAGTAAAATGATTTAAGAGGTGACACACAGAGATGACAAAGGCCAACAGCAAATCTATACTCTTAAATCTTTTCTTAGGTAATTTACATGTGCAAAAGGCTCAAAGGAAAACAGTAGTGCAGTGTAAAGTGGGATAGTGCATTAATCTTTCAGCATTTCCATTCATGCTTACCTTTCTTTCTTCTTGCATGTCGGTAGGACTGGGCTTCAGGAGAGCTGGCCCTCTTCTCCCTACGACATTGCAACTCCCATCAACATCTGTACCTGCACCAGGCACCTGGCAAGCAAATGCACATTTCTGTGGACGTATTGCTTTGGTGCCAACACCAGTAATGAATTTGTAGTTTAAAACACTTCATCTCATCCACTGTAACATAAGTCAGTTTGCAAGGTTATGCCAGCTCTTGAACATACCACAGTCCAAAGTAGCCTGAGGACAGATATAGAATGAGGGGATAAACCATATTCTTTAAAAGTCTACACTAGAGAAGGAACACTACAAACAGCTGCCCCACCTTCATTAAGTACTAAAACAAAGATGGTTTCTGCCACCTTGCTGCCTCTGCAAATCTGTTTCACTAATGAAATTATTTTCCAAAGCAGTGTTGGCCTCAGCTGAAATATATTTACCAGGTTTTTCCTAGCTATACAGAATCAGAGCAAGCATCATCTCACTTCTCTGCTTGAGAAGTAAGTACAAGTCCCCTTTTCAATCTCCTCCACCAAGAAAAATTAATCCCTGCTAAATAGAAAAACAGTAAAGCTCATAAATCCCTGACCCTATGGTTTCTAGGAGACAGAACAGGAATTGGAAATGAAAAAGTTTCTTATAAAAATTGCAAGTCAACGACATTAATTATTGTACTGGAACATCAGTGTCTTGATCAAAAGAAACATTTCTTCTCATGCAGAACATATTTAGCATCCTTTGTATATGTCACTGTGAAACAAAGAAAAAAAGCCCCTAATGGTCAAACTCTCGTTACCTCCCTGTTTTTAGTACTCACTCCCCTCTCTCATGTCCATGTCGTTTGTGCCTTCTTTCTACCTTAGGACAGTCATCTAACTTCCCTGTCAGTTTTGTGGCTTTAAGTTAGAAATTTTGGATCCTCATAGGACTGGGGAGATACGTATCCAGCAATGACTGAGACACTGTTCAATAACAAGAGTCAAAAGGCAGCCCTTCCTGTGAGACAGATATAATTTATCTCGTTTTGTGGAAAAAGGCACAGAGGTTAGATGTCTTGCCCAGGGCTTCAGTGTGTCATTCTAAAGCCAGTGGTTGGACCTGCAGCCCTGAGCTCTTGCTCCTTTGCTCTAACCAATTTAACCACTTTTCCTCTTCAGGATTTATTTCCTCTTTCATGACTGATGACTCAGCTACTGCCTAAGGAGAGCACTGTATACTACTTCATGGTGATGAGGGGGTAATTCCTCCTCCACACATGCTGTTGGGTATAACATGACCCAATGTTACTGAGATAATCGGTCCATTGTCTCAGTATATTAACCGAGACAAATGGTGTAATGAGTCATGTTTAGGTGTCTGCTTCAATGTTTGTTCTTTGTTTTCTGCTCCTGAGATTAATGCCTTCATTCCTTGGAGGTGACTGCTGATGTTCCTTCTCTCTGAGCACTACTGCTGGGATACTGTGTGTGTGCTTGTGCTATCTCATTTACAAAATATTCTGCTTATTCAGATCTGCTATTTTCAGAGTCTTTGGAGAATTCTTTTTCCATGCCAACTGTTTTTTAGGTTAAAAGCAAATGAGAAGAATGGAATCAAAACAACAATTCCCCTTCCGTTACGCTTTTTACATTTGAACCAAAAATGTGAACCCAATAAGCTCCACTATTTGGGATTTCTGTTTAAATTATTTTGTCAGCTGAACATTAGTCAGCTGTTAATCAGGGGCATTTATGTCTGAGCTTTCAATATGGGAACCAGGGACCTTCACTCACAGGGCCATGGATGGAGGAACAGAGGACAAACTGTGGTACAAGATTTCTTTACAGCAGGGCCTGGCATTTGCTATTTGCCACGTTCATGTTTTCACCTTTGCAGGGGAATCAGTTCCTCATAAACAGCTGTTGAAAAAACACCATCCAAATCATTCCTCCAGAGAGCAAACCCGCAGCTTCCAGAGCTGAAAACACAGGCAATTAAAATTTGAGTTAAAACCCTAATCCAAGATTGTGGATAGTTGAAACTTAGGATCCACTACTTTCTCTCCTCTTCGAATCCTAGTAGGTTGCAGTCAAAGCACATCAAAAGGATTTCCTTTAGTCTCTTCAGCTGTGCCTTAGGTAGCTATCTCAGACTTGTTTCTCCCCGGCTGGTGAAGCACAGCACAGGCAGAGACACACCGTGACTCTTACCTCGAACCCCACATATGGGACCAGTGGTCATCTTCTTTGCTTGCATTCACTGAAGTAAACACTCTCTGCAAGCAGCCACGAGCTTCTGCCCATATTTGAGGCTGGCAAGACATGACCCCACTTCAGGCTAATAGTCATACGGGCCCTTTCAGACAACCCCCAAAGCCCCAGGTTTGCAGCCACAGCAGCATGGCTGCACAGCTTCTAGACAGAAACCAATTCATACACAGGTGGCTTAAGCCAGCACTTAAATAGATGCAGAAAACCTTAGAGCCGGGCTCTGCATTTCTTCAGACAGATCTATTTTTCTGTCTCAACATCTCACCAAGGGGGAGTAATGAAATAGCCCTTATACAGACCCTTGCAATTTTTCTCTTTAAGAGCTATATAACCCCACATATCATTCGAGAGTATTCAGCAGACGTGGCTGAATTCAACAGCTGCTTGTTTTCCCTCACCTTGCAATCAGTGGTTAGAGGTGAACACCTAGTGCTCTCAAATCAAAATATTGTTTAGTGCTAACATCAGACACTAAACATAATAAAGCTAGAGGATTTTTAACATAGTGAAAAGCTTTGAAAGAATGCCTCCTATTCAGTCAAAATTAAAATCTTCCCTACAACATCCACTGTGAATTAAGCCAAAGTATGCACAGAAAAAACAACAAAATATCCCACAGAGCTGCACTGTAACCATCCATGGTCATACTCAGCATCAGTAAATTACTGCGTATCAGGCACGGCCACAAGGGAGTTTAGCAAAAGTTGTTTAAGGATTTAACAAATGGGCACAAGTCTGTGTATAGACAAAACTCAAAGCAGGGCTAGCAAAGTCAGTATGATGAATTTACTGTTAAAGACAGTAGCAAAAATGATGAAAAATTGGCTCTTTTAATAACTTCTAAAAAATTATTATGCTAGCCTTCTCAGGACCACATACCTCATCAGAAACATCCATGTCTCTACCAAGGCATCTGCAGTTGGGCTCTCCATGGGGGTCACTCAAAGGCAGTAGGATGAAATCAGCCACACACAAGACAGCAGATACGCTCATATAGGATGTGATCCATATGGAAGTTGCCAAGGTACAGCTGACAATAGCTTTATAAGAAGCAAAACTTGGTTCTGTGCTTTGCACTCTCAGTTGAGACAGGCTAGAGGAAGACAGCATCATTCGAGGGGAGCAGAGTACTCGTGCATTTAGGTGTCAACAGTAGTTAATGACGAGGCAACACGCAAGTAGTGATCTGGTTTTACACAACTTTATTCATTGGGATTGTATGGAGGTATTAAAAGCTTGGTGTAGTGAAAAATCTTGGTCCCAAAATAGAGCCTTAATTCTTTAGCAAGGTGCTGCCCCCCTGCCCCCCAAAGTAGAATATACCATATACCAAATTTAGATAAAGATAGAAGCTGCCACTTGGGTGTCTCTTAGCTGGCCCCAGGCACATGGTTTCATTTATGCCCTTCATAACTGATTAAATTCCAGACTTGTTTGGATTTTGTTTCCAGTCTGGAAATACAATACATAAACACAATACAATCACATTCGAAACAAGTTCTGATGAAGAAGTTTGTTTCCTTTTAAGTGGTTAAAGTGCCACCAAAATATTTGGCTTCCACTGTAAAGGAAGGGGTTTCCCCTCTATGATGGGCTAGCTAAAACTGAAAGACAGCTTTATGGGTTCTTTCTAAATGTTTAAAGAAGGACATGTCAGAAAGTTCTGTCTGAAACAACAAGGAAACACTTTTTTTTTCCCCTCTCCATTGCAGTTTTCTGTAATTTCCATCTGACTGCCCAAGGCTGGTCCTCTCTCAGGGACATAAATACCCAAGGGAAGCTCTAAGTATCTAGACATTACAAAGTTATTTTATTTGCAAGAATATTATTCAGCTGATGTTTTCATATAGTAGACGAGAGACTAAACCAGGCCATTAGCTGCATAAACAAACCAACTCTGTTTCAGTTTTTGTCCCTACAACACTATTTCAGTTTTGTCCCTACAACTACATGTCTCTTACTGTACTAAGCTAAAAAGTTGAATTATGTCAGTGTACCAAACTCTGAGCCTTAATGCAGCTAGGGAAGAACAAACATTAGAATAATTGAATTTGAATTGAGGAGTAAGTTAAAAGGTAACACCTGCTATTTGACATCTGGAGTTTAATCAGAGGGGATTAGGAAAAAGCTAGGTACTCTAATACCCACTCCTTCCTTCAGCCATTCTGTCGTGCTGAACAGACTACAGCAGAGCATTGCTACAGCATATTCACATTCAGTTTGCAAACCCTTGAGGATTGACAGAAAATGTATCATTCCTATTTGTACAAACGTCCTTTTTTATGGCTTTTTGGCCAAGTATGCCCATGTAAGACCCTTCCTTCTTGCTGCCAAAACAAACACAATTCCTGTTTATTATTCGAAGAACAATCAAATGTTGTTCAATTATCACTGAATTTATCTGATCCTGCACAGTGGCTTTAAAAAAATCCAGATAAAAACAAATTACACAAAGTGAAGAGATGAAACGCAAGCCAGGCAGATGAAAGAAGAGTTTAAAAGCTGAGGTCAACATTATTTTGAGAATGCCGAAGTCTAAGTGGTCTTCTCTTAACTGCTGCCCACCCCTCCCTTGCCTGCTCCCCTGCCCATCACAGATCTTCCCGTCACAGGCTCAGACACAGTCCTGAGTCTGGTCATTGAACTCAGGAATACTGCAAATCTCTGCAAGGATTAGTTAACATCTCAGTTGAGACCTCCAGCTACGAGAGAGAATCTGCTCTCTCAGATGCCTTCAGAGTCCCTCCTCTGCCCTTTTTTTTTTTTTTTTTTTTTCCTTGGTCTGTTTTCAATGCAAAAACAGTTTTCAAAAAACAAAGGGCCCAGTGAATGGTTTAATAAATTCTGGATTAAGTAAAAACTAAACTGTGCCATACACTTAATTCAAACAGCTGGAATATATATATATAGTTCTTTTCAATGGGCTCTATGAGAAAAGGAAGAAAGGGGGGTGAAAAAAAACAAAAAAGAAGAGAAAGTGTTTTAAAGACAACAAAGTTCTACTGCAGTTTTCCAGAGAATTCATGGAGAAGTATATTCTCTAGAGGAAGACATATGAATGGGGACTACACAAAAAATAATTTTATGGTGTGTGGTAGGGGAGGTGGAAGAAAAGTTGTTGGGTAACAGTGACAGAAGGGAACACTAGAAACACAGAAAGGAATGAAAAGTGTCAGTGAAGAAGAGATCACTCCTGTTAGATGCTGACCTTCGACAGGGCTCTGCAGGGCAGATGCGGCAATTCTTGCCTTGTAGATGCAGTGCTGTGTCTTGTAATTGGATGTTGGAGGGCGTTTGCACAGTGAGCTCTTTGTAGTGGTTTCTTTAATAGTCTCCTATTCTTCCCCGAGCTGCTTACGGAGGCTGGAAGGGAGGCAGAGGGCAGGGTAAAATGGGAGAAACGTTTCAGAGGGCTGAGAGACAGAAGGAAATAATAGCAAAATAGACTTCCCCATGGGCTGCAGTGGCAAAAACATACACCAGAGGTTTGAGGGCTTGGAAAGTTGAAGCGGTAGATTTAAATTCAAGGCAAAATAACATTTTCTTTTAGGACCACAGACTATTTACATTCCAGTTGTAGCTGTGAATGGGCCTGGATAACCCGCTGCCCCCCCCACACCTCCATCTTCGTGGGCTGACAGGCTCAGCCTGTGCCAGGCAGGAAGCTAAACTTTCATTTGTTTTCTGATCCGCTGTCACCTCTGTCCTGAGAAAGGCTGTGTGCAGGTAAATCACTCTGCCTACCACTTCAAACAAAATGCTTTATCTTTCCTAGTATTTGAGAGCCCAGTTTCCCAAAACATAACTGTACTTTTAATTCTGTTCAATTCCTTTCATTTATTTCGATCTTATTTCAGTGAAAGTGGAGAATAACAGAAGCCTAAGGCCGCTATTAGATGTGTTCACCTTTAAGGAAAATTTGATTGAAATGCATAATCCCACTAAAGACTGCTTGGAGTTTGTTCAAGAAACCACACACATACCTTACTGTGTCTAGGTTTTGCAACTGTTCAGATCCCATTATTTTCATCCCTGATAAATTCCGTAAGGCATTTTGATAGTAACAGCTAAACTCAGTTTCTCGCTCCCTTTAAAGCATATATGCTCTCTGTCTTCTCCCAAACTACCACCTCAAAATAAAGAAAAACATTCAGAACAATTGAAAGAAGAAAATTTGGAAATAGATGCATAATTTCCACACCTATCCCTTGCATCATCAATAAATCATCATCAACACCTCTTTTAATATTTTCTTTTTAAAAAAAAAAAAAAAATCACAGGATATCAGTCAGTCCCTCCTGGAGATGAGAATAGAAAGGTAACTCTAGCAGAGCATCACCACGAGTGTCACACCTTCAAAAAGAAGCTTCACTGATTTTAAACAATTCCTATTTCCAAACAGAGGACACGCACACAACCATATAACCTGTGACAACCTGGAAAACACTTTGCCTGCTTCCTCAATTCTTTGATTGGTCTTGTGTTTGTGACTTTTACCTCTTAGTTTGGATAATGGCAACTGTTTCAAATTCATATCCTTGCATCCACCCATACTGCAGCTGCTTAAAGATGTGGACTTTGGATTCAGCTATGGGCAGATAAACAGCCTGCTGCTATATCCTAAGGGTGTGAAGTGCAGTGCCATGACCCCATGTCACATACAGCCTGTTCTGTTGATCTGCCAGCCAGTATTCTGTGGCACACACTCAAACCTGAGAGCAATTGTACTTAAGGATATACCAAAACCGATGCAGAAGCTAGCTTGGTACTGTGGCTCCTTACAAGTAAATACGCACCATCAGGTGTGTACTATATGATCAGGTGGACGAAGTACGGGTCCAACAGCAAAGCTGTATGGGCTGCACTAGGGAGACAGTCTGATAAAGCTGGAGTCAGATCCTTTCATGCTAAGTCCTAATTTCTTACAGAAATGCCTTCTTTGACTTTCTCCCATTTGGACACTTTAATTATGCCTTCCTTTCCACAAGTAAAAAATAGCAAGCTGCATTCCTAGTGAACAGCAGATCCACCAAGACCTTCAGTCTTATAAGCCCAAGATTTAGTCACCTTCACCAAATAGTACCAGCTGATTCACAAATCACAAATACCCCCATGGACATAATAGTGCCCGTTCCCCATTTTTATTTGCACACAGCCAGTTCAAAGGAAAGCAAACACAGAAGGGAAGCGATCGGGGTTGAACACCCTTCTCTGTCCAGGTTCCAAATGCCTGTTTAAGGCAGTCAGGAATGCCTCTATACTCACATGCTCCACAGATCTTCCTTCTGCTTGGAAATCTGCCATGTTCCAGCAGGAAGAAACTGTGTTCTTCCACTTCAACAAGTTATAACCTGATAATTAGAGTACTTGCTTGGATGCGGGAGTTACAGGTTTGAACCTTTTCAGGAAAAAGACAAAACTGAGCCAGAATGTTACAACTGACTGAATGCCCCAACCTATAGTGTGCCTAGAGAGAAGGTAGGAACACCACCTTTATGACTCTCTGCCTTTCTTTACTGAGACCCCAAGCACAACAAGCATTTGCAGTAAATATGTTTTTTAAGGGATTGTTTCATTCCAGAGAGCAATGGGAAATATTAAAAATATAATTTTATTCAACTAGGTATCTAGATCAGGGCCAAAAATAAATAGGCAAAATTTGCTCAGACAATCCATCTATTTAATCCATCATGTTCCCAATTAAAGTGTCTTTTTTTTTTTTTCTTCTACTTCCAACCCAGTTTCTTTCTCCACACCCTTCTCCCAGTTCCCTCCTGATTTCCTCTCATCCTTTCAGCTTCTTTCTGGAGCTGGGCCAGGCCATTGCAGCCGGCAACAATGGGCTATACCCCTCTCTGAAGCATCTTGCTGTCCCATTACCACCTCAGGGTACCCTCATGGATCTGCTGGACTCATGCAAAAACCCTGACCTGCTGGCTTCCCTGCAGCAATGCAGAATTTAAGCAGCAGAAACCTTCCATTTCACTAGACATCACAAAACATTTTTACAGGGACTGATGTCAGCTTGAACATGTGGCAATTGGAAAGACAACATTTGCACTCTGGGAACAGCAAAAGCTGTTTCCTTTGCTTTGTAATTAGATCTTCAAGTTGGACTAATCCATGTGCTGCGTAAAAAGGCTTATTCTTCTTAGCCTCAGTCATTCCGGTTGGAAAAAGACTGTCAAATAGCTCTAAAAGGTATCCTTAAGACTCTTTTGTGGCATAACCCCCACGATTTACCAACAAGTGGATCGCATATAATTAGAAAGGAGTTCAGCAGGGTTAAACCCTGGCTGGGGATGACGTGAGAAGGGGCATACCTTCTGCAGGTCAAGAATGGGAATGTTTTGAAACAATCTGAATCCAAAAGCAGGAATCACCTTCCCTCCGAGCTAGGGTCAGAGTCATTCTTGAGAAGTTGTTCTAATTCTTCCCATTATGCTTTGCATGCCCACGTACAGGAGCAAGCTCCCTTTACACCCTAAGTCCCAGCTTTCCAGCAGCCTGTAGAGGGGAGACAAACAAATCAAGGGGCCTCTAGGTGTCTCGGTGTCTCCTATGCAAGGTGTGGATAATGGTGCTAACCTCTTTTGAGAGCTACAATGAAGAGTGCCACATGAGGACATTATTAACAGATCAGTGCTTTCTAAAGTTTTGTCCCACATTTTACAAGGAAAATATGTCTGTGAGCTCTGGCCCGAAAAAACTTTTTAATTCCAAGTTTGCTGTGAAACACAGAAAAAACATTGCATGAGCCAATTCTCCTATTTTATAAAAATAAATCTGAGATCCACATGGGCTACATTTTCTCCTGGGCCATTCTTCCCTCACTGGGAACAAAAACAGATTTCTACAATTCTCCCAGCAGGAAACATTCTGTGATGTCTCTACACCACAGCACCATCACATCAGAAACCTTACAGTCCTTATGCTTAACTTTGTTCTAACAAAGTTTATTCATGGGCCATCTTATTTTCATCAGCAGAAGGAAGTCTTTGAGAGCAGCTCTGTGTTCAATTTCTTCATTGGCAAATTCAGTTTGAGATTACCCCCTTTCCCCCTCAATAAATTGTTTCTAATATCCTGGGAAGAGGGGTTTAGTTTTTTTCCTTCAGTTGTGACAATGTAATTCTTCATTAGACTGCACTTTAGGCGAGGTCTGTGAAATAACTTGCAATTAGCTAACCTAATACATGTACCAGTGTATAAATCCATACCACCTCTCTTTGTAATTCCCTCCCCCCCTTGTGTTGTTTTGCAGATCTAGTTTAGAAAACCTCTGCTCCCAAATAGTTGTTCAGTAAGAATAAGGACAAATTAACAGAGTGACAGTGTGGGGAGCTGGGAACTGTTTAGCGTGACCTTTCCTATGAGAGGAATCTTAACAGGAAATCATTAATCTGAATTTATCCTTAAATTCCAAGTCACTTTGAGAGGTTTCATGTAGATGTATTATGTCCTGGGTTGTGGGCTCACAAAATAATTAATTACTTATTCCTTATTAAGAAGGCACAGAAATAAGAATGAGTACTTATGCTTTCACTGTTTAGCAGAAAAGCTTTGAGAAATTCAACAATTAATCCAACCTCAGAGTACAGAACATTCATAGTTTTCCCTAAAAATAAAGTATGTGCTTTCCTCAGAAAAGTTGAAACCTCAATTAGAGAGCTGAAAACTTGCAACTGAAACTCTTAAAATTAAGCTCTACTTCAAAATACATGGGTCTTCCCAGAGAAGTATTTTCAGGGCTTTTCAAATATTTGATAAAAATGTTTCAATGGAAAAAATATCTGACTCGTGCCAGTAATTACACAATCTGTCATTAGAAAAATGCCACATCTGCCATCCTTAGCAACTTATAACCACTGTCTCGTTTCTGCTTAGGAAAAGAGTCACTGCAACAGATGCAGTAGCAATGTATGCACAAAAACACCCACAGAAAGCATACCATCTCTCCATAGATCAGAGAGCTAACAGCAGCACTTGTTGCTGTGCTGATGACGCACAGGAAGAAGTATCTCTGAAGGACCTTTTTGCCTTTATCAGGAGGTTTCATAGACAGCTGCTCGGTATTGTCTACACATGCCATTCCACTAGTAGATTCATTAGAGGTACACACTGAAAAATATTTTTTCAATTGCCTTATTTACTATTAAAAAATAAAAATTTACAAAAAAAAAAAAAACAACAGAAGAACTTAAGGGAATATCTCCCAGCCAACACATTATGGACTTCAGACCATGCCTAATTTTAACTGCACCATTCATACCTTTAGTTGATTTAATTTAAAATGGAGTAAAATAAAGCTTAAAACACCCTGTCCTATTGTCCTGTATCACAATAAAACGATATACACTGTACAGCACTGGCTGAGTAACAGGTTTTGGATCAAAAGCCAGGAACCTTGCTCCAGAGAAACAGGGAAAAGATAACTAATTAAACAGCATGAGTTAAGTTTGGGGTTCTGCTTTGTTTTTTGAAAAACTTTATGCAACTCTTTAGCTTGCTTCAGATCTATGGAAACCAGAGGTCAGTCAGCAGGAGAACATCAAGAAGCTCAGCACTGCTTTCAACTCCCTTCCAGCAGCAGAGGGTTTAGTGAAGAACATTCCCTTGCCCCCAGCTTGTCCTGGGGTACAAATCCCATTAGCTCAGTATCGTGAGACCAGAGTGAAACAGAGTATAGCTTCAGAAACCAGCCCAAAGCACTCTAAGACCCAGAGCAAATTAGTGCAAACGATGGGAGGATGGTTGCCAAAGCAATCTTTGCAGTTGTTCTCTTCTGACTTTGGGTGGCAAGAGAACGGGGGTGTTGTGCCACAGCCTGCAGCTTCACACGATGTCAAGGGAAAAGATTAGCTCATCTTTCAGTGACGGACAGGAGCTTGGCCTATGTTTTTTCACAAACATCACCTTTCCCAAGAGAGAGGGAATTTACACCCTTGTCTGTCTCAAGCAATAAGTGTCAGTTATCATATGCAAACCGGCTGCCTTCCAGTCAGCACTTCTCCAGAATGACAAGCAGCTGGAGGGAAACAGCACAATAACCCATTGAGTATGAGAAAGAGAAAGCTTTTTGCCACAGGGCAGTGTTACAGGTCTTTCTGAAGCTTAAGGAAAGGTAATTAGAGGCCTTGTATAATCTATGCCACTCACGTCTGGGCTGTAATGGAAAAAGGACCTCCACAGCTCTTCTAAGAAATTTAACATACTGATGGAGACTCTCTTTACTTTAAACATATGGCATTTTCAGTGTACTCCCCCATCATGAATACATGTGTGAAATACTTACAGTACAGGATAACCTTTTCAGTACAATGGCTTTGGAGTTTTTGTATTTCAAATACACATAAAAGCTGACTCAATTTAATGCATTTTGCCATCAAAAAGCCGAACAGCTTTCAGCCAAGGCAAACTTATAGTAGAAGACATGCGAAGAACTTTTGCCTGCACTTGTGATGGAGTATTAAACATTGCTAATCCAATTGTAACTGTTTTGATAAAAGTACTGACAAAAAACCCCAAACAAATAAGCATGGTTCAGAATCTCAGCCTACATCTATTGGAGTAAGCATCTAAAAAAAAAAAGTTGAAAATTGACATGAAAAACAGACAAAAGCCAATGCCACCTCAAAAATCCCTGCCATAGTCGGTTTGTAAAAATTATCATAAAAGGAATAATTGTCCCAAAATAGGAATATACCAATCACAGTTGGAAAGGCAGTTTTACTATGATGAAATCACTTCAAAAAAAAAAGAAGAGGTGACAAACTGATGAATGCAACAAAGCTAAAGAAAACCATTTTTGAGAAATGGCTTATGGCATGTTGAAAGTTCTTGATATCTGCCAGGCACAACAGGTGTGGGGGGAATGACCAATGTGTTTCCTTAAATATATAAATATTTATAGAGTCTAAGGGAAGAGGAACAAGATTTTTTTTTTTTTTTTAAAGACAGAAAACAGAGAGATACTGTCTTTCAGTGTTTCTTGCAGAAGTAGTAGCCAGCAGTGTTGAAATGACAGATCCCTCTCAAGAGCTTTTAAACACATTTGAAGTGACTACCTCTTCCCAGGAACTCAAAGTCTTAGCAGACAAGGTAGGCAAAGAAAGGGGTGGATAGGGAAATAATTATCCAGAATTTGTAGATGGGGAACAAAGGGACTTAGTTACTTGTCACACAATACCTTGAGTTTCAAATACCTAATCCCATTGTCTAAGCAATAAAGACCACCCTTTCTCTTGACAGTGGTTTTTTAATTGCACACAATCCAAAGGAAAGGAAGGCTCTATTGCTGAGAAGTATTAATCCTCCTAATTAAGTGGAGTAGTTGGAAAGCAGTTAAGAAAACAAGTGAAAGAGTGAAAGGAAACTAGCTGAATAACATCAGAAATAAACACTGGACTTCTTGCTAAATATGACACTTCCATCAGTCAGAGGCCCCAGGGGAGTGCAGCGCTGGAGACAGACTGGTATTTCTTGATGAGCATTAAAAGCCTGAAAAGCATTTTAAGCAGTGCAGTATATAATAGCCCCATGGAGCCCCACCGGAGCAGGGTACAGCAAGTGGGAGGTCTGAATTGTATCCCTTCAGCTCCCACTGTGTGCAGTAATTTCAAGCTATTTACTTGGCTTAGCATCTTCAGTAGAAATGACCGAATTTGAAAACTCACCTTAAAATAACCATCTAAACTGAAGACATTAAAAATCAGTAACCATTCTGCAAATGCTTTGCCCTTTGCTTCTGTATCCCAGTCCGTAAATTAAGAGAACAGAAACCACCATCTTTGTAAAGTGGTTGGACATCTCTGATAGCAGAAGTAGCAATGGGATGCTGTCTTGTGATTAAGATACTTTTAAGCTCCATTATTAGTGCACTTGCAGATCAGCAACTGCACTGGCAAGTCACAGGCACGTTACAAATCAGTACGAAGGAGATTTCCCCAACTTGATTGGGAATAAGTATTTTAACAAGCATTTTCTATTGATAGTCTTTGTGACTTTTCCCTTGCAACTACAAAGCACTTGGGATTTCCTCCTAGTAGTAAGTACTCATGATGCCTTAGGGGCAGTTTGGGTCTACTTCTCAATGTTATGTTAATTAAATTCACATTGTTAGGTCATGTACTTATTCTTTATTTCATAGTTATCAGACTTTCTGTTCTCATATGTTGCTCTTTTCCCCCTCTACCTCTTTTCTTTCAAGCTTGGTTGAAGCTTTACTTTTCCACACTTGTCCTTTTCCTGTTACACTTCTTGACCTCTACAGCAGCTTTTCCTCAGTCCTTTTGGACCCTGCACTTAAAGTCACTGAAGGCGGCTCTACTGTTGCCAGGTACATTCTCAAATTATTTATTGATTTTACCAGTTCCCTTTATCTTGCTTTCTCCTTTGCTTATGATTATACATATTCTTGATCACTTTAACATTTTGACCATAAATAAATTCCTAGCTTCTTCCATAGTCAAGGACTTGAGCTTCTCAGCCACATGACTTAATTTCCCACTTCCTTTAGTGAATCCATCTCTGCTCTTTTAAAACCAGTTCGGACTTACTTTTGCTTCTTATATTATAACCCAAGTCACTGAGAAAAATGAAATTGTTGGAAACTTTTCTGCAGAAGGCATAAAAGCCTTTAAGTCCTCTATTCCCAAAATCAAACAATGGAATAAGAAAAGCCCTGTTGCTTCAACACTGTATAGGCAGCAATTCACAAAATTATAGCACTGTATGAAGGTCAGTAATGTAGCCAGTCCTCCTCAGCTGGAATTCCTCACTCACAGAAGCTATTGTCTATCTGAAATGAGTCGAGTTACTGAGGATTTCTTCCTCTTTCTGAGTAAACAAGGTCAAACACGATATCCAAGAAAACTCCCAAGTCAGCAAAACAAAAAGTAATTGTGTTCTTCCAGGCCAAATATGGCCATAAGGAAAGGAGGAAAGGCCTTTTGACCATGTGAAGACAGAGTTGTCAAAGACGACTTTTATTTTATTGTGATGCTCTTCCAGCACAACTGTATCCCCAGCATTTCTAGAGAGGGGGAAAAAAAAAATAATTTTAAAAAGCAACAATAATTGCCGAAGAACTGAAGTTGAACAAACAAAATACCAATCAACTTCCCAAGAAATGGACTTCAGTAAACTTTTTATTTGATCCTCTGAACTTTTAGCGTGAGAAAAAGCAGGGAAAAAAAAAGTTTTTTAAACTAAAGCGTTCTTCAACATTCTTCAATATAGACTTTTGAATCCAGTGGTCAAAATTCACAGACTATATTGAATCAATTACCTCGAAGACTTGGTTTCATCAATACCTCATAAGTTTTTTCTTTCAGTATGTGTAGTTTTATATTTGAAACTGCATTATAAAATGAAGTCTCAAAACATTGCTATGAAGTAGCAAGCATTTTCTAAAACAGAAGTTTCATTAATATCTTTGGCTCTCGCAATCTGAACAGATAAGCAGGGAAAGAAGGTTCTGTGCTCATTATAACAACTCAGCACTGAAACGAAGAGCTAAGATGATCAGGAAACACATTTTCCATACACTAAAAAAAAAAAATCTGTAGATGAAAAGCTGGTGGAATTGTGTGACACTGGAGTTGCTACTAAAAAAATCCAAACTAAATACTGCAGATTGAAAGCACTGGGTTGGGTTTTTTTTTTTTTAAATGCTGTTATAAAAACCTGATCTTGGAAGATGTGGGATGAATTTCTATTTTTCTTACAGAAAGTCAATTTAATCGGTGAGGCATAAAAAGATCAAATTGCAACACAGCATTTGCAAAAATTTAAATAGCATCTTTCTAGCATAATGTCATTTCAGAAAGTAGCACTGTGTTCCTCCCAAGAGGGCTGACATTTAAATGTTTATAATATTTATAGGATCAAATTGCTAATGACATTAAATTTGCTCAACCTTCTCTCCTTCCCAACAGAGGATAGAGCTCTAAAATGTCTCTTCTAGTCTTCTTTTAAGTAAATCAGGGATTTTTGTCTTTTGGTGTGTTTGGGGCCAGTGGACTCATCAGCTTCATCAAATCGTGGACGGGGGCCTTATCTATACCCAGACTGTAGGGTCCAATTCAAAACTGGATGAAGTATCATGCAAAGAAATTAATGAAGCAACAGTTTTCTAGTAGTTTTATTATATCAGCCCTCCAACTGCTTTTATTAGATCACATTTTTACTGAAATCATAAGATAGATTCACATGTCAGCTAATCTTGCAACATCACATAAACTGATTTTGCACTGATTTAACACAACTACATCTGAACACATTGGGAGAATAGGGATTGTTCAAACATCAAATGTGAGGCCAAAGTGGTTATAAATAAATCCTTTAATTATAAAGCACTGGAATACTAATGTAGACACAAAATGCAAGGAACTCATCTTCTGAATTTTGGTCTTACCCCTGAGGAAAAAAAAAAAAAAAAATCCTAAAATTGAGACAAACTGAGACTGAAGTATTACACATATTCAACTGGCAAGCCACCAAAGATGTTGAGATAGCAATTCTCCTCTGCTGGAAAAGCTTTGGATTATCACTACAGGAAAGGAAACTTCACCACATAGAGGGTTGTTGTTGTTGTTTAAAGTAATTATCTCCAACAAACTGGCATGATTTGATGTCTCATAGAATGTTGGATAAACAGCAGCTTACAAAATGAAGCTTTGCCTACATATAACAGCTAAACTGATAGAAAAAAAAATTCCTGTGTATCAATGCATTAACCCTTTCTTTCTCCACAGGAGAGGCATAGAAACAGCTTCCTGATGATACTAAAACATTAATTTTCATAATCCAAGTTTTAATCCAAAACACTAATTTCACACAGTAATTTTTACTTTTCCCTACTTGTCTCTGTAGGAAGTAGGAATCTACTACTACTGAAATCCTCTGATATAACTATGTTAATTATGGTAAAAAGGACATCAAGTATCTGCAAGAACCACTGGATGAGCAAGCAGGTAAAAAACATCTTGAGTCTTTCCTCTCTCTGATCACTTCTGATCCCTTGTTGGTTTCTTCACTGAGGTCTTCATCAGTGTGATGCTGCTAAGCTTTGCACTAAAGCAACAGCCACCAAAGCTAAAAGAGTTCTCAAGCACCTTTTTACCATTCAAAGCAGCAAGTTAAACTCTAAACTTCAGGGCCCTGCATTCAGAGCAACATCTTATTCAACTGAGACCACTATTCCCTCTGGGTTAACTGCAGTTTTTATGGGTCAAGTCACAGCTATATATAGAAAAACTTGCTAATTTATTGTTCTGAGTAGTGTTATCTTACCAGGCTCTAAGTGTGTTTCTCATTAGAAGTGACATTTGAATTTCAGGGGGTGGTGGGTGATGTTGTTTTGTTTCCCATTTTTACAGCCATTTCCAATTAGCTGTTTTTAAAATTGATTTCGGTGTTTGATGTATTCTATATATAAGCAGGACAGTACATGTTGTAGCTTAGATGTAATTTCATGAAAGAAGTTCACATATCCCCTATCCACTGTTAAGTCTAAACACAAATAAAACATATTAATCAATGACAAAGGCAAAAGAACTTAACAGACACTTAGTGGCTGCACATTATGGATTGAGTGATTGCTCCATAATACCCTGCACATAGAAGATGAGCTTTTCTTTCTTCTGGCAGACCTCATAAGTGGACTTTTATCATGACAGACAGAACGTCAGAGGGTTTCAAATGATTAAAGGCAAGAACAAATCACAACTCTTTCTTCCTCCCTCAAAAAGATTAATATAAAGCACTTTGGGATTTGTCTACATGAAAAGCTTAATGTAAAATAATTGTTGTAAAAATACTTGCCAGCATTTGTCAAACGCTGTCCTTTGAACAGTTGACATCTCTATTAAAACCTCTCTCAATTAGTATTCCATTCAGCATTAGTAAATGGTAAGTGTCAAGCAGTCACAATATAGTCCCAGCTGATGCAACTAAAAAAGAATCTAATGCAAATTCCAGCAGGCTTCAGATTTAGTTTTAAAACACTTCCCTTAGAGCCTAGCTTTTTATTTGCTGACAGATACTTTTGCAGACCTGCTAACTTCTGAAGCCAGCGAACAGTAATCACCCAGGCAGAGGTTGCATCAGCAGAATAAGTACAGCAACAATGAATAAGACTCTGCATTTTGAATGAAACTTGAGCACATATGCCAGTATCAACAGGTACCACACCATTGTTTCTTGGAGATTCATCTGCTTGTGTAAGCTGTCCCACTTCTCCCTGGCAAAAAAGAAAAGCTGCTTTCAAATTTCACCTACATCAGCACTAGTGAGGAGTAACACCACAAAAACAGAATTAGTTCCAGTTTATATCAAGATTACTGAGGTTGAAGCCCTTGAAATTTCAATTTTCCAGTCAGTGAAATGAAGACAGTAAATAATACTTGCCTACCATAAGAGGGAATTGGGCTGACACATTAACATTTGCTCGGTGTTCAGAAAGTTCTAGCTCAAATAATTCACATATTCTGAAGTTGTCTCAAGTTCATCCTGTGCCTAGTGCCAGTGATTTCAATCAACTTACACCAAAAGATGTTTGGTCAGCCTTTTTTTGCCTCAAGCACACTGTATTTTCTGCTGCTGCGGCCAAATGCAAGACAGATGGCTTCTTTAGCATGCAGCCAGACAGACAAAGGTCTTCTTACCTGGCAGAAAATCCCCCTGCCAGTGCACCGCTCAGTGGCCTGAATGTATCTTCATATATGAAAAACAAGAAACCACACAGAGCCCAAGCTGAATTTCATTTCCCTCCCCACTTGCCAGCCTCCAGGAGCAAAGAATTTTTTGCTTCAGGCTTTTTAATCAAAGCTTCCCTTCTACAGCTGCACTGCGTTAGCACTGGACCCGTTGCTTGGCTTGCAATACACCTGTAGAGCCAAGAACCGTATCCATGAAACACAGGAATGAGTCAAACTAGAAAGAGGGAGAAGGGTGGTTGCTGGTGAGACTTGGGTCAAAGCAGAGAAAGTTAGGCTGTATTCTTCATTGTCTGTGCATATAAGCACCAGCAACAGAAGTGCAGAAAGGAAGGAGAATCTAGAAGTTTACATTCAGATGTTTAAGAAAAAAAATCCCTCCATGACTCTGGTTAAGTCAAAAACAATATTCAAATTGCCATTTTCTTTGTAAAAGCTGTAGTCCTGAATACCACCATTGGCTGTTGCTGAAATCCCCCATCGATGCCTCAGTTTACCACTTTAAAATTCTACATATGCTTTAACTTTACCTTCACCTCTCTGCATTACCAAAACCCTTGTGTCTTGTATTGAGTTGCTAACTGCCTATGCTCTTCCTGTGCTTGAATGAGATCCCAGTTCTGTATAACCCTCTTGTTGGACCAGTTATATGTTCAGGACTCATTATACAAAAAAAGTCTCTGACAGAATACACCAACATCCATACTTATCTTTTAAAGGATAAGCAGAGGTAATGTTCTGTCTTCTCATGTACAGCTTCCTAATCTTCGTGAGGCAGACCAAAGGTAATGCTCAGGAAACAGATCTCAAAAAGACGTATCTACACAGTTATAGGTGATTCCTATACTGTTTTGGAGTCACACTTCATTAGCTTGTCTATAAAATTATCAAGAGTTAAGAGGTTTGCATATGCTACATACAGTAACAGGGAACAGTCAACACTATCTCTCTTCAATAGGTTGACAGTTGAAACTAATAGCCATGTTTAGTTTCTTTCCCCACCAAATGGGAAAACAAGTCTATTACAACGATTTATTGTAATTTTATGAAGAAAGTGACATGTGTTGGGGATTAACGTTAAAGAAAGAGAACCAAAACCTCATAATTTTGGAACAGAGTGTCCTGGAATGCAAGAGAAAATTTAGACCCAGAAATCAAGATTTATTTTCACAGCAAGTTTTTCCAAATTTCTGCCAAAGATGACAAAAAGAAAACAGCAGATTTAATGACAAATAAGTCGAAGCCCAAAATCTCAGTACAAAATAGGGACATGGATGATACCTAAAAGTCAATTACAAACTTTTGGTTAAGTTGTTATGCAAAAGGGACCACACATGAGGTAACCACATGAAAGCTGGGACTGCAGTGCTGCAGAAAGCTGATGCATTGGAAGGGTGAGACAGGGAGGAGGGCTAGAACTCTTCACTGAGATAAAAATACTAAAGCCCAACTCTGCAGCTGGGCCTGGTGAACTTCAAAATGTAACATTATATGGTCCTGTGTGTAGTACCAGGCCCTTAATAAATTGGGAAGCACATGAAAAAAAAGGTAACGCATCAACAAACAGAATTATGACAAACTCTAGTTGATCATCTCTTGCTTAATGGAAGGCACTGCTTCCTCAGCCCTCAGGCATGGCTGTATTTCAGGCCAGGTGTTCATATTTTACCCAGGGCCACTAGAGCAGTAGAATTTTACCACAAAATGCTGCAACAATTTATCTTAAGAGCAAGCTGAAGTCCCTCTGCCCCCAACCACAACAGTTTTACATATCCCAGTACTTTTTTCCTACAGAAGACCTTTATTTTTCCCATTCAAAGCAATAGTTTTAAAGAAAGGGCTGGACTCAGACTTACAAAGAATATTCAGAGCTATAATGAAGGGTATTGCCATAGGGCCAGTATTTTTTAAACAAGGAGTTTAAATTTCTCATGGGCCAATTCAGAAATCAGCCAGTGAATACTGAGTTGGGAACAACCTCAAAGCCGAACCCACAATGCTTTCAAACAGGCAGTGTAGCCTAGTTTAATTCAATAGGAGACAACCTCTGTGTGTCAGTGCATGCATCTATTAATCTACCATATTTTATAAAGTGTCCCTGCAGGTTAACTTCCTTAAAATAAGATTTTATACCCTGAAGAATGTCCGTCCTTCCACCTATTTCCCTTGCTTATAAACTGCACAAGACTCCAATACCAAGCAGCAACCCACGATGTCTGCTCCCAGGGCAAAACTGCTGACAAGGACAGGCTTCGCCAGGAGAAGAGCTGGGCCAGGTGCTGCGGCCGGGGCAGAGCTTCCCCCGCGGCCCGTGCCCGCGGCCCCCACCGGCCTAAAGCGGGGGCGCTGTCCACACCGCGGTGCTGAAACTAGGCCCGGGCCCGGGCCCACAGCCCCGCGCTGGAGCCACGAGCCCCTTTGGGGACGGCTCGGGGGCGACAGCTTCCCCTGGTTCCCCTGCAACGCACAGTGACCTCCCGAGCCTGCTGTCCGGTTTAGTCGCCACGCTTTAAAAGCGGCTGTAGTCCAGGCACGTACTTTTCCACAAAGGAAGCTCCTGAGATGAGACAAGATCCATTTTTCCCCTGTCTTATCTAGAACAGGATTCCTATGAAGTAACAAACTTCATCTGTATCCCAAACTATCCAGCACATCAAAACTCCCGTTTTGACTCAGTCCTGCATATTTTTTGAGAGCAGAGAACCAGTCACATCAGAACGTACTTTCACTATGAAAACTCCGTCAGCTTTAGATGAAGCTTTAAGGGCTGTATGAGCATCAGTAAAGGAATGAAACAGTCTCTTTCTCTTGAGATGTCTTTTAACATGAGAAAAACAGAAACTACAAAGAGTCAGCCCAATCTTTTTGACTACAGTTTGTATTCTAACACTAGTAGCAGACATTATGGATATGCTAACCCAATTTACCAAAGTTCTTAATGAATCTTATCACAAGCATCTAGAGTTCACTGCAAACAAGCATATTGATTAGTTGGCCTAAAACCATAAGCTCTTTTCATTCCAGGTTGGGACAAATATTTGAAGTTTTGCTCTACAGTTGGAACTGTAGCAAAACTAAAAAAAAAAAAAAAAAAAAAAAAAAAATCAGATCAGATCTACTATGCAGTTTTAAAATTTACTTATATTCTCTACAGTGAAAGCACCAAGAGGCTGACCAAGCACAAACACTTTGACACTGGAGCAACTG
The DNA here is from genome assembly GCF_965140245.1 of Athene noctua. Lineage (NCBI taxonomy): Eukaryota > Metazoa > Chordata > Aves > Strigiformes > Strigidae > Athene > Athene noctua. The sequence continues at coordinate 9,662,539 of NC_134056.1, read as the reverse complement.
TAGTTTAACTATAAAAATAATTAAAACTATTCATGGAAAATTCACATCTGTTAACAGTGATAAATATAGAAAGGCAAGAAACAGCTTGTTCTTAATCCTTTTCCTGTTTGCCAGCCAAACCCTCTGTAGCTCAAATAACTTCTCTGAACTCTGCTTTTAACTGGATTGTATATATTCCTATATCGCAAGTACTAAGACCCTGTTTTCAATACGATTTAACTTAACCAGCTGAGTATATATACTAGATGATGCACACTCCTGATAGGTTTCTCTTGCTTGTGGGCTTTTCTGCTGAGAAAAGCTTTAACCATGATGATATCACACAGTTCCATCAGCTTTACAGAACAGGATCCCCTTTTCTTTTTCCATTTCCTCATGGTTCTTTGGCACCACTTCCAGGAGCTTTAAACACAGTATATAGATCTTGAAAGACAGTAACTCCTTGAGAGACTTAAGCCAATGAAATCAGAATCTCTGAAGAAACAGAATAGATATTCTAATTATGTTTTCCTCTCCAAAAAGAGAAGATCTCAAACTCCTGTGGTGGAAACCACATGCTAGGATCTGTGATGAAGACATCTGTTATCTGTCAGACTACCTTTGCACCTACTTTTATTAAATTATTTCTCCAGCAATTTTATCATCTCATTACTTTACTACCTGAACACCTGTCTCGATAAAATTAATCCTTGCAATGCCATTAAAAAAAAAGGACAATGATAAAATTTCCCACTATTATACAGAGTTTTCCAGAAGTGCTTCAAGAAACAAAAATTTCTCATGAAATCCCATTAAAACAGACTCTTCTCCCTCTCCAACAATACACCATTTCATAAAGCAAAGGCTTCTCAGGTGCAAATCAGTATTTCTAGTCTCATATATAAATACGTGTGCAGATCAGGAAGGATAAATGACAAGGGATTATGGCACACATCTGACATGTTAGCGATGTGGCACATTTTTAAATTAGTAGACAATTTTTTTTATTTGAACCTTAGGACTAGAATCAGGGTCCCAGAAATGGTGAAGATAGTTCTTAAGAAGAGTAATCAAACTCACTAGACCCTAGACAATCCCACACACGTTGAATGGTTGAGAATTCTTGCAGCAAAGGATAGAGAGCTGTACATAGTGTTAGACAATAATTCCTGTTCAGGGTTGAAGGTCAGAACTGCAGGTGCTGCGAAGAAACAAAACCCCATTGAGGATGGTATGGTACATGGAGTCAACAGGATGACTTTAAGCACCGCTTACCTGACTGACATTTTAGATCAGTCATTTCACCTCTAGTCTTTAGTCTCCCATTCGTAAAATATATCTGAGATATTTCATTAAGAATACGATCTGAAGACCTGCAAGTTTTGCTGTAGTCTTCAGTTATTGTCCCTGACTGCACTTTATTTTTTCCTCATTTGACCACACATACAAGACACTGTAACAAACTAAACAAAACCAAGCTGCTTTCAGCGTGGTTAAACAGGTTGCTTTAGATCATCTTCAGCAGCACATCTGACTGTGCTCTAAAACGTCTGCGTGAGAAAAACTTAAGACCTTACCCATGTTCAAATCAGCACTTTGCCCTCTCTTAAATGGTCCCTAGAGGCACTTTCTATTACTGGCTGAGCCCAGTTTTCTGCTTTGCAATGGATGGGATTTCCAAAATTATTCCTATGAGTCTTTTCCACAAAGAAATTGTATACTTCCACAATGTTTTTCTTGTGTATCTTTACTTTTCTTCTTAGCACTGGAAGTAGCTACCTCCCCGTACACCACCTCAACAGTTTCTATACCCTGTTTTTTTTATTAGACTTTTCAATACCCCTCAGGTTTTACCTTGTCCCTTAACACAGATATTACTTTAATTTCTCTAAATGATCAATACCTTCATCCTCCTGTTGGTTCATTTTTACACAATACTTTAATTACTCAGCAGATAATCTGGCAAATTACTGCCTAGACTATATCCTGGGTGTGCTACCTCACAGCAAGAGAGAAGCCGGAAAGCCAACAATAATAATTGTTTTTCCACAGGGAAGATATCAACTGGAAACTGAGCCAGTTATTTTCTGATAAGCATCAGTAGCTTCTCACCCAGAAGTGAGGAGTTCTATGGGACTTTATCTACACTACTGCACATCACTCAATTTACTTTATTCCAAATTAGTTTTGACTGAGCAAATTAATCCTTTAAAGATAACATTTGTGATCATAACCACATACTCTCTAGGACCTCACACATATGAAGTTTTTGCAGCTTCCTTTAAAGAAGTGTTCTCAGTGTAACTCCGAACTCAGCCAGTATTTGTTCTGCTCAGGCAGCAAAAGCTGCATTTGCCAAAAGGGCTATAAAATAGTCAGACAACATTGCCTGTTAAAAACAATGATCAGCTTGATACTGTATGTTTTGTACAGTCCTTCAAAGCTTAAGGACATCTTAAGAAGTGCCCATGTAAGTAGCCTGGGGGTAGAAAAAGCTATAAATAACTACTCCTGTTTTGAGGATGGGGGATGTTGCTTTTTGTTGTTGTTTTCCTTTTGAAAAAAAAAAAAAAAAAAAAAAAAAAAAAAACAAACACACCACCAAAAAAACCCAACCTGTGGCATCTAGGGCAAGACCCCACAGCATCTAACTCCAGGCTAAAAACTTCCACTGTCATCACTCCCCTTGGAAACTACACATCTATATTTATTATACAACAACAGCTTCTGACTAACCTACACAGGATTTCAAAAAGCTGATCTCTCCCCATTGTAAAAAAGAAATGGCTTTGTATGAGCTCATCTCACCCTCACAGACTTCTACTTTTATCTCACTGCCTCAAGTTGTGATAAGACATTTCTGTATGACCAACATTTGGCATTAATTTTTCTGCTAAACCTAACAGCTGCTTGGAAGCCAGATACAGGCCACAGATCCCAGAAGTCAGCTAATGACTTTCGTCCCAGCTTTTTGGAAGTGCATCTCATGAGAACACTGCCTAATTAAAGATCCATTATGGTGACCAGGCTTGATGCCCTTGATATGTATGTTGATCTAAGCCACAAAAGAAAACAGGTGGAAAAAAGAAGTCGAAACAGTCATGTCTAGCACACAATTCCTAGCCAATTCTGTGCAGGGCTTTCAGCCACACTAAATTCTGTTAGGCAAAAAAAATTGTTATCATTTGGTACAATGGCATGTCATCCTGATAAAGAAACTGAACAATCCCTGACTAGCCTGCAAAGGTCCAAAGAACAAAAATCCACTAAATTTTGTTGCCTGGGGCAAATATTTAAGTGTTACAAAATATTTAGCAGTTGGTAATTGTGCCAATGCCTTGAGGCTCTGGAAAACACATTTTCCTGTTTGTCAGGACAACTACACAGCTTAAGGTTACAGAAGTCAAGTTTTGAAACTAATGCTGGGATTACTGTGATAATATATACATAAATGCAGTCGGGCTGTTGGTAGGGAGTGACAGACTCACTGACGTTATTAGAACAGCACACACTTACATAGGCCAGAGATCTTGGAAATTCATCAACTTTACTGAAGATATTCAAACTTCTAGCCTACAAATGACTTTACATTTTGCAAAAGTTCCAGCATTTCTTTTATTTCAATAATGGCAACTTCATGGAGGTAATTCTTCAGCTATTTTTTTAATCCACAATAGTTAAGTGACCCTGTTTAGTTAAGTGACCATCATCTTTTGCTCCAGTGAAATGGCTGTGGACATATTTTTGTGGCTGTAAATAGCAAAGAGCTTCATACTCAGATGAAATTACTACATTCAGTTCTAAAGCAAACTGCCATTTTCTTAAAATAAAATATCAAAGGAACATACACAGAATTAGGAAAATGTGTTTTATTATCTATGTAAGTCCTACTATTTTGAGGTATTAGTTATTAAAGGAGACTAATTTTACCAACTATAAAAAGAAATCCCTTGCACTTTCATACTAGTTGACAGCTCACTGACAAAGAGAATCAAGAACTCAGGAATCCTGGTCCTGCAAGACTGCAGACTGGAGTTCAGCAATGCTGAGCTCTCATGGTTTAGGTTTAAATTGTTAAAGATTTCTATCTCTGCATTTTATACCATCATGAACTTCAGTAACAGCAGACTGCATATCTGTACTTCCTTCTCTACAGTAGGATATCTACTTTCCACACACCTTCTGATGAAAAGCAGGCACCAAAACATGTTCCATAAACCAGAAAGGAAAACAGATACATCTGACTTCTAAGTATCTAAAACCGTTAGACATACACTTACTGGATAGCATATCTCTAGTGATTCACTGGTTTGAGTAGGCTGTATCTATATGATAACACCAAGCAGGGCCATCACTTGGCTTATGAAAAGTTAATGCTATGACTACTGAGACAAAGTATACAGGGATTGAAGAAATTTGTCTATTTTCAAGGTGAAATTCTAGCCCAAAGTCACAAGCAAAGATTCTGAATATAGTTCAATCCTTTACAGGATTCATCCTTTAATGTCAACATCTTACAGATATATGAAAGGTTTCTTTATAGCAATTCAACATTATTCAATGTCATTCACTCTACAGAAGAGAGAATCCCTTGGAGCGTTAGTAGGTTAAAGCAGCTAGTATGCACTGCTCCCCCATTCATGATTGTATAAAACGTATAAAAGTTTCCACTGTAAAGTCTGGCTAACTTTTAAACACGGAGAAGGTCCTACACACATCACCTTTTCAGTAACATTCAGTAGAGAGTACTACTTCTCTGAATTTTTTTAGCATGGAAAAGGGAGCCAGCGAACTGGCTGAATAGAGTTCCATATGTTAAGCACATCCTTCAACAAAACACAGAGACTCCAAATGACCTTGTAATTTATGCAGCAAGAAATAAGAGGAGAGAATGACAATCAACACAAGGAGGCTCTCTCCTAAAAGATGGGCCTTATCCAAAGCCTACTTAAATCAGTGGGAGTCTTTCCACCAACTTCAAGAGGCTTTGGGCCAGATACCATACAAAAAGTCCTACAGCTGGACCAAAATACAGAGACTATTGGGAAAAATATCAAAACCAAAAAAACCCACTTTTTAAAAAACAGAAGTATGTCTCCTCCCCAGATGTCATTGAAATATCTTGTGTGGTTTCCTGCATTAAAAAGGCCCTCAAATTAATGCTGTGTGCCAAGAAATAAAATACAAAGAACTATATCATATATTTTTCTGGAAACCCAGGCTAAGGTGAATTACCAGTGTCTAAGCACTGAAAGTTCTCTTGAGGAATATATAAACTGCCACCAAAATGCACTGGCTCCCAAATCAATCTGTGCATTTTCTATCAGACATTATCAATATAATCATTCAAGCATGCAACATAAGCACTATCAGAACATATACATATACACACACACACACACCATAAGCCACTCACCTGTGTTATTTCAATGTCAAATGCCTTTAATACTATGAGGTCCTAGTGTTCTGGTCAGCCCTTGCAAATGGATCTATGGAGGAAGACATAAATTTGTTCTGCCATGTCAATCACTGTTACAAAACAAAGTTCTCTGTGTGTTTAAATTTAACAGTTGAAATAGAAATTAGCATCTTGCTTAGCTTTACAAATATATGTATCTCGGCTTTCAAAATCTGTGCATATCAATACTTAAAAAAAAATTTTAAAAAGTGAGTGCCAGTGAATCCCTCTAAGGGAGTTGAAGTCAGGTGAAGTAAAAACTTGAAATAAATTCACCAACTTAAACCCTTTGGCCAGAATTCTAAGCTTCTAGATTTTCAGCAGCTGAAGCTATCAGATGCCCAGAACTTTCAGACAAACAGCCCCACTCTATATGACATTCACATCTGGCACATCCTACACGCCGCCTTTGGTCCCGTGCAGGCACATACAAATTCTCCCAAGTCATCACTATGTGCATTAACATGTAGCCCATTCCTTCGAGCTAAAGTTTGCCACCATACAAATTGTCACAGAAGTGAAAACTTTCTGTATGAAAAGATAAAAGATTAGAGTCCTAATTCAACAACAATTTTAAACACATGTCTAATTTAAGTAATTCAACTGTAAGGTTGAAAGCAGGGAAAGTACAAAAGTGGTTTCCTTAATTACATCCAAAAAGCAGACCAGCACTGGCTGAATAGTAAAACCAAAAGATTTAACTGCTAATAGCATTAGTAAGAAAAATTTTGATCTCAAATTGTTATGATCTGTTCCATAGTCTTGTTTTAGACACAGCTTCTAGTTTACCTCTAGCAGTAAGACAGTTTTAAACTCCTAAATATATAAAGTTTTGATGAATCTTAAGAATTTGTTTACACAAGTGAACCCCTATGCTGGAATGCTTTTTCAGCATTTGAGAGGTTCATGAGTCTAACATGCTTCATAGTTCAAGTATACAAACAGGGGGATATAACTTTCTGGGCAGAACAAATACAGAGGACTTTTTTTTTCTTTTCTGGTTCTCCATTTCAAAAACTTCAGTCTGCAGCTACACTGAGTTAGTTGATGAGTTGCATACAAAGCAAAGTCACAAGAATGAATGTGATTTTAGGGGAGAAATTAGGTGGAATCAGTTCATTCAATACATACCAATTTCCCCTCTGAACAGATCATTTTACTGCTAGGAACAGTGTTTACATATGATATGAAACCAGCTATCTTAGAGGAAGGACAATCTTAAAAGATGAAAGGGTAGACTGTGTCCATTAATGAACTAATACAAATAATTACTTTTATTAATAAAAGTAGTCTGTGGTGCTACTGTAATTAGTAGTAGTATTCCTGATAAATAATGCAATTAGCTCCAAAAAGAATAACAGTAATTAATTTTATCTTTTAGCTTAAACATATAGTAGCAAAAACATATAGAAAGCTGTGCTTTCTACAGCTCCAAAGCCAAGGTGAAAGTCCACTGCAATAAACTACGCCATCAGGTCTGGGATTTTTAACTACATTAAAGTCGAGACATCATGGAATCCAGCTGGAGCCATTCCAGCTCTGCTCCATCACTCAGCCTCTAATCAGAACCAGTTGAGGGGAATCTGACTGCACAGCTCTGACTCAAACCCTTGGCATGTACAGAATAAATAGAAAGTAGCAAATTATTAATTTAAAAAACAACCCTTCAGCAGAGGTGATACCTTAACAAATACAAGGAGGTTTCAGAAGGATGTATGCATGTAAATTCCCGCGTTGCTAAGGAAAGGAGACATTATATATGCAGTACGGGAAAGCTCCAGGGCTCAGCACACCTATTTCTTTCCCCACCTTCCCCTCCCTCTTTCTTTCTACTAATTGTCTAACTATGTATGTCTGAGGCAAGAGTTTGTCACAGTTTTCCATGGAAGAAGCCAAGCTCAGTAGCAACACATATGAAATATCTGGGATATTACAGCAAAAGTTGTATGCAGGAACACTAAAATACAGAAACTGAAACTGCTATTGGGACATAGGTCTTGCCCTCCATAAATTAAAAAAATAAGGTTTCTCTTAATTATATGTTTTTTCTTCTTCTCAGTCATATTTACTGCTCAAAGCTTAAGTTGCATAGTGAGCGGTCTGCAAAGTCCCTGCAGAAGTTCTGCAGCCACAGAGTGCCTGAAGCACCCTTATTACTCATGTACTACTGACAGAAGGTGTTCTTCAGATTTGGCTGTCCTGAACTGGCTCTGAGCTGGTAACAGAAAGCAGAGAGATGCATTTTGAAGTGAAAAAGGAACAGCTTTGCACAGAATTCCTTCATTCTCTCTACCCCCAGTAGTGACTTCTGAGGTAAATTAATCACAACAGTCGTATCCAAACCAAATTTTGAACTCCACTCAGTTTTCCCACAACCCTCCATATTGCTGGCAAATCACATTTCCCCAAACACCTACGTGCTGCTCCACTGTGTCCAGCAACTGCAGATCTCCATAGCAGCACGTGTTCTTCCTAGTGACCTGATGTTCCACTCTCCCCTTGGCAGGGCTTGCAAGGGGCACTGCATGCCTGCTTACTGATGTGCATGAGCTGTGTGTTTGCCTCCAGTTGACAAGTTGATCAGACAGACTGTAAATACATATACCAATACAAGCATATGCTAATTTGGAATTGTGTACTCTCAAATATCTGGGATTGGCAGAAGGGGAAGTAATTTCATGCTCCTTATCCCTAAAGGGGGGAACCTGGCTGAAAAATCGTAAGACTGGAAAGAAAAATAAATTCTCACCATCTCACCTAATTACATGAAGCAAAATTCCAAGACTTCAGAAAAGGAAACCAAGTTTCCAGAATGTTGGGACTTAAAACTGAATATTGAGAGCTGACAGTGCTGTGAATATCTCTGGCATTTCTTTGTCGCTGCGGAGTACTGCACTTAATCTAGATGCCTGACATGGAAAGCCTTAAACCACTATGAACTCTGTTGCTATGGCATACATACACACGTAGGTATACACATTTATATCCTGCAAAGTATTTATTTGTCTGGCAGGCTGGAAAATATAGGACAATGGGGGGAATCTTTCTGGATGAGTCACTACAGGAACTGCATAGAACCTTCCAGGGCGGTCTGGGTATTCTTCTGGCTTTTAATGTATTTCAGTAAGGACTGTAGGGTTTGGTGTAATCTTAGTGATTCTCTTTCCCTTGGCAGCCTTCCACCTTTGTGAGGTAAAGGCTTAGGTTTGCAAGAGCAGTAGGGGAAGAACGATTAGTAAGTTATTCTCAATAACTCCCCAACCTCCTCCATTTCTTCCAGTCTTGGCTCTCATAATTTCTTTCCCCACCATTCCTCAAAATGCACTTTAATTACTTCATCATTGCCAAACAGAACCACAAAATCCCTGTTGACTAGTCTTTCACAATAAAAAAACAAACACACACACACATATGAATACATACACACAGCCTGCAATAACCCCTTCAAATCTGGAGCTTAGAGTGATTTAAGACATTCTAAATATAGTACAGGCTGTGGCTGAAAACCCAATGATTTTTATTTTTTCCAATCTAGGAAATAAAGCTTTCATCAGCCTGAAACTCTAGTTCTAATAAAACAAGGGAGTGCCTTTCACTTAATGTTACCACTAATGCCTCAGGTGCTGCTGAGCAGTAAAGGCTCAGCACAGACACTTATGGATGAAAACTTCAAAGGAGATCCACAGCTTTGTCAGCAGGAGGGAATCCGAAGAGCTTCTGAGCCTGCTGAAGACAGATTTGCGTGAAGTTACTAGTCTATTAACTGTGGCAACAAGGACAAAGACATCCCATTCAGCTGCCCTGGCAAGGCAGGACACCTCCTGTGGCTAAGGGCTGACTAGGGAAAGCATGAGCAAAATAACATTGTTGAACCTACTAGAGCTCAATTTGCCAGTGCTCTAAGAATATATGAGAGCAGACTCTCAAATTTATAGCATATATTATCAAAAACCATGTTGAACAGGAGCTCTGATAACCTGGCTTAGACCAGTTTCAGCCTGATGAGTTGCCTTTAGAAGGTCACTGAAGTTTCGCGTACATTCCACCTTATCCTGTCTAGGCTACAAGTACATCGTGACTGGGACTGTCCCATTACACTGTTCTCAAAATTCTTCTAGAAGTGGAGACTATCACATGGGGTAGATAAGAGAGCTGAAAGAAAATCATAAAAGTATAAATAATTGGACTGTTCCTCTTTGCTACCTTTTATCCACTTTTCTAAGCAGGACAAAGTGCACCCAACTGATTCATGGATCTGTTCTTGGGGAAGAGCTCCCAAGGAACAGAAAGCACCATTAGGCTACTGAAGACCCAGAAGCTATTAACTGAAATCACAAGGATGGGCTGAGTTTAAGGTGACTATCAAAGAAAAAAATAGACTTTTAGCACAAGAACAGTGCACAGAAAGTGAAAGGTTAGTGATATTTCAACCTTCTAAATGCATCCTGTAATTTAAGTTTTCATGGTTCCTCTGTCTTACAGTATTGTAGCTGATCCTAAAGGGCCACGTACAACTGATCTTCTATACTAAACTAAAACAGGGGACAAGTGCAGACCTAAAATCCTCCTCTAAAGCAATGCTATGGAGATAATATCACTATAACATTAAGCTCTGATTATCATCTGTTGAGGTCTAGCAAAGCAAAAGCAAAGCAAAAGGCAGAAACGGCAAAGGAGAAATGAACTCATACTTTCTCCCTCAAATGAGGGGTGGAAGAAAGCCTCAGTCAGCAAGTGGTTCTGCAGTAGCTTGGAGAAGGCTGTCATTAAAAAACCTAGCCTAAGCACCACCACTTTCCCAGTAGATCTCACCCGTGAAGCAATACAGACAAGCTATGCAGCTCACTTGCCTGTAGCTGGCTACTGCAATCAAAAAGTTTCCATTTCTAGTGCTGGCTTCCAATCAGGCCAGAATGAAAGCAGGATGTATTCCCCTGCTGCTGAATGTTTTGTCTGCCTGTTCCTTAACCTCCCTGATGTAAACTCTGTACTTCCCCCCGCCTCCTTCAGTGTTTAATTTCTATTTCAGCCTAGTGGCTAGTTCAGATGCATGTGTTTGCTTTTACTTTGATTTATTGCCAAGCTGTGTCTGAAAACGTAGAGGGGTGATGGAAATGTTTAAAAACATATTAAAAGCTATTAAAACTCATTGCTTTTACATGTTACATGGGTTGTTTCCTCCTCTGAAATGAGGCTAGTGTTCTTTGAACACTGTTCTTCCTCATTTCTGCTTCCCCATCTCTCCTCCCACCGTGCCACTGTAATATGCAGGTGTTAGTCTTTGATGGGATGCTGCTTGAGATCAGACCATCCCAGTCTGCCTAAAACCCAAGAAAGCCTCATTTCCCCAATAAAATATGAGTTTTACAATGCAAAAGGGTAGCTGCAAAACGGTAGTTATTTTTATCCAGTTGGCATTCTTACACAGCAGCTCCCCATATCTGAGGCTAGGCAAGAACAAACTACTTGTGAGCTCCAACTGACAAATATACCTGCATCAGCCCCAGTCAGGAGGCACTTGCACTCAGACTAGTTCTGAGACATCATAACCAACAGTGTGCACCTGTGTTGGAAAGGTCAGGGCTCAAGGGGAGCTGCACATTTTCTAAAGCACTTCCCCTTCTTTCTTTTAGGATACTACAGTATCCAAGATGGGGTTGCATAGGAATCTGCTTCACGAAATCATTTTCTGCCCTGTAGGAGGTGATACTTGATGCTACTATTTTTGCATTTGGTTGCTGCTGGAGTCCTTGGTCACTGGAAGGCTGAGTGCAGCAACAGAATGGACTTCAGGAGATGAGAACAGTCTTCTCCAATCTTGAACTAGACAAAGCATGGGAACTGAAGTCATTGGGGCACTATCATACAGTGAGGTTAGTAGCACAGATAGGGGGAAACAGGACATCTTTTGGGATAAAATCCCATGTACAACTCTGACCATATGCCATTCACTTAAGTGTGCACCACTGGAGAACAGAGAAATACATTACATGAAGACCTCTTCCATTTCTGGGCAAAGAGTTTTTAATTTCTTCACCTCAGTACAGCAAAAGTTAAAAACTCAAGCCAAACTCATAGCCACAGGACAAAAATTATGAAAGGCTAGTGACAAGTGATCCCACTTCTGCTGACTGTCTCTTAAGTGGAGTATCATTTCTTCTCATTTTGCATGGATTAGGTTTGAAGTTTCAGATCTCAGGTTTTTAGACATGAAATAAGAAACAGTGACAATTCTGTCAAATTTCTCATATAAGTAATGATCAGAGAAAACCTGCATAGGAAGTGTAAATCCACAGAATTTTACAAAACAAATTAAGGTTTCCTATTCCTTTGTAGGAACAGTAAAGAGGGCTATGGCATTGCTCCACTGACTTTAGAAGTATCTGATTTGCGATCAGCGTAGGTGAAGATAGCAGGAAAAGGCGAAGCTTTAGGCATAATGATGGGGCTGCTGTTGTGGCAGATGGGTATATATGTCAAAGTGCAAACCTAGAGTTTTTCTCGAAGAGTAGAACTGTCCTATAGAGAAGACAGTAGTAGCCCCAGAACCACCTGATGCTGTTAGGCTCACTGAGAAAACAAGCAAAGAACTCATCACCTTCTTCTATAGCCTTCTCTTTGTAGCACCGTATTTGTATTTAAATAATGCAAACAGAGCAGAAAATACTCCCAAAATACACACACCACTGTGTACATAGTGTTACCACTGGAGAGAAGATGAAAGCCATTTCAGAGTTATTAGTCATGTAATGCAGTGACACTCTTAAAACACTACAGAAGTGAAAGTGCACCAAAAAGAAGCTACTGGACTTCTTTTAAAGAGCCTGCTATCCCTAAACCTAAAAGCCTGTATCCCTAATCAACCTAAAAGGAAAAAAGAAAACTCCAAATAAACCCAGGCTGGTTTACAAGATGTGCACAACAACAACTGGCTGTGAACACATGAGGGTACCAGTGAATTATCATACTGATTTGGTTCTTGTTGCATCGAGTACTCAGTAGCAGGCAGGCACAGTTTGCATCTACTATGATCAGTGTGTTCAGCACAGACAGATATCTGCATTGGACAGAAACAGTGAATTCCACAAGAGATTAGTTTCTCAGAGGTCTGGCTCTCAAGAAGTCATTTACTGGGTGTCATTGTTGATGACAAATATTGGTTTGTTGCAAACAAGTGGAACTGAAGCCCTGTCCCCCAGAGCTCTTCTTTGGACAAGCTGTCTGAGTCTGAAAAGATGGCAAAGCAGGAAAAAAGGGATCTCAGTGTTACATGGTCATGTTAAATGTTGTCTGAGTCAGCAAATAAGGTTAGGGAAATGATGGCAGAAAGTTTCTGGAACTAACCCACACAGGGCTTTCCAACAGACAGCATCAAACCTATGTCTACCCTGTTCACCACTGTCATATACTCCCATTCACAATTCTAACTTGATGTATTGAAACAGCTTTAAGGCAAATTTGGATCCAGCTATTCTATGCACACACACAAAATCTAGTCTTACTTTTCCTAGATTCATTAAATTTGGAAATACTTCCCATAACTTTTAGACCAGTATACGAGGCCTAACTTCATCCCATCTTGCCTTACAGATAGAGCAGGGCACACTGATCTACATTTAAAAAGCAGAGTTGCAGCAAGAAAGTAAAGTGAAGGGAATGGAAAGAAAGAAGCTCTGTGTAACAAAACAATGCAAATGAATTATCACCCAACGATCCTGCAAGTGTGATCAGTTCATAGCAACACATGATTATGGTCCAGTGATTATTACAGCTTCTAGGAACTCCAAAAAAAAAGAGCACAAAAAGGGAAGAAGGCATGCCCAGGTGACTTGTTAGGGTACTGTGAGATTTACTGAACAGCCTGATGTAAGAAAATGGCAAAGTAGGCCACTTAGTCTCTTCTATGCCTCTGCAGTGCTGTTTCAGCACATCCTTACAATATTTTCACTAGCTAGATCTCCCTTCTCCTTCAGCAGCACACATTGTTAGTAATAAACACCTATTGTCTTTGTAGATCAGCATTTCCCTGGTGCAAGCACATTGCTTAATTTGTAGAACTTGATTATTCACCTCCTCAGCAAAACCACCAGGGCCAAAGCACCTCTTCCTTTATGCAGACACAACCCCGTACTATGAAGTGGAATACCATACTGAAAGGCAAATTCTTGCATAATGCCAGTGCTTCCATAAAAAGTTCACAATTTAAGGTACTACTGCTAAAATACAGTCATGAAAGTAAATTATAAAAAACTTGGAAAAAGAGACACAATGCAACAACAACCTACTATGTAAAGCCAGTAACAAGAAAATGGAAAGTAAGAAGAGTACATTAAGACAACTGTTTAGCCATGTTCATTTAAATCACTACATGATACAGCTTGAATGCAGACCAAGTTCTCTGTTCTCCTGTTGTTAGGGCGGCAGCTGTTTAGCAGCCGCAGGTATTTTTCCACAACAATGCAGAGTAGTAAGAAATATCCAAGTTCCTCAGAACAAATTCTTCACCTATTCCACTCATTTTGCAAAGAAATATAGCACAGATGCATTCTTGCCATACCCTGCCCCTCCCAAGCCCAGACATGCACTAAACACTAAGGCTAGTGAACTGAATCCAAAACTGGAATTCTCCTCAGATGCTCCCTTTGAAATAAACCTGTTCTCTAATAGCACTGACTCTGTACTGGGGTCCCTTCTAATTACTGAGCGCCAGTATCTTTATGAAGAAAAGCTACCAGGTATTAAATGACTTTTAAGCTACTACAAGGCAGAAGTTTATTAAAAACTGACAGCTAAATATTAAGCCAGAAAAAGTTTAAAAGAAGGCACATTTTCTTATCAGAGTTGGTGAATAAACTTCAGAACACAACATCCAAACAAGCGGCAGTATGACTCCCTCAGTACTCCAGGATGCGAGGTCAGCATCTCTCCCTTACTATGTAGGATTAGGTGCCTTCAGAAGAAACGCTTTAACAAGTTATGAGGTTCCATACAGGAGTAATAAGGAAACATACAGCCTGCAAGTTGTACCACCTCTGTCTGACCTCTTGTAAGAGCTCCCTGTAGCTTCAGCTATGTGAAGTCTTTCTTCTGTCTTCCTTTCAAGCTCAGGCATTTGCCTCTGGGAAGAAAAGCCTTGACAAGAACAGTGTAGAATCACTCAGTGTAGAGTCATAGCTTTGCTAATTTGAACAAACATGAGTCTGGCCAAACTAAAGAAGTATGCCTTGGTGCTCAGTGGCAATTATGGTTTTCCTGAGGAATTGGTCAGCTTTGGAAAGCCAGACTATGCATTAGTCCACCTCCTCCGGCTTTGCTAGCCAATTTATGTTTCCTTAATCATCACTATATTCTCTGTGAGCTGCTCCCAAAGCCACCCAGTTATCTGACGCCATACCTCTTGCCAGCCTGGACTTAATGATAGCCTTCTCACTGGCACTTCTATTTCAACAGCAATCAGCAATTCTATTTGCTTTGCTGGTCAGGCTTGCAGCTGTACTGTTCTGTCCATATTCTGCACATCAGCTTGGTTCAGAAGTCTGTACCCACATATTATTTCCAGCATACCCACAACTGGCAAGCATGTTTCCAGAGAAGAGAAATCAAAAGGATAGCAAAGAAGTTCACCACTCAGCTTCGAAGCTGAAGAGTATCAGTAAAGCTGAATTACAAGAGTACAATTTGTTCATTTATGTAGCATTCTTTTGTCTGGCCTCCTAAAACCCCTTAATGAAAAACAATAGGGAACTTGGGACAAATTTAGATGTTATATAGACACGGCTGCCTAAACACAACTTCAGATGTTAAAATTATCATGAGTTGTTGTGAGTGAGCATCCTATGGTAACAAAAAACCACTAACTGTAGCCCTCCGAGATGCATAGCACTCACTAAGTGTACCGCTGATGGAATTTTATTGTCACCAGTTCCACAGCCCCACACAAGGTACCGAAACCAATAATCTGTGCATTACAGTTCACTGCATGACAAACACCTGTGACCTGGCCTTGTAAATTCTGCTCACTCTGAGCTAACAAGAGTAAAGAGGGACACCTGGCTTACCTCTTGTAGCTCTGGTAATCCAGTATCTGCCACCATTTACAAGAGGCAGAACTTGTCAATACAAGTGAAGTTATCTCCATGTTCAGTCTGCTTCAGAACAGGAGCTGCCACACTTGAACCCTGTGTAGCCAGACTGTCCCAGCTACAGTTGCTCTATATGCATTTTTAAATTAGTTAGCAGCTAGTATTCACCTGATTACTTTTTTCCTTCCTTGTTGTCTATGGGCTGAAAGTGACAAGGGACAAGATGTTGCTTCTTCATTCATTCAAGGTGGGCATAAGGACTTGCTTTCTCTTCTCAAAACTACACAGCTTTTCCATTTCAGAATAGCACATGGACACTTGTGCTGTACCTGCTCCAAGAATAAACAGAATTCCAGTTTTCTGCTTAGAGACAAGGGCTACCCTCTGTGGCCTAAACATATATTGCAGAATGAAGCACAGCTGCAGAGGCAACTTCTTCAAGCTTGCTTGAAACACAATCTCAGATTCTTATAGCAATCATGCCTGCACAAGATAAGAGCAGCTGGGTGCTCTCTTGTGAGAAAGTTAACTTGGACAGAACTCCACAGCCCATATGATTCCATTACCTAGAACTACTACATACTTCTACCTTGGACCATGCTGTAGGCATGGCTTTTCTTATTCGTAGTTGCAAGGACCTCCTTTGGCTCAGGGGAGATGTTATGATACAATAGAATCATACCATATCTCGAGTTGGAAGGGACACATAAGGATCAATTCCAACTCCCTGCTCCTCACAGGACTACCTAAAACTAAACCATATGTCTAAGAGCATCATCCAGACACTCCTTGAACTCTGATAGGCTTAGTACCAGTGGCACATAGAAAAAAAAAAAAAAAAAAATCTTAAATTTGGTTTTAGATTTTAAGAACAACCCTTTTCCTTACTGCAGTTGACAAGATAGATTTTTCTTCAAAAATTATAGTCAAGTGTTTTAGGCCTAGAGCACAGCAGAAGCATGCATGAAGGCAACAGTACCACAAAAGTTCTTATTTCAAGAACAAATATTGCCAGAAGCTATCAGAAACTTTGGGCAAGTGTTTCAAGTCTGGGTGGTAACCTCAAGTCCTACTTCCAGTGAGCGGAGTCAGCCTTCGGGGAAGATGACAATATTCCACGTTCAGACTATAAACCTTTAGGCAGGATGGAAACAGCAATTGACTCCAATTCAGAAAAAGGGTGTTCAGCCATCCAGAGACCTCAAATGGATTTGAAAGTTTCCCCTGTTCAGTCAGAGGCAGCTGGTTGAGAAGTCAAATCATAAAGGCAAAGACAAAATTCAGTTCTCATCTGTAGCTCAAGTGTCTTTTAACTCCTACAGAGCCTGCTGTTTCAAATGCCTACTGAGAATAAGTGTCTCCAAGCAACAGAGATCTGATTCATCCCCAATTAAAGTAAATTGAAGTGCGACCTTCCGCACCCAGTTTATGTTGGTTAGGACCCCAACCTGGATTACCAAGTGGCCCAAACCTACACTGACAGAATGAGCAGGTACAGGCTCAAGCTACATGGGTATAGTCTGTAAGAGTTAAGAGTGACAAGTACATTGCAGCCACAGATCAATGGGAACTTAAAAACCTTTCTCTGTTTTAAGGAGTAGATTTTTTACTGCCAGATGTATTAAGCTAAATTGGAGTTAATGCATAGATTTGTAGGAGAGCAGGGCTGAAGAATAGCTCTATATATGGAAAGCTCCTGTAATGCTGATAAGTAATTTTTCCAAAACGAGTGGGTGACTAGGCAGACAGCAAGAATTTTGGCAAAGATCTTTTGTGGAAGGGCAGTCATTTATCTCTATTCTCCTTCTACAGCTCCAGGAGGAGCAACAATCACTAAGATTTATAACTGGCCATAAATATGCTTAGTACCATTACACTCCTAAAGCAGCCCAGAAGGGACCACACCATACACTAAGGATTTGAGACTTCTCAAAGCAAACTTAGAAATCCATACAAAAAAAGCTGTAACATGCAACAGTTCAGACACACGTGAAAATTGCTTACTCTAACCTGCTACCTCTGTGATAACATGAGGTTACCAACAGCTTTGTTTCAAAGCTTTTTGAAAGGGCTCTATACCCCCCATCATTTTTAGCTTTCCTCCTTGGATAACAGCCAAGGTTTCAAGGATAGCACTGATGAAACAGTAACTCAAGTGAAAACCAATTGGAATGGAACAAAGGCACCCTCACATACCGCCTTTCCCGTTGGAGCCAAGGTTTCTTATTTCCTTAGTGACTTTCAACTTATGAAGCTTCCACTGTGTTAACTACAACAACATTTCTTTCAACAGTACCCAAGTGCTTCTGCCAGCTTTGGCCATGTGAGCTCATCCATGCCTTGCCTTACAGCCCACTGACCAGTTTAACCTCTGGCCCACACTGATTCTTTTCATCCCAACTTTTCTATTTCTCCAGGTTTAGGGTTATGCAACTTCCAGGTTCTGCTTCCATTTCAGGATTTCTGTGTTTCATGTCTAGCTGTCCACTGGCCAGCAAACCCCATAACCAGCAAAAATACACAGCCATTCTCTCTTCTCCTAATAAATAATATTGGAAGGAGCAAGGGGTGGCTGACGCGGCAACGTGACTGGGTGCCCCACTGTACCTGCACAGAGAATTAGGCTATGGATTCCCAGCCCTTTGGGAGAGAGAACAGAGAGGAAGCAGCCAGCACCGAGCCCATGTGGTAGAAAGCGATACCTCTAGATGATGTAGGAAATTCTCCCTTCTGGTAATGCTGGTTGTTCAGCACAGATTCTGCCCTTTGGGCAAGTACGCCTAGCTGCCAGTGGCATGAGAGTTCAGCAACATTTTGCAGCACCAGGCTTAAGGCTCAAAGACTTAACAATTTCCACCAGAAGAATGTGTCCTTCCAAAGGAGTGAAAGAAGTCTGTCTCTTATTAGACCAGTTCAGTGTGCATGCAGAGGAAAGACTACAGTCTGATGTGTTACTAGCTTCACATTTCCAGGAACCTCTAGGAAAAGGGTAAAAGTAGACAGAAGAGAAGTGATTAAAGTTCAGTGCAGAGATAAGCAATCCTTGGCATGAGTCACAAGCTTGCTATCAGAATTTTTGCATGGGCCTGGGAGCAGTTAGCTATAAGGCTTTTTTAATTAAACTTGACTTTGGACTCCAGACACATTTGCTACTTCTCATTTTATTTATGGTAATTGGAGCAAGGGAATATCAGGGGGAGCATGGATAACCACCCTTTGCAATTAAGACATGCAGCTGTGAAGCACCCAACAGCAACTGACCTACCCACTGCAGTTTAAGGTAAAAGAGTGAGATGCCAGTAAGAGTCAAACCGATTGCTTGCCCTCAGAATAAATGAGGAGGACTACCTCTAGCTTTCTAGCTTACCAAAGTTATTGACACTGGATCAAGCTTTTGTACATCCTGAAAAACTGGCCTATAGGCCAAGAGTTCAGGATTCATTGCCCAGTGGATGCTAATTCACATTTCTAAACTAAGAAAATAAGAAACCATTGCAGTTATTGTCAAGCCTTTAAAAAGAACTGTTTAACTGAAGGATGCTTAGGGTACTGGTCAAGTCTTCTATGCTTATACCCTGAGTGGTCAGCCAACCTTGTCCAGCCTCAAAAGAGTATTTCTCTCTCTTACATCTGTCCTCACATGAGTGCAAAGACATCATTAAGAGAGAGCTGGGCTACAGGATACATCTATTGATTTAAATATGCAGCTTCCCTCAGGGGTCATTCTGTAAATATATCACAAGTTATGCAATTCAGGCTTGTCTTAAAGCAGGTCTCAGAAAATTCACTTCTCCCAGTAACTCCTTAAGAAGTTTTCCAAGCAAAATTCTCAGCCCACAGCTTGTCAGCTTTCAGGCATGCTGTTCATCTGAAGTAAGTGTTCCTGGCTCTCTAGTTATTATTGCCCAATTCTTTCATGGCAGCCAACTGACTACAGGAAAAAGGACTATGGCCTGGATCACTAGACTGGGGTTTCAGAGATACTCAGCACTTACAGCTCTTCTTGTAGTTGGGAAAAATTGAAGAAGGGACAGACAAAAGGGAGAAGAATAAGTCTGGCTCTGTAAACACTCATAGACTGTTTTAAACTATGAAACAACTCAAGAGAGAAAGATACAACTTAAAAGCCTACTATTATTTGAGTACTCAGTATCACTCAGTGGATTAGTACACTAGCATATGTATGCATGACAAAATATCAAAGGGTCTCTTCACATACGGTTACCTACTTAAGATGTCATTGAAACCAGCATTTCAGTCTACAACAATAGGAGCTCTGTGCTTTTCTCACTGAGAAAGTGTTATTGGTGCTCTGCTAAGAGCCTTCTCAGGACTGTTTTTAGAAAATACGATTAATATAACTTCAGTTTAATCACTAATTCCATTGTCCTAGAAAGAAGTAGAGCTACTAGTGAAGTACTACTTCTATCTGCAGATTTATTTAGAACCATTTTCTGTTAAAACACAAGTTGTGTAGCACAGAAACATGCCACTTCACTGAAGTACCACTTAAGTCCTCTAATAATAGCGACAGACTTTTATGTGCCCCAAAACCAGACAAATAAACCCACCAATTGCAAGTAAAGAATTCAGAGCAGTTCAGCTTACTGTAGTGCAGACTACAGCACTCCCCAAAATCTAGCATCAGACCTATGAGTCTGGCTCTACTAGTGTTGGTCTCAGCTGCTTGCTAGTGCATTCCAGCTGTCTCACAGGAAAAACTTACGTGTAGATAAGTCAAGTTAATTCCTAAATGAAGAGATACTCTGTAAACATACACAGTGGTCACACAGTGAAATAAAAAGCACTGAACCTGGGACTGCTAATGCAACAGAGCTCTATTGTGCAGGAAGAACAAGGAGCTGCCTAGGGCAGCCAAATGTTTAGGAGTGCTTTATTGTGTGACTGACTAGAGGGACAAGAGGGACATTTTCCAGACTGCCAAGGGAAGAAACCTTCAGGCCAAGCAGGAGGGAGGAGAACAACACACAACCCATTTTCTGTCTTTAGCCTCCATCCCGCTTTGAGAAGTTCTACTCATGAAATGGTAGATTCTATAATCTTACCTAGCTGGTCTCAGCATGTTCCTGCAGAATTAAATAGCAGGCCATGAAGGAGAAGTTGTGACTTTAAGTGCTAGGACTTTCTCCAGCTGTGAAATCAGAACTCTAGATGAAAAACAAACAGTCTTTAGTCACCCGCCATCTCTTCAGATCACTTTTTCCAACTAACACGCAGTCATCTGACTGGAACTACCTCTGGAAGCATATATAATCCTAAGAAAACATCAGAACAGCTCATTCAGCAAAGTAGAAAAACCCAATTCAAGCTTCTGTCACAGGACACTTCTTGGGTCTGGTGGGGAAAGGAGAACTGAGGTATACTGAATGCTGAAATTATGTTTTGGTACAGTTTAACTGACATCCTCACTATGACATCCTGAAAGCTTCTTAGTATTTCTGTTGCCAATTCTTCACACCAAAAGCCTATCACAGCTGCAGTTCATGCAGGACTAGACAATGAATCCCTGAAATAAGGGATATATGTATATACTTCCACATGAAAGGCAGCATAAAGTGCTGTGAACAGTATTAATGGACAGGAAAGTTAGAGCTAACAAGTGCAGTCTTTAGTTATCAGTAAACTCATATCTAATATGTGCTTCACCTACAGCCTGCCACTTCAAGGGTTAAGTGCCACAACCTTATATAAGGTGAGCCACAATGCATCTATCAAGCAGGTAGTTTGTATGGATACTTTCCACCCACATTTTGAAATTCTTCAAGACAAGGACTGTCTCCTGTCATGCACAAGACAGTGCTTTCCTTAACAGGGCTCTGAGCTGGGCCCTGGCTACAAGGTGTCACTGTCACCAGTATGTCAAGTAAAATTTGAACAGTGCAGTCCAGGAGGCTGAATGAAGAGGCAGTGAGTGCTGCACACATGCTCCATGATGGGCTGCTATACTTGGTATGGTACGATAGATCATCACTGCTTTACTGGATGACAACCTGGACACCATGACAATGTCTATCATAGAGGAGAGTACCTCTGTTGGGGACAGCAAGTAGGATTTCCCTGCTAGTCATCAGGGGTGGACAATTATCTAGAGAAGCCTTTTGGATCCTCTGCTAATACCTGGGACTTGGCCACAATACCATCACCACATCACTGCAGAACACAAGGATGCCACATCACTGCAGAACACAAGGATGCCTTATATTTACTAGTCAAACTCAAGGAAACTGGGCACCTTGAACTGAAGAAGTCTGCACAAGAGCTTTCTTCCTTTGTCACATAGGACACAGATTCCATCTAAGTATATTGACAAAATACAGCAGCACAAGTCAAAGTCATTCTCAGTTGACAGCTAGAATTGTTTTAAGAACAAATTCATTAAGTTTCCAGGTTTGTCTCATTTGGTCATTTTTAAACAACACCTACTTTACCTGACACATGATACTGCCAGTAAAAACTCCACAGTCCCTATGAAGTTTGCTTTAGTATCTGAACCCTGACCATTCGAAGCAGCTAATATTATTTGCAGCTTGGAGCTCCAGGTCAACTGCTTTTTAGCTAGCACAGCTCTTTCAATATTTCAGGCAACTCCATTGGGCACTATTGATACCTCAATGCTTCCAAAGCATAACAGGTATCCCAACAAGCCTTATGGAGTCGTGCATAATATGGGCATGGAAAAGAGAAAACAGCAGGATGAATTCCGTGCAACTTAGAATAACCCATTCTGTTAGGAGTGTCATATCTTGAAGACCGTTCAACAACCAAATTTTTCCCCAGTGACAAAGGAAAGTGGGCTCCGGTTTGATTGTATGGATCTGCCTTTCTCTTTCAAGCAGATTAGGGAGTTATTTAGTACATTGTGCTGGTCTCTCAGTTTTATATACTTCTATTAATAAATTTATTTACTTCTTGTTCTGAGTAAGTCTGCAACCTCAAATACTACCAGTGACATTCTCAGCTTTCTTAAAGTTACTTCCCTGGTGAGTGACAAAGGGCAAAGTCTGCAAGAAAGTGACTTTTAATTTTGGTCACCCACACCTCTGAGAAGTAAAGGATTAATTATAACATATTTTCTTCTTCTAAATAGAGAGAAAGGAAGATTTTTCCTGAATTTAGATGTTTTGCTCTGTAGGAACTCAACTAGATGGATATTTTAAGTGTCAGTTCATAAGCCAGTACAAGTTATAGACAAATATTTCAAAGCCTCACAAATTGAGAGGATATACAGGTATCCATATACAGGTATCCACAGTTTCTTGCAAAGCATCATCATGAAAGATTACACTCTTGCTGAAAGCCCAGTGAACTGAAAAACTGGCTGCAGCTGTATAGCAGAGTAAATCTGCTATAAAACAAATGAACACAGTTTGGTGGATCAGGACAAGACACAGGAGAACAGTGTGGATGGAGAGAGAAGCAAGTGACAGGGCAAGGCCTCCATCATCATGTTCAAACAACGCTGTTCCACCAGTTAGTTTCAGGAAGTTTCACTTCCATTTTTACCTCTTAAAATTTTTTCTACTCCTGTATATCCTCTCCCCTCCCATCTTCTGTTGCCTTCCCTCCTACATCCCACATTTTCTTCTCTGCTGGTAAAATATACAAGAAAAGACAGAGTAGCTTGCCAGTTTGCCAAGCTTTCAAACTCTCAAGTTTCATGACAGTGTAAAATGAAAGAGAAGCTTTTTCAATATAAAAATCCTTAGAGAAGTCCTTTCCCAAGTCCAGGGTCAGCAGTCCTTATTGTGCCAAGCAAGGTAACAAGAGGCACACAGCAGGCACTTCCTTCAGCTACCCATATTATTGGCTCTGTGTCCAAAGAAGAGGATGCTTCTTCTCCTTACACATACAAGAAGACTGCTAGGGCAGAAAACTGAGCCAACAGACTGCATAAGTGTAAAGAATCGGACCTTGGAGAAGATGGCTAGCAGGGTTACATTCAGAAAGGAAATAAAGAATAAGATGTAGGAACTCCTTTTCTGATGAGCTTCATGAGCAGCAGCTACGTGCAGCTTCCATCCCTCAGGACGGACTGTACCGTGCTCTTCCCCACGCCGCTCAGTACGTTATACCCAAGGTTGCACCAGTATCCTGGAGACTTCGAGTGCACTGCTGGAGGGAGGAAGGGGGAGGGCAAGATGACTTATGAATAGAGCTATTCACCATATCCCACGATGGGCATTCTTTTCAGCTTGAAACAGCAGCCAGGCTCTCCAACACTAACCACAGATGGAGGCTCTGCCAAAAGAGATGCTGAGAAAGGGGAAAAACCTCCTGACTGATTTGTATTTAATCAAAGTAATCTACTGCCAAAACTCACCCATATAGGGACTTAAGATGCCTCAATGTTTTGAACAGTAGACTTTGCTGTTGATAACTAGACCTGAATTACTTTTTTCCATGAAAAAGAAAAAAAAAGCAGCCCAGGACAACCAGAACCATTTGTAGATTAATGCCAAGGTGTGGGAGTAGCTGTGGACAGTTCTATTTTTTCTTCAAAACGTCAATCTCTTCTAATGGTTTTGAGAGTTGAAGCCAAACAAGGCAGTACACTAAAGAGAGGTTGCCTAAAATTTAAAGGGCAATAATCCCAGAAATATTTCTTAAAAGACTGAGATGTTTATCAAGAACAGTTTGATCCCAAAGGATTTTCATTTTATTTCAGAAACCATTAAAAAAATGATTTGTACAACTCAAACACTTCATCAAGGCAGCAAGAGCCAGGCAAGCAGATTTACCTAAGCATCCAGATCCTTTACTTCTTTAATATCTGAGAAACTCTCTTAAAGGACATCTTCTTCCTCTTGAGTGGTCTGTATTCTCTCTAGAAATTCTGCATTTTTCACATAAATCAGATGCTTTTGAACGTTCAAGATCCGCAAGCTCAGCTGCTAGTGTCATGCTAGCACTGTGCTACTATGGATGAAAGTTCAGATGGACTTCAAGACCTTTGTGGATTGTAAGACATCTTCTGCCTTGTGTAAGCTACACTACACCAAGAATGAAATCTATAAATCATTCCCCTAAAATAATGGATGAATTAGGCTATTTCAAGGGGATATACAAACAATGCCAAAATGGCAAATACTGTTTCCTACATACCTCATATGTAAAAGCCTGCTGCAGAGCTGGGAGCTACTGCCACAGTCACTCAGCATCTCAACTGTCGCTTGTGTAGAAAGATCTTGCCCTAGAGTACTATAATTACATTTTGTAAAGTTCAGACTTTTAAAAATTCAGATAAACTTTCATTTGAATCATCTGTTTAGCTCAGGTTAGCGTGATTAGAGTGTGTTATAACCAGTTTTACTCCTGCTGCCTATTTACTGTCTTGCACCACAGCAAGTTCTTACCTATGTAAGCAAATCACACATGCTGGCATTAAACAAGGATCCGTGCCTAATAATTGAGATATGTCATGTCTGCACACCAGAACGGTCCATACAAGAGTGTCTAAAGTTTATTTTCAGAAGACCAGAGCTTTTTTGAGCATTCAGTACATACTTTCTAGCATTCAGAATAATTTTGGAAAGTCGAGCCATTTGCGGGTCTATAACAAGCTGAGCAATTTAGAGAAACCTAGTCCTCTGGTGCCAAGACCTTTTAAGGAGCCAACTTAACAGGGAGGTTCTTCAGAAGATTTTAGATCTTGAAAGCAGATGTCAACATTGGAAACAACAAACTGTTGCACCTTTAGCAACTCCATGATTTCTAGCTGTATTGTTCCCACTTAAGTTCTGATCATGAATCAACAGGAAAACACAAAATCAAAACTCCAGAGAAGCAACTTCAATTTCAGCTATATTTTTGCATTAATAAGGAACTTTGGCTTGGAAACATGTACTTCAGAAGCAGAAATCTTGTGCTATAGCCCCTACGGAATGCAATCAGGAGCCAGGGATACAGCATTTGAAGGCACTGGCAAAGATCTAAATATATGATTGGAAGATGCACAGTTTCCATCCCCAGATGGTGGATTTCTTGTAACACAGGCTTATGGGAAGGAATTAGATACCATATCAAACTTACCTCTTCAAAGAAAATAGCCTCAAGGGAAAATGCCTCAAGGAGGTTTAAAGCTGAGTATACTGGAGTATAGGAAATTACTACACAAGCAGACACGTGCTTCTACTCCGGAGGTTTGTGTGATGGCAATCAGCATCCAGCACAGAAGCTATAGGTTGTTCTGCAACTCAGATCTGAGGAGCTGCTCTGTGCAATGAGCTGATGCCTCTGCTTCTGTGCTCCAGGACAGGCAGCTTTAATTAGCACAGCCCAGATGTACACAGGCCTCCAATTAGATGGTTCATGACCCAGAACACAAACAGCTTTAACAAAGTATTAATTCCACTTCAAAAAGCTAGACCTTTAATGAATTTATACAAGCCTTGAGGCTAGAATTACCATCCAAATATTACTGGTCTTAAAAAGGAGGAAGTGAAGAAGGGAAGTAGTAGAAGTACGGATAAATTATAACCAGGAGTGCTGGCACCAGACAAGCATTACCTGGGCCTGGTGGTTGAGACAGTGAAGCAACTGGGCAAGGAATGCAGAACTGCTATAAAACCTTGTGGCAGCTTCACAAGATGTGCAACACTGAAGTACTTCAGACAGACTGCAGCTTTCAAAAACAAGAGTGAGGCTTTGGAATAGTTCAAGACAAATAACAATGCAACTGAGAAAATGCCTTCACTGGGCCTTTAGCTCCCCAACTGAAAGGCACACCTAAAAGTGAAAGGCAACTCCAGGGGAAGTTCAGAGAGGGAGAGCCCAGGCAGCATACATTACCAGGCTTATCCATCCTACAGCTCCCTGCCCTTTTTTGTTGACAGGCTCAGATGAGCAGAGACATCCAGCTGGGAGGCAGCAGGGTCAACAACAGTTTAGCACTAACGGGAAAAGAGTAGGAACACAGGGGAGCGCCTAGATCTCTTCTCTTCCCTACTCTGATCTGATCTATGATGTAAAGACAAATAATAATCTTGTTCTACCTCAGTATATTAACTCCTATAAATACTTAAATCCAGCTAATGGAAGGGACCTCCAGCATCATTTTATATAATATCCCTTATATCCCTGGTGGCTGTTGGCCAACAACATGGCTCTGTCTTCATCCTCAGCAAGCCAGTGTCCTGCCAGCCATGCCCGTGCTCCAAGCCAGCCAAACCAGCTCTGATCCCAAAGCCACACCACTAAGTAGTGCAGTACTAAACCTGAGAGAGCAAAGTAGAAAACTCTGCCTCAGGTACCAGCAGAGGAATCAGCAAGTCCTAATGTACCAGACAGGCAGAATAGGCATGATGCCTCATGAAGATGATGAAAAGTAAGAACAATCCACTATCCTGGGAACAACAAGACCAGCGCAGGGAATGAAGGATTACATAAAAGCAGACATTGTCAAATGACTCCTGGGTCTACTGAGTATGTAATTTTAACATCAGCCTTCTTTGATATTTGAGTATGTCCTTAATCTCCTAGGTAGATGGCAGTTTTAGAGCCCATCTGTCCATAAAAATATTTCTTCACAATACTGCTTAGGCTGGTTTGCCTTGTAAGGTAAAGGAAAGCAGAAGAAAACAGTTGTTAAATGAAACAGATTAATTGCACTCAGAAGTTTCTGAATAGTCTGTACAGGAACTCTAGCCTTCAGGAACAGCATGGATAACAAGTCACCGAGAAGTCTATTGGTGCTGTCTGCTTTTACAGGACTTTGACACACGGGAGGGAAAAAACCCCAAATTACATATAGAAGGAACTTCATTACCTAGTCCTCTCCAAGAGAGTGCTAAAGTGGGCTGCTGGCAAATGTACCTTCTTTTCTTTCCTACTCCCACCTTACTTTACTGCTACCTTGCTTTAAAGAAAAACTTCTTGGCACCTTAAATTCCTAGCATATGATTGCCTGCCTTGCCTTCCTTTGCACGCAAGAGCCCTGAAAGCTACAGCGTTGTGTCCACAGTAAGTTCAATGATCTCTCTGCCAAGGCTGTTAATTAGTCCATCCGTTACTCTGCCTCAGCAAGTTGCATCTTGCATACCAGCTTTGCTTTCTTACTACTAGAATTGAATGAAATTTGGCGCAACACCACAAGGATTACCCACAGTTTCGTTTGTGTTAATCCTTTACACAGCCCCTGTTAATGTAGGGCTTACAAACTACAGTATCTAATGTGTTGCAACTACTAAATGCTCTTACCAGTTTCATCAGCACAAAACTGAGGCAGAGAATAAGCTGCATACCCACAATCCCATGGGAAATACACATAAAATAATGACTCAACTTCAAGCCATTTAAGCCCCGTACAACAGTCACACTTTCCCCAAGTTCATTAATCTTTTGAGACTACTCAGGTGCCTGAAATCAGTCACGTGCTCAAAGTAAGTTGTTGATAGGAGACTCCCAAAATATCTCATATTCTCCATTTTCTTAAATAGTGCTGAACAATCTAAACATTCCTGTCAATAAGGCAGCCTCACCTTTCCCATATCTATATTCTCAGCAATCCACACAGCCTGCTCCCAGCATGGGCTCTCACATCCACCACATCAGTAAAACAGACACAGAGAAGGATTGCCCAGGGTGGACACTGCACAATTTTAGTCACTTGCAATCAATTACAAAAAAACTGCAGGGGCCAGAAACAAGCCATTTTCTTTCAAGACATTATCATGCTGTGCATCTGATCAACAAGCGAGCAACATGCCGTGGCCTGAAATAACTCATGAAGCTGACTGACTAGAAAAATAAGTTTTCTAAAAAAAACCTATATAAAAGCACATGCCTTTGTCAGACTCTTACTGGTTACAAGCCTGCATCTCTCAGGACTACTTTTTATGAAGACAAAAGCAAATATAATGCTGGCAAGAAACCCACACAGCTTGTATCTGTCCAAATCATCAACTATGTTTTTGATTTAGCTACAATTTAGACAGCCAACTTCAACACAGTGAACAAGGCAGAGTTGTTTTAAAGATGCTCTGACAACAAAGGGAGAGAAAGACAAACCATTCAGAAGGAAGGGCAGTGTGGTCAGGCAAGACTCCTGGGATCTCAATGGAAAAAGAAAAAGTGTTCGGTACCTTCAGCACTCGTAAATCCTCAACAACTTGGGAAGGTGGAGTAAAGAACAGAGTTCTTTCTGTAGAGCTGGAGGATTTTTTTTTAGTTTGGAACAAACCCAGCATTTGTCTTTGTATTTGTCCTTGAAACTGTGCAAGACCTCTTTGATCAATAGTGTCTCTTTGTTTTGTTGCCTTTAGCATTGTCAAACGCTGTCTTTTCTTCATAAAACCTTGCTTATTTCTGCAAGAGCATGCACAGAGCTCACATGCCCCTAACAGCACAGGAAAAGAGGTGGCATGAAAATCTAAAGTACCTGTAACGGGTAAGCAAGAGTCAGAAGAAAGAGAAGGTAGACACTGTGCGTGGATGCACTAGATTCAACGAAACTCGGATCTCACTTTCTGTGTAAAGGTTTAAAATTTACATCATAAACATCAAAGATTAACTAAACATTTTGCTTTTAAAAGAAACCAGAAAAAGCTTGCTCTGAACGTATTTTCCTTCTAGATTGTACCAGTATATATCAAGCACAGCAGAAAGACTTATTCTGCATGCAGTTTATTGGTCTAATATTAGTGTTGCTTGTGAAAGAACAGTACCATTGCAAAGTATAAGGGGAGGAATAGCATTTGCACTCACATAGGTGACCAATCAAATAGAATCTCAAAAGATATTAAAATCTCTCAAAAAAATTTTTAGAAGAGACTAGAAATCTGAAGGAGAGAACTCTATCCATGAGAAACTAAGATTAAAAAGCTGTCCTAATGTGCAGTAATAATCATGATGGACTTGGATAGGCTTCTTGAATTTACAGCTGCTCATTACAAAATCCAAAGTAAAGCCCTGACTGATACCACCCCAGAGGTGTGTTTGCCTCAAAGGCATGTAATAACCATAGCTCCACAGCACACATCAGCTCCAGCTCCCTTCAGCACACATCATAAAGCAAGAGGGCAGCTCAACTCGCCGGCAGTCATGCTCCAACAAGAGCTTTGCATGGAGTTTGCTTAATACACTATGAACAGGCAGACTACAGTCAGTCACTGAAAAGCAACTATTTTTTTGTGCTTGAAAGAGCCCTGGAACATAAAGTGACCAGGGTATTACAAGGAACTGGACTTCATCATTTTGACTACTGTTTCTTACTGTTGTATAATTTTCTACCTAAGCACTGCCAGTCATGCCCTGAGCAAGCTACCCGAGCTGTGAATTCCTAAACATAAGAGCATAAGCATAGATCACCTCTACAATGGCAAAAGATGCACAGATGATAAGCAGTGATGCCTCTTTAACTACCCAGGCTCTGCACAAGAGTTTCTAACACTCATCACAAAATGATGACTATTAAAATACTCATTCCAGATTTTCCGAAGGCATTAGGGACCAGCCATGTAACGGAACACAGACATTTCTAGATTTTATCTCACTGCTTTCTCTTCAGTGACCAGTTTTAGTTTACAGCATGGAACTAACCTAAAATGCACCAACAACTGAATTAAATTTATAACTTGAAGTTTCAGTCATTCTAAAAAAAAAAAACTTTTAAAAAAGATTTTATTTATAAGAAAAGCTTCTTAAGTTGCTCTTGATAGTTACTGCTTTTTAGTAACAGGAATAGGAAAAGGAGCAAGAGGCATGATTTCAACACAGAGAACACTCAGTGGAGCTGGAGCCTGGAAATGTTCTGTGCAACTCAAGTGCTCTGTGAAACCCAGTTTAATAAAAAAAACCCAAACAAACAACCACCCAACAACACACAAAACAAAACCAAAAAAACCCCTAACAAAACCAAAACAAAGACAAAACACTTGGGAGCACACTGAAAACAAAAGAGTGCCTGATGAACCAGGTTCTTTTCCCTGTCAGAGTTTCGGGGCATTTGCTGAAATGAAGCAGTGGTACATCTAACACTATCAACAATTTCAGACCTGTAACTAAGGCAGGCTCCTACTTTGCATTCCCCCCCCCCGCACCACTTTGAAGCAGAGGACACTGCAAACTGAAACCAAGTTTATAAAAACTGAAAGATTTGGTATCTCTTCAGCTGCGTTAGTCACGTTGACCTATAACAAGCGTCCTCGGGCGTACATGACTCAAAATACATGTGCGAGCATCTGTCTGCTTCCCCCCTGCCCACCAGCCACAGACCAGCCACTGCGCTGCCCTTCGAGCACGCTCCACTCACAGACCTGGCGGCAACGCCACCTTGTGTTTCCTGATTTCGAGGAAAAGCGGTATTTACTGTTAGGGTAGACACATTAATCGTTTTTATCTAGATTTCCTCACTCGTCAGTATCGATCCCCTTGGATAGCTGATGCTATCTCAGCTGTACAACAAAAGAAACAGCCTTCAGGAATTCTTATAAGTTCTGCCAGCCAGTGTAGCCCAAATTACTGAGAAAAGCCTATTCAAGCATATAATTTGTTCTAAGATAACTCCACAAAAGGTAAAAATCTGACCTTCACCCTATTCATTGCCATCCTTAGTTCCCTTGGTCTTCAAAATCCACAAAACCATTAAAGATCTATAGGTATATTAACCATCTTGACAGTACCTGCCACAAAGAGTCTCTGCAGTTCATGAAAACAGTCAAAATATTCTGATTCCACTGGATCCAGAGGAAGCGTTTCTGTTGATTTCAGTACAGCTAGGAACTACGAGGACATCTACAAGCCCCAAATGACTGCTGCCAGAACGAAATTCTGTCTATTTGTTCTTGTAGATATTTCAATACTACAGCTTGCTTTAGTGAATGAACAGGATTGAAAGTCGTCATTAAGCAATGCAGACCCACACAAAATCATACATGAACCATCTGAGCAGGGATGAAATTGTCCTTCAGCCCAAAGATCTTTCCTACCTAACTGTAGCAATGTACAACAACCTCATCCAGCAAGAAAACCTGGAAACAAATTTTCTAGCAGATCTCAAGTATTAAAGCGCAGAGCAAAAATTGCAGCATTGACTGCAGAGTTTACACACTGAGATTAACTTGTATATTTAAAGGACACAATTTTAGAATTTCCAAAGTACCACAAGTAATAAGTAGATTTTCAAAGCAAAAACATTATTGACAGATTAAAATTTGGACAGATCCAAAATAACATTTGACCTCCAAATTAAGCATACTTCATTTATATTTTGAAGGAACTTCCAAGGAAAAAAATCCATCAAGATTGTTATAACAAGAAATAATCTAAAATCTGAAAGAATTACATATTTAGAAGATACCAAATAAAACATTTCTTATACCCTCCTAAGGATTATGATAGATTCATTTAATAGTTTGATACCCTGAGAAGTTCTATTTGCCTCCAAACTTCAGTTGAAACAGAAGTAGACAAAGTTTTTCAAGACCTAACTTGCAGTTACTTCACCAAAAAATCATTATTTTTTCTGAATTATACTGGTTCTTGGAACTCCCACCAGAAAAAAAAAATAAATAAAAATAATTCTTAACGGATTTTAAAACCTCCGTTTTCACTTTTTCCCCATCCAGTCTTAGATAATTTTACTCCTCATGCCTTTTGCTCTGGAAGTCTACCCTCCTCCAAAATAATTCTATCTTATTAGAAATTAAATACAATTCTTAGAATTAGGACATAGGAACATCTTCCATGGCATCCAAAACTTCAGAGTTCTGGATGAAAGCCATGAAAAAAAAAAAAAAAAGAGCACAGAACCTAGAAGTACAACCTGAGATCACGTTATTACTGTATCAGTGCTTTCTCCAGAAAAGTTATACTGTCTGGATCATCATCTTAAACTGAAAATGTGCAACTACATACAAAAGTCCTACAAAGTTGATCAGAGTAACAGGAGCCTTAAATATTTTTGCTAGCACGTCAAAGTAACTTGCCAAAGGAGGAATGCATACATTGTCCCACTGCTTCAGCCCAACTGCTTATCTAGCTAGAGAAGACAATACCAACTTGGAAGCTGTTCACTAGAATGCAACACCCTGTGAAGACATTCAGGGATTTTTTTGCCAGTATCGCATTTGAAACTCCAGATTTGAAAAGGAAAGTAATTGAAGGGGCTGGGCAGGAGAAAGAAGAGCCTGCTATCAACTCCTTATATACCCAAAGTTAGGCGCAAGCAGACCAGGAAGCTTGAAGGTGCCCAGGAACTGTTTGGAACCAATGCAGCACATTACAGAATGCCCCGGGCACTTAAACTGACAGAAGAGATACCAGCAAAGCCTTGGGCTTTCTGTCCATTTAGTCTTCCAGACTAACCTGGGTGTTGGCTTTTTGGATAACTTCTTCACTGTCCTGGCACAATGTCTTACAGAGTTTTCCAGGACTGACTTGCTTTGTTTGAAAGATCCTCAGTCAGCCCATACAAAGTAACTGGAAGCAACAACTTCCTTGGGGAAAGTGCTGAATCAGCCAAAAGATTGAATTTGGTCAGGGCTTCCTGAATTCAGATGGGAAGCATTTTTCAAGGGATGTGGCTTGCAAGAGATGACTAAATAGGTACTGCTGTAAACCAGCTGCACAGCCTGGTTTCTCCACCCCATACTTGATCTAGCTATTGAATCTCCCTGTCTCACACTGGTGCTGGACTTATGTGACTTCTGTTCTGGAAACAGGCTGTTTAGAAGCGGAACTATCTTTGTAAATATTTTGATTTCCACAGACCTATTTTTAATCTCACTCCTACAGCTTCTCAGAATCCAGCAAAGATGCACATTTGCGTGCTAGTCTACCCCTCCTAGGAGGTTATCACCCTTAATACCAGAAGTGGCACACTTTAAAGAGAGTCTCCATTTGAGGTTTTCTATCTAAACCTGAACTAAGTAAGATCAAGCAGCTGTTTTTTCCCTTTAATTGATGTTTATTTTCTGTTGGCGCACACACATCAGTATTTCCTTAAACTGTTCAGAACAGTGTGAAGCATTACTAATTCTAACTGCCATGAGGAGTCATGCATTTCTTATTTATATACTAAGGCACATACATGTCACTCACTTTCAGTTCTTTTGAAAAACAAGAATTAAAAAAGGTCCATTGACTAAACAAACTGTCCAGTAGCATAAATACTTTGCCTCAAGTGCTTCAAAGCATTTGTGAGATAAAAGGCAGCTGTTTACTGCCTTCCACAGCCTTCACTGGGAACAAGAGATGTGGTTCTTCAGATCTGGTGATGCTGCTTTCACAGCCTAGAGATGTTCCACTTGCTCAGAGAATCATTCGCTGTCACGTCCCTGCCCAGGCATCGCCAACCACATCAGTTATCAGGCACAGAAAATGTACCTTTGAAGTGTGTCCATACTAGAGACATACCAGGTTCTTTGACCTTTAAGGACCAGTTTTCTGAATGACTTCATTACAGGAATAAGTTACCCTTCCCTAAGCCAAATAAACCAGATCTAACTAAAGATAAGAGTAACATAAGTTTAACAACTGGCACAAGATTTAAGGGCAATAAGAAAAACTGGAAGATAATGCAGAGATTCTTTGCACAGCACCCACTATTCCAAAAAGTTCCAAAAAGGTGATACAGTCCAGGGAAGAGCAGGATACCTCCTCTAAGAACTAGCATATTTCTTAGAGCTAGTGCAAATGATGTAAGCAGAAACAAATGATACTCTTTTTTCCCCTCTTTCTCAAAATTAATTTATCACCAAGAAACCATACCACAGACTTTAAAAAAGTCTTGCTGATTTTAGTGCATCTTTTCTCCCTGATCACACACTACTGATCAGAAACCACATGCGCCTTTCTCAAAACCAGACAAATTTTAGTAAGGTCTGTCAGAAGAGACTTCAGCTATCTACTCCCTGTAACAGCCATGCAATTTAGTCTACGTATGTGATAGCGAAGACCTCCGAGCTGTATCTGTTAGTTTTGACTAGACATTTTACAAATGTAGTTCATTTTGCTTGAAGACACACACACACTGAATTTTTATTAAGGTTGTATCTAAAAAGTGTGAACTAGCCTGGGGCATTTGGGTCACACCAGCAGTGACATACACTGGCAAATAACTGATAAGCTAATTTTATAGTGCCAATCCCATCTCTTCAGACTGTACACCAGCAACCTAGACAGTCGACTCATCACTAGTTCAGGAGAACTGATAACTGTTTTCCTTGGCAATGAAGTATTCCAGCAAACTCTCTTTGCTTATTTTCACCACAGACTTCAAAGGCAGATTACTCTAGAACTATACAGTTTTCAAGTCAGAGAAAGAAAAACAAGTATCTTTTTAGCTTTAGCTTGCATCAATTCACTTATTTTTTCCTTGTTTTCAGCTCAAATATGTACTTCAAACACATACTGCCAAGCATTTCCTGGAACATCAGTACTTGCAACTAAAACCATGCCCTGGCTTAATTACCCATGTATGGATCTCATCAAAACATTCACTTCTCTGTCTTTCTGGTCAAGGCTCCCCATGTTGACAATCAAGGAATATGATGGCATTTGGGGATCTGAAAATTTTTTCACAGTTGTTTCATCAAGTAACAGATACACATGAAAACTACCAGTCGGAGAATGCAGGCAAGAAATTTAATCCAACTAGGCAAGCTACAGATTGCTACCTGGGTACTGGGCTACATCCTTGTTCCTCCTGGTTGGTGTTCTCCAACCCAGGTGGACCTGCTGAGTACATACCATATGAAAACAAGCTCCTCGTTTTCATATGATTGGCTGAGAACTGGTGATATTGAGGCTTCCACACCAAGCACTTCACAAATATGAAATAATGAGTCTGTCTTGATCCAGATGGGAGGTAGAGAGGCTGACTGTACATGTATACCTCATATCAGAATCAAGCTCTTTAATGCTTAGAGCTGCAGACAACTCAAATCCAGACCTTCATTTTGGAACCAAGACTATTTTTATTGTAATAGTATGCATAATTTTAAATATTCCTAAGATCATCTTCCATGGAAATATACTACTTTGACACAACTAATTACTTCAAGTATCTGAGGGCCAGATGTCAAGCTGATTTACTGGCTTGGCTCCCTTTAACTCATCAGACATTTGCTTTGCATTGCTTCCTAGTGAGTAACTCCAGATTGCAAAAGGAGTGATGCAACCAAACTTTCTGCCCCAGATCTGGCAACGACCACCTGAGTTATGCAGTTGTCCTCAGATTCAGATGCTGCTGCTGAAGTATTTTTGTAGTGATAGGTGGTCTCACTCCCCCCCAAAAAAATAAAGTCTGAAGAATCCAGGAATGATTTTTCAGAAGTCTGAGAAACAATGTAACCCTTTAATCAGTTCATAAGTAATTATAATATAGTTAAGATCTCCTACTGACATTTGACTTAGTCAGTAGTGGACATGTCCTTTGCAAACTGAAGGACTTAGGTCACATGCTGAGAATGTTACCAGTTCTCAGCCAATCCCATTTACACACTACCATCAACATCCTTGACTAAATTCAGGGAGGGAGGAACACAGATCTCCGGACATCCTTTCATGCTGTTATAGCTATTCCCACTTTCCTCTCAGCACGATGATGGAGATGAATTATTCGCTGCAGCAAAGGAACTCCAATTCTTTATGCTGTGTGCTCTGGGGTCAGAGCACTGGGATGTTTTAAGTCCTACTAAGAGCTCCTGAAAGCTGTAACAGCAGCTAATGGATCTGCCAGACACAACTTCTTAAAAATATCATCATGTTGGCTAATGGAAACTCCAGCCCTCCTCTCCCTGTTGTTTCATACATATATTACAAGTATCATTTCACTCATGTTAAGCATAAAAACACTGCCCCTCCACTCACATTTGACTCAGTGCCAGATCTCCAGTGCTATTTCTCGGGCAATAAATTAAGCATTGATCAAGTTATGTTTACCTTACCTCCTAAGGAAACATGGGTGTGAAAAACCAATAACAAAATATGGAGTCTGGTGTCTAAAACAGAGTTATGCCTCCCCTTGGTCTGCAACAATATATATAAAGCACTGCTTTGGGCATTATTCCACTAGCTGTAGGATAAGCTTGCAGTTGTTATGGCTAACTACACCAATTTGTATGAAATACCTGACTTGAGCCTTAACCTAAAAAGTCAAGTCAGTTCTCATGTTACTGAAGTGCAAATATATTCCCTCTATCCATTCCAGGCTGGACTAAAAACACTGAAACACCAAAACCCCATTTCTCTGTGGTGCTCACCTGAACCGTACTGTTCTACAGCTGACAACAAAATGGAAAACCAGGTTCCCTGGAAACAGCTGCCCTTTCATTTCCCTCACAAATCTCTATTCCAAAAGGTTTTTCAATGCTAGTTGTAAAGATTCATATTTAAGCGCACCAAAGAATAAAATTAAAAAGCCCCTGAATCCACCAATAAACTGATAATGGCACAGCCTGCTCCAGTAGCTATAGTCTCCATCATACATCAAGAAGCTAATTTATTGGTACTTCTATCTCATTTAAGATTTTCCATCAAAGGAGACCTCAAGAACTTCAAGTTTCAAGCCAACGCACTACTAGCATAGCTTGAATTCCCAAAATGGCTATGTCAGTAGTGAAAACTTGCAATGCAGACTCCAGATACTCAGGTGTTCTCATGGTTACATTCTTTCGGTTAAATTTGTTGCTTCAGATTTTGACTTGACATCAACAAAGGACAGCCTTTCTCTGACTTTAATGTTCCTCCTCAGTTTTGTTTACCATTTGGCTGAAACTTCAGAGCTGAACTAAGAGCTGCCACTCTCAACAGAAGCCTAGCAAACAGCTCAAAGCCTCAGCCCTGATTCCAATAAACTTTAAGTCTACCAGTGATTCAGCCCCAAGTCTCAGTTTAAAATCTCAATTTTGTACTGCATGATTCTAATCAAACTTGGGAATGTTTATCTGTAGGGAGCCTGGAAAGCTATGAGGGCTCCACCTGCTGCAAAAAATAAGCCAGCCTACAGTAAATAACACCTTCACTGAAGGGCAGTTTTTCCATCTCAAGGAGGGAAGAAAGCATCAGCTGAAGAGAGAAAAAAAGAGGAAAACATCTTTCAAAAGTGAGACCCTTGCCACTCTGACGTCTTGTGATTACTGTCCATCTGAAAATCTTGCCAGGTTAAAAACATGGAAAAAACAAGTCTTTCAACACTCACTAATTCAGAGTTTATATTTCAAACCCTTTTTTCCACTAACAACCTTTGATTACTTGCCATGGGTGGAGTCCAGTGAGTACTTCCTGTTGAGCAGCACATGCCCTTGTTCTTTGCAATGCTACCATATCCCAACAGTGAGCGGTGGAAGCAGCAGCTGTTAACACATTTGTAGATCAGTACAAGCATCATACCAGATGGAAATTACTTCATCCATGCCAGTAAAAACTGAAGACTCGGCATGTGATAGGGTGATATATTCCTGCACTAGAATCTTCTTTCCAAAAAGCAAAGACAGCAGACATGAATGTTGTTGACTCAAAAACCAAGTCAAGGGGAGGCCCAGATGGCTGTGAGATTCCACAAGCATTTTGTGTATATGTAGGCCTGCATCACAGTTGTAAAGCATAAGGTGATATGAATATCAAACTGAAATGACTCTTTAAATTACTATGAAAAGCCAAGCATATCGAAGAGAAGTATCATCAGCCTTTTCACAAGGAAATGTGAATTCACATCATCAGTCTCGTGCTTGTCAATAGCACACGGCAAGGATGAAGAGCAGCCCTTTCCTTCACCAGATGGCATGTTCTGACACTCATTTTCCTAAAACTCTATTTGCCTACTACACAATCTCACCTCACCAGATACCCTCAGCTTTCACTGAAACCCAGGCAACGTTTCACAGCATGGGAGGGAGAGCACACAGACCTTGATTAAAGCTCTTTCAAGAGCTGACCTTATGGTGGGGTATTCTACAGTACTTACATGAAACAAAACATGCACTCTTCAGCAGAAACTCCTGTGAGGTCAGTAAGGTAATTTACATAGTTTTAACCTTGCATGACAACAAAACACTTGAGTTTTCTAAATATTCACATAGATGTTATTGGCTTCTGAACTATAACTGATTCTAGCCTGAAAACAAACAGAAAGCGAGCATCTTAAGGCATAGTTTAGTGGGCCAAAAAATATGCAAGCCAGAACAGTGCCTTATAGGCCAGACTGAATTACAAAAGCAAGATCTCTACCAGCGATTACTCATGACGTACAAAGTAATACAGGAATCCTCAATAGTCCACATGAAGGATGGCTGCTTTTTCCATCAAAAATTAAAAACTTCTAAAGTCAAATCAGTTTTATTAAGCTGGTCAAAGCCCTGATCATAATATTTTTTTCCCCTCTGAAAGTATGTACACCACGATAAGAAAGAGGAGAGTATGTAGTGGTACAGTGAACTAGTATATCTAGCGGCCAGGCAGAAAGTTATTAAGATGAAGCTATTCAACCTCCGTGTACTTGGTACATTCACGATTCCCAATTTCTTCCAACCTATTTCAGTTATGAGGTCAAGACACCACCGGACATATACTCTTTGTTGTGGATGGTCTTCAAATTCTGGCATAACAGAGGTGAGGCTTATTCATCCACCACACCAATTCGTGGTGCAATCCCCTGTAAGCATGCAGCCAGGAGCACGCTGCACCGATCACCGAGCCAATACCCGCCTGCAAAGGTGGAAAGTGCTACAGGAAACAGCCAGTGCTAACTCCTCTAGAAATGGGGAGGCAAGGCCATGAAAAAGGAAGTGGATGGGATGGAGAGGGCTTAACTGGACTTGCAGTGCACAAAGCTCTCAGCGAGAGCTCAGACCAACCATGAACAGAACTATTAGAGGAGCAATCACTGAAGTTACTGATACTCAGAAGGGACTTTCCTCTCATTGGGCCAAAACATTTCTATTGTATGGAAACACAAACACACAACAGTGATCTCAGGATGATATCTTTAGAAAAAAGGGGGAGAGAATCTTGATTTTATTTCTGTGTATTCCTTCGTATTAGCCTGGGAAATAAAACTTCTGATCTTTTTTCTCTCCTAATTAGGATTCCCTCATACAGTCCATCAAATCCTTCCAATATGGAAGACTGCAAGGGGCAGCAGACAGAAGTTTCATTCTAATTTTCCACTGTATCTTACAAGGCCAATTAAAAGAAAGATTGAGGCTACCACCTCCTGTAGCTAGTTGCCACTGAAGCCTGTACAGCATATCCCTTCTTGGTAATCCACTCTGGGTCACTTGCAAGCACAGCTGTTTCTCTCATTTGATGAAAGCATCATGACAAGAAACAGAGAATCAATTCCCAGTAGGACTAAGTGAAATGAAAGCAGTCAACAACTCCAAACTTGCTCCTTTGAACTTGATATATACTGAAGTAAGATGTGCCTTGCTGTTGCCATCTTTCCATTTATACCTTTCCACTAGTAGTTGGCCAAAACTCCCAAT
Source organism: Athene noctua (assembly GCF_965140245.1). Taxonomy (NCBI): domain Eukaryota; kingdom Metazoa; phylum Chordata; class Aves; order Strigiformes; family Strigidae; genus Athene; species Athene noctua. Next base: position 9,622,577 of record NC_134056.1, on the reverse strand, counting down.
TCCAAATCCAGCCAAAATCTGGAAGATGATCAGACTTAAATCTAGATTTGATAGCCAGTGCCCTATTGGCAAATAAAACATTTTGAGTAGTTACTTTCCCTCTTGCAAGTACAATGAACATGTTGATTGCAGCACCGGAAAAAAAAAAAACAAAGAACATGACCACAAAGCTCCCGAGCACAGACCACTGGAAAATATGGCCGTTCAGTTGCACCAGACCAGACAGGAAAAATGGAATTTCTTCAGACCTGAGGGTAAAATTGATTAAAACATTAATAACATTTCCACTTACAAAGAATAAACCACTGAAATCAAAGTATCTCCAGCCCACATTCATATTTACATACACAAAGGATGCATACCTAAGCTACCTGAAACTTAATGGTGATTAATGCAATTAGTTACAAAACAGTTTCAGAATAAACAGGGTTAGAGGAATTTGTATTGATTCTGGGTCAACAGTTAGTATTTAAAAAAAACCTCCCTAACTGTGCTAAAGCATAATCTTACACAAAACCCTCACAAATTGCGCAGCTGGAAAACATAAGCAGCCTGCAAATAATTATCTCAACTACTGAACTTATCCTTCATATTTCCACCAGGCCATCTTGGGTGAAATGATATGTTCTCTGAGGCATGAGGGTGAGTTTCTGATGAATGCTGACAAATGCTCCCTCAGCTAAATAGCTCTTCTTGAGTAAGTTGTGTGGCGGCTCAGTGAATCACAGGCAGAAGGTAAGCTCACAGCTGCACATAGCCATTTGTGCAAATGTTTGTGGGAGGATATAGATGTGCCATGGGGAAAGGAGACAAAGCAGAGGAGGCAAAAAATTAAAAAAAGGTGTCAAGCTAGAGAGCTGGGACACACAGTGTTTCGACATTACTCATTTTTTCTGGAATAAACCTTGATTCTCTGAACATCTGAGTTGAGAAGTTTCTTCAGTTCCTCTGGGCAGGCAAATTATGAAAGTTCATCTCGCATGAACAAGCACATTTCCAAGACTTCTTGTAAGTCCAGTGACTGACCAACACCCTACTGCCTCCTGACAGTTTGGTTTTTAGTTTTATCAGGAAGCAGCTTGTTATTAGTATATCCATAAGGAACTGAGTGGATTTGCTGACAGCATCAGTCTTTCAGCTGCCATCAAATCAATAAATAAGCCTCAAAACAGAGATCTTCAGTTGGAGGACCAGTTTAGGCTTTTCCTTGCCTCATGCACATGTGCAAACCCTCTCCTGGAATGAATCTAGCAGCATACCTGTATCCCTAGCTCTGGAGCAGCAGGAACCTCTCAACAGGGAGAGATGATAGCAAACCAATCCTCAGAATCTTTCACAGGCAGGGAAGCCAGCATGGGGCCGAACCTCCTGCATTCCAGCCAGCAGCACTGAGTGTCCTAGAGCATTCCTTTGAGGACAGGGTGGGCTCATGGATGAGAATGAGAAACCACAGGCTAAAACCCAATTACTTCCACCTTCTCATGTTCAGATTTTTTTTTTTTTTTCTAATTCAGTTGCATGTTTGTTGTGCCAAAATTACCAACATAATGAAAGAAACCAAGTAAATATCATCCAGAATAACAGGCCTCCACCACACCGCATTAGTCCCAAAAGAACACACTGTGGTCCTCCTGGAAATAGTTATAAAACACCACACACATACACACCTCTTTGTGACAGAAGTCAGGATTTTCCAAGGCACACAAGTGAGCTGTGCACATCCTTTCATGTAAGATCCTATAGCCAGTCTAGCTTCTTATCACATCCGTGGCATTACTCTACATCATGTTCTGCTTAGTAAGTTCATTTTAAATGAATGTATCAAAGTTGTGGTTTCTGGTACTGCTGCCAGGTTAAAATACTTTTGCTCTTGCTGCCACCCCCCACCTCCCCCAGATGACAAGAACAGTTTATGTTCAAAACCAAGAAAACCTATCTAGTCACTGCAACAAAACTAGTTGAATAAAACATGCTGAAGATTTTATAATATCTGATAATTCAAATCTGCATATTAAAATGAGCAAAAGTGGACACACCAAAACAGCTTGCATTTTCAATTTAAAACAGAGTAATCTAAAGTGCAATGATAGTAAAAGAATTGACGACTTGTAAATACTGGGCATTGTACAAACATCACAGGTGGACAAAGTATCACAGTACTAGAAACTACAAAGTCGAGAAGTTTAGAGTCAAGAAATGCCAGAAATCAAGACGGCTTTGTCACACTTTGTAAGCACCAGGCATTGTTTGTTAGATTCATGAGTTATATGAAGAACAGCTTCACAAATATTGGGGTTATTCCCTTTGAACTCTGACAAGCAATTAAAGCACAAGAGCTGGTTTAAAAAACAAAACCAAAAACCCCCCCACAAAACCCAAAACCCAACCAAACACAGAAACAAGGCTTTTTCTTCTGTTAATGTAGTTTTGTGAAAACAGTGGTCTGCTGACAATAAGCCAGACAGGTAGCTATTCTCTGAAGTTTTAGATGGAAGGCATTGACATCTAGGAATATAAACAAAGAGCAAGAAACTTTAGGCCTTCTTATATACAGCTGGTTCTGTTAGCCCCATTAGTAATATTTATTTCTCTATTTTATTAAAAAACATTCTAAAACATCCTCATATTTCCAGGGAGGATGACAGCAATATCCTATCTTTATATAGTAATTTGGGGATATTAGTGGATGGAAAACTGACTATGACCCAGCAATGTGTGTTTGCAGCCCAGAAAAGGCAACAGCGTCCTGGACTGCATCCAGAGCGGTGTGGGCAGCAGGGCGAGGGAGGGGATTCTCCCCCTCTGCTCCGCTCTCAGGAGACCCCCCTTGCAGTGTGTGTCCAGCTCTGGGGACACCAACATCAGAAGGACACGGACCTGCTCAAGCGGGGCCAGAGGAGGCCACGAAGATGCTCAGGGGGGCTGGAGCACCCCCCTGTGAGGACAGGCTGAGAGAGTTGGGGGGTTCAGCTGGAGAAGAGAAGGCTCCAGGGAGACTGAGAGCGGCCTCCTAGGGCAGAAAGGGGCTGCAGGAGAGAGGGATCTTAATCAGGGGGTGTAGGGACAGGACAAGGGGTAACAGTTTTAAACTGACAGAGGGCAGATTTAGATTAGATATAAGGAAGAAATTCTTCCCTGTGAGGGTGGTGAGACACTGGCACAGGTTGCCCAGAGCAGCTGTGGCTGCCCCCTCCCTGGAAGGGTTCAAGGCCAGGTTGGACGGGGCTTTGGGCAACCTGGGCTAGTGGAAGGTGTCCCTGCCCATGGCAGGGGGGGTGAGACTAGATGGCCTTTAAGGTCCCTTCCAACCCAAACCATCTATGATTAATTTTAATCTTCGCAGTCTGACTAACTGTAATAATGCAAGAGAACATTTAATTTCAGGGCATTTACAGCACAGATGCTGTAGTCTGTCACCTTGCATACATGCTGTCATTTAACACTTACGCAGAGTGCTACCAGGCAGAACATTTTGCATCTACTTTATCCTTTCTTTATAGAGTTGTAAAAGTTGTATGAGGATCCTGCCCTCCCCTGAAACATTTCCATTACTATTTTCAGTGCCTAACACTCACAGTAGTAATCCTCACAGCTGTGAATATCACTCTTTGACCTGAAAACAAACATCATTCAGAGTTAGAGTCATCAAAACATGCATGTGAAAGACGATTGGCAACTGCTGTGACACTGAAGGTTTAGGTCTAATAGAAAGTCCAGAAAGGAGATATTTGGGGAAAGCACATCCTTAGGCTGTTTCCCCACTGAGACTACAGCGAAGTAGACAAGCCCCTTACTTCTGTCAGGTAAAAAGACTCCAGAAAAACGAACCCAGGAAGACAGTACACAGCACTTGATTTTCCTCTATGAAGTTCAGTGTTGACTACACATTGTGATACATACATCACCGCAGGACACACTCAGTCCAGGGCACAGGACACCAAGATTTTGAAATCAAAAAACACAGCTGCTTTACATTCAGCTGCTCTGTAAAATAGGACCTAGGAAGGGATGGAAAGGAACACATGGCTCACAGATGCTTGCTCTGTACACTCTTGAAAGAGTTTTGCCTGCAACACTTAAGGGCCTATCTTGCTGGCTTCCAGTGAAAGTTTATGTTCTAAATGCAGTAGAATGACTTCTGGAAGTTAACTGCTCAACTTCAGTGTTGGGTTACCTCAAGTTCAATTAAACTCCATGAGAATGAGCACTGTATCTTATTTTATTGCATGTATACCTTTAAGTGATGTTCGATATAGAATGAATTTTATCCAACAGGGACTGTAAAAGTATGGAATCCTACAAGCATTCACTCTGCTATTGCTACAGCTGGGAACATTTCCAACAGCACAATGCTTTCTCAAAAAGTCATAATTTAAAAGGTGACATTAGGTGACAATTTCTGAGAATAAGCACAGGAGTACTAGCCTGAACATATTTGATAGACTACCAAGATAGAGCATACAGTCTGTTATGCCTTCTGCCATCTCTTCAGAATGCCCCAAAAGGTGAAATGCAATTAAATTGTTAGAAAGAAATGTTTGACACAAAACCAGGGAGTTGCTCATACCCCAAAAGCTGTGCAGCTGAAAGCCAATGGACTATTCTACTTTGAAACCAGTTCAAATTCATGCCTAAGGAAAGTGGTCACTTTACCTGCTGGATTAATCCATTGTGTTTAAGGTCAGCAGAAAGATACTCAAATAGGCTGTGGAAAGATGTTCTTTGAAAGAAATTCACTGATGGTTCCTTTATTTACTTATTAGTAATAGTGCTATGGCTTTAGAGGACAAGATACTCAGTACTGAGTCACTTTCAGATACGCTATGGTACTTAATTTTACACATACCAACAGCAGTAGAACTACCTACCTGATTCAGCACCACCAGTTCTGGCAAAACTACCAATTTCTTAAGAATAACTAGAACTTGTTGATACACTCTGCAGCTATACAGGTTCTAAGAAAGGCATAAATACCTTCATGCATCTAGCACAGCACATGTAGACTTGGTACCAGATTCTGACTCCAGATGCATCTTCACATCATTTTGATCGAGAGGGAAACAGGCAGAACTAAAAGTTCTAAGTTTATACCATGAGAAGTGTGTATTTTGCTCCTACTTAAAGCCAGTATCCATTTGTAACCATCTCCTTTCTTTGTAGGAGGAGATTTCTTTTGAAAGGAGAAGTGACAAATTCTTCAAATGATATCCTGTTTCAGTACAGAGCACATACACCTGACAATACTACTGTGACAGATGCACTTGACTCCTTAACCCAACTAGTGGTAGTTTGGTACAGGCTCCAAAGGAGGTAAAGGCCTAAGATGAGTTATGACTGGCCCAAAAATTAGCACAAGATTCCCTCTCCCCAAGCCTAAAATGAATATATATAACATTAGCTTCCAGCTTTTAAACACACACACTCCTGCCATCCTGGTTTGGTTATAAACAATACCTTGATATATCTGGGAAAGCATCAGAATGAGAATTTATCAGGGTCATAATTCTGGAAAGGTTAACATCTAATTGATACTCTCAACTCATTTTATCCCAGACAATCAAACATAGGAAGTATCAGGCACAGAAAGGAAAATTAAGCAAGAGAAAGATTTGTACTGTATATTCCTAAAGTAAGAGGAAAGTGGATCACAAAGAGTCCTAACATAAACAAAGGAGATAAGGAGACTTGTTTTCGGAAGGCAGAATGCAAAAACTTATACCAGTAATTGTCACATAGACATGACTGATTAATCCAATCCTATCTGGTAAGAGAAAAAAACTCCTCCATATGTCATCTTTCTGTACATGCTACCTAATGTTCATAAGAAAGTTAGACACGGCATTGCTTTCCTTCAGTAGTATTCTCAGATCACTAAAGGCAAGGAAAGGACAGAAATGCTTAATTTATATTCCTAGCTGGAAAGACTTTTGAACAACTCTGACAGATCAGTAATAAATTATCTGGCTGCATATTCCCACCTATTGTCTCATGTAATGTGGAAGGAATGAAAAAGAAGAATACAGACAGAAAGGAGCAGCATATAAAAACAGCTTCCTTAAGTCTCCGGAGAGGAAAAATAAAACGCCTTAAGAGTTGTTTTGCATAGCAGTAGCCACATTAAATACACCATTACATCACCATGATGAACACTGTAAAGCTTATATAGCTTCAAAATATTGAAAGATTAAACATATCACGTTAGACACAAAGTCCCTGAATACATCTAGAAAGCACACATTTTCTTTACTTAGTCAGGGGTCAGCAAGGGTCAGTTACACCACAGAACAGAGTCAGGAGCAAAAGGAAACGGGGCCAAGGACAGATCTGGAAACAAGGCTACAGCATAGTCACAAAGTCTATCCAAGATACAGAGCCAAAGACAGGACTGGAGACGAACTACCCACATGCACACAAAAGGAGTCCTGCCAGGAGATAACCAACATGCCTCCATGCGTCCAAAGTCCACTGAGGACGTAGGGCCAGAAGAAGGGTTGGAGACACATATACCTATAAGATAGCTCTAGGAGACGTGAGGGTCCAGACCCAAGCTTAAATGGGTTTTCTGGACCCTGGGCAGAGTGTTAGTAGGGGGTCGCAGGTGAGGCTGATCAGGGCCTAGTGGTAGACTCAGGGCCCTGACACACTCATCACAGTTCATCCAGTACTTTTGTTCCTCTAGATTTTGTTTCTGCTCACCCTAAAGACATATGCAGACAACATGGTTGAACTTGAACACAGGTGTTTTTAAATACACATAAGTAAAGTGATTTAAAATACCTCTGACTGCAACCTCATTTTATTTTTAATTTTAATCTTCAAAACCGAGACTGCCTGTAGTTAGACCCCATGTCAAATCACAGCAGTTCAGAGTTAACATCATTATGTTACTTGCCACTCCTGCTTCCTTTTAATCCTTTTTTTCCTCCTAGAACAGCAAAAAAAGTCAGCTTCACAACAGCACAACTGCTTCTGCAAGATGGTGAAACCAAGGCCTGACTCAGTACTCCATACTGAAGCAGAAAAGACTCTTCTTTTCTCCCAGATCAACCTCTCAGCCAGCAGTACTTTCTAACCTGAAGGCCATTCCACACCTCCAGGTTACTAAAAACTCAGCACAAAACGTGTTTCTACAACATATAGGCTAAAACAAGCCACAGTCAACTGCAGCTAGACAAATTAATAAACACCATTTTAGCCTACAGGGAGAGAGTACTGTAAGTTTTCTTGGACTTAGACAGAAAGTCTTCTCACCACAAACCACCAGGCAGCTCTCCTACTCCCTTTTCAGCTAAACCTTGTCCTCTACTGGCAAACCAAAAAGGGGAAAACCCTAACACTTGCATCTGATATCATTGAGGCCTATTAGCCTTGTAGTGAGCTTGTCAACCCTTTCCTCACTTATGTAAGGTTTCTTTAGTAGAAGAGGCAAAGCTGCAGAGTACCTGGAGTCTAGTCAAGACTAGATCTTCACCTGTGAACTTGCCATATTCTCCATTCAATTAATGAAGTGTCTGATAATTGCAAGGCTTTTCAGGGAAAACTGTCTTGCCCTAGGTATTGTATAGATATGTAGCAAGGGAACTTTGTCAGTATATTGCAAACAGTTTTAAAGAAAAACATAAATAGCAAGCTGGACTATAAACAAATTAAAAATTACCAAATAAATGCTGTGCAAGAGTCTTACTAACAAAATAAAAATGAAAGATCAAAGCCGTATTTCTCAGCTCTTACATGAGTAGAAAAGGCAGTTATAATTTTGTATACTGAAAACCTGCCTAGCCCACAACTTACACATAAATGGAATCACAGATGTGCAAACTTAATGCACTTTATTTTCTAGATTCCCAATCAGTGTCAGTCTCTGACATCTACTGGAGCACAGTGTTTCAGACACTGAAATACTACAAAAGAAAAACAAGGAGGGGAAAAGTGGATGGGTTCAATGTACGGCAAATATTGCCAGTCTGAAGCTTCCAAAAATCACAAGACTGTTTTAAAAACAAAAGACTGCTTACCTTCTATTGTGGTAATTCTGTCTTTCAGGTGCATCTAGGCAACACATTTGATTTTTCTTCCACATGCAGACAGGTTGGGGAAGCACAGATTCATGGTAAGAGCAGCTGAACCGCTCAGGCCACTTGTTAGGTCTGGGATCTGGGGCACTACGATAAACTCCACATCCTGGGACATTCATGCTTGTGTCACAGCTGTTAGCAGAAAAACCCTGTCAGGGCCAGGAGAGCACTAATGACCCTGCCTGACCCCGCCTGACCACGGCCATGGCAAGGCCATGAGGGCCCCAACAGGCCTTGTCAGCCCTGACCAGCCACTCTAGGCCTGCCAGAGCCCGCTCCAGCCTGGGGCCTCCAGCCCTTGCCCCAGCAGTGCTGTGGGTGCTGCTCTCTGGCTCCAGGCCGGCTGGGCCCGCCTCGGCCCTGTGGCCATTCTGGGCTGTCTCAGACCCCGCTCCCCTCGTCAGGCCTCATCCTGCTGCCCCCCATGGCCTCTGCTGGCCCTCGCTGTGCCTTGACAGGAACGCTGAAACTCTGTCTCAGAAATATCCCCACCTCGATATTCACAGGCCTCCTCTCGCATACTCACGGTGGAAGCGTGGAGGTACCGCCTCAGGCTGAAATGGCTTCACAGCCTCCGCCCTCTTCCCTTGCTGCATCTGCCGCGCTGTGTGCAAGCACAAGGTCATCTTCCCTTTCTGACAGGTAAGGAACATTTTGTGGGCTGCTTGTCATTGCCAGCTCTAGGTTAAAAGGCTGTGCCCTTCTATGGGGCCTGCTAGCAGCAGAGAGGGCTCTGTGCAGGCAGGGAGCATCAAGACTTTCTCAGTAGGAAATAACAGGAATCTCCATGCTCCCTAAACACCTGCTTTCCAGAAGAGAGTATAAATCAGGTACAAATGTTGGGGTGAAATGATTTTTTATGTATAGCATAATGGAAGGAAGGAGAGAAGCAAAGTCACCTTAGTTCAAATGGAGAGAAAGATAAGAAAAATAAACGTTTGTGTTTTCTTTCCACCAGCTGAAGAAAATCCACTTTCCATCAATCTGTATCTGTTCTCTTGGAGTTGAATCTTTTTCTTTTGGTTATTTAATCTTTTAAATACAAAACCCAAATTGACTTAAAGCATTGCTTTTGAGTCAATATATGTTCATTTTCAAACCAAAATATATAGAAAATGTTATTTGGAAAACAAAGCGAAGCAAACCAGGCTGAAAACCTCACATATGGAAGCATTTTGATCTTTTCAAAGGTTTTTCCCTAACTACTCTGTCCAAAACTACCTGTTAAATTCAAGGTGCATTGGCAAAGAGCTTCAGCATCCCCCTGAAAATTTATTTTTTTACTATCGGTCCCCTCATTTAACCAGCTTCAAAGAACAATCCTTATTCCAGCTTGAACACAGCAAATGGAAATTTTAAACCCTCTCAAAGCGTTTTCCTCCTAAATCACTGATTAGAATGGAATACAGTAAAAAAACATATTGAATTTGACTAGCAAAAGATAGCAAGAAAAAAGTTTTCTTGTTATCTGAAAAAGCATTTATCTGAATGATTATGAATATCTCATTATGAATTATATGAAAATGTAATTTATACTGGAATCGTTCTCCACACTGCAACTGCATCAATGTAATTATTACTGCACTTTTCCCTTACTACTTGGGGGACCCTTTACGGTGTTGTCAAGTGTCCTTGTCCTAGCCAGATTTAAATCCTGCACTGTTTTTCTTGCAGAAGAATTTCCTGTAACTCTTCCCTCTGTCCTTCATAGGTTTTAAGTATGGACTGTGTAGCAGAATGGGTGTGACAGGTTATTACTAAACCACAAAATAAGCAGTCAAACTTTTGGATGTGTGGTGTGAACGGCATTTTAAAGTTCATCATTTAACTTGTTTCTTCTTCAACTGAATTCATCTAAGTTCCCAGCTCTCATGATTTATCACATATTGAATATTTTAATTTTGCTTTACAGCCCCAACTGTTGGAGTATGGTATTTGAATATGAACATCTTTTTCCTTCCCTGATTTAAGGTGTTATAGCTGTAGAGAAAACAGAAGCTAAAAGAAAAAAAATCTAGTGACTTAAGGCAGTCCTGTGATTAATTATTATTTTTTTTAATGCTTGGGCAAAGCAACACTGACTCACTGTAGCCATGTCTAATATCTATTTTAGCCATGTCTAAAACACCCCTGACAAGGCTATTGCCTGGCCAAGATTTGTACTTAAAAGTTCCAGCTGTTTACGAGGTATTTGTGTGTGGGAAGTATGTGGCAATAATTGTGTTCTTCTAACTGAAAAATGGTTGAAAGGATTTTCCTACAAATTCCTCAAAATAAGTGAGCAAAACCAACTGTGTGCAGAAACTAAACAAGACCAATTCACAACAAAAATAATGTTTAGGACTGAAATCTTTCTGCACATTCAGCTGTGGATGTAGCTCCCCTGTGTATTCTAGGGGTAGCCTAAGGAAACAGGGGTGGTATTAGGTTTTCATCACAAAGTTGCCTCTGGACCATCTATGAAATTCCCTGTTCTGTAATTGTAGACTAGCAACACTTTGCAGAATTTTCATTTGGGGTCTACTCAGAAAACTTAAGACCAAGGGTAAAACATCTAAGAAAAGAAAATGCGTTGTAGATTTTTTTTGCAGATTTTGGGCACCCCACTTTTATGTTATTTGCATATCATTTTCAGCCAGGTCTTGGCATGGCTTTTATGCAAACTGAACTGCCTGACTCCTGTGACTTAAAGACTGACCCCAGATCATCTCCAGCATTGGGTTTGACAGAATACCCTTTTGAATCAGTGGTTGGACTTTTAAAGATGAAGCCTACAAGTACTCCTTAGGTCCTGTCTCATCCTGGCTCCACCTTATCTGTCCCTGCTCTTAAAAATCATCTGTCTGCCTCCATGGTTTTCTTGGTATTTGTTGGGGAAAATCAGGAGGAGAAGCTGTAACATAGGTTGTTCCATTGTATTTCAGGAGGTCCAGACGCCTCTGCTTCCTTCTCTTTCAACTTGGGATGAGGTTTTAGCTCATTCATTCCCCTTACAGTCACATATAGCATACAGGAAGTTAGAGAAATTAAGACAAACACAATCATTATAATCATTAAAAAAACTGTTGCATCTCCACATTTTTTCTTAATTCCCCAAAATGTTCAAGGCTATTTTTACAAAATTCAGTGGCATATCTTTGAAAATTGTTCTAGGTGTGCTCATTTGTGTCTTTGCATGTTCATTTGGCTTACACTAGCTGTCTATCTTGCACAAGCTGTGCATCTCGCCTCAGCCCAAATAGGTTCTTTACAAATGCTTGGGTCATGAACTGCAGATATTTGGCATACAAGAAAGTATTAACCTCAGTTTGATGTCTAGAATTTAGGTATTTAGTCTAAGTGGAACGTGTAGCTTGTATTACAGTCAATGAAGAAACAAGCACATTAAGAGTGATCTATTGCATGGAGCTCACACAACTACTTTGGGTAGGCAGTGAGGATCTCCTTATTGGGTAGAGAAGGCTTTCAGATAACCATGGAGTGAATTGCAAACCAGATTTTTGCCATAGCTTATCCAGCACCAAGAAATCGGGGGGGGGGGGGGGGGGGGGGGGGGGGGGGGCAGTGGTTTATTTCTCCCTTTCCGAATGTACTGATAAACCCCTCTTTAAGGATCACTGTTTGACACCACAGGGGTCCACAGTTCACCCATGGTGTACATCTGGGTTTAAGAATCCCAGTGTGCAAATAAAGCAGCTTGGCTCAAGAGACGAGCGGGCAGAAAGCCCACAGCATGTTTATAGCAACAGTTTTTTGGCTTCTATTTATCTGAAGGGTCCCACTTTTAGTTTAATTACATTCTGTATAACTCATAAGTAAAGTTATATTTGAAAGTGGAGAGTTCTCCTAATGTAGAACATTTTCAAGGTTGCTGCAGTTTGTAGACAAAGAGCATCAACCACTCAGGACAGACTGAGAAAAACCAAAACCTGAGCAATAACCTAGACCTATATGCAGACAAAACTCACACCAGGTCCTGCTGGCTGCACACAAGGACCAGAAACAAGTACTTTGGAGTCCCCCAAGGAAATGTAAATGCTGATTAAGTCTGGAGGTGCATTTCTGGCCTGTAAGATGTGCTCTCCTAGGATCTCTAGTAGATTTTTCACAGCTGAAGTGATCTTAGGGCCAGTGTGAGCTACAGACACTCTTACCTAGGGCTATCTTATCCCTGAGTGTGATTTCTGTGTCAGAAATGTGCATGCATGCACAGATGGCCTGCATATGTGCTATAAATTCTATATTTCAAAGACACATTCAAATGACTATGCATGTGTTAAAGATCTGATATACAGCAGACTGCTGAGAGAAATAAAGGGAACCCTCAGATTCTTGTATTTTGAAAGATGAAAGGCAAAATACAGGAGTAGTATGGGAGAAAGTACACCACGGTGCCTTCACAAGGCTCGCACTCCTTAGAGCTTCCACCTCAGCATTCACATCACAGGCTCTGTTTGACTCCAAGACTTAAAACACTTTAAAAGATTAATCCAAGTGGCTCTTTCTTCCCCAGAAGGCACATCTGAAGGACATCTTTTCACCTGTCTCTTCCAAAATCCGTTTCCCAGCTACTCCAAGCTGTTAGGGTGACTTGGGTAAGTCCTAATCCCTAGGGCTTTTCCTGGCCTCCAGCTCCCTGGTACACAGCACTTTATTATCCATACATGAAAAGCATAACTTTACTTAACCAGAACACATAAGCTGGATCCATATTCAAATGCCAGGCTCCCCTGGTGGCAGCCCCACTCCCTTTGTCATGAGCACCCCTGGGAGTGGGCAGGATCGCCATGTGGGGATCCCACATGTGCAGGTGCTGCTGCAGGAGGCTGGCTGGGCAGGATGATGGGGAGCCTTTTTGTGCAAAGCTAACAGAGGAGAACACTGAGAAGCCCCTTATTCGATGCTTTGCCCACTTGGGAGGTGCTTTGCCCACTTGGGAGGTGCTTTGCCCACTTGGGAGGTGCTTTGCCCACTTGGGAGGTGCTTTGCCCACTTGGGAGGTGCTTTGCCTTGCTGTTGCTTGTGCCACGGAGTGGGTGGCAGATTCCCACAGGGGTTCCCCTGGAGCTGCTGGGGCACAGGCTGTGCCTTGCTTGGGTGCTGCCTCAGGGCTGGGCTGCTCTTGGATCGGCCTCCTTAGGATTGAACAGCTGTTTTCTCTGGGAGGAGAAGAAAGCAGAGCAGACTCCACTGGATGGGGTGTGGGGGGAGTTTTTGTATGTGTCTTGCTTTATGATTGTGCTTGGAACAGTTCACTGTGTCAAGACACTTCCTTCACCTGAGTTTCAACGCTACACAGTATAATGAAACTCCCTCTGTGTCTATGATGCACAACTAAAAGTAATAAATGATGATACTGTAGAAGAAAGGAGGAGGTGAGAGGTGTTACTTTCTAGTGGGAATTACCGCTGCGTTCATTTTCATGTAAATGGCATCTCATTTGGCACTGATGAATACCCTCATATTTCCATCAAATATTTTATAGTAGCCAGTCCTCTTTACTACTGTGATTGCTCAGCATCTCGTTATTGATAATTAAGTTTTTCTAATGTATATGTTATAAATATGCTTAGAAATAACACATAATTGCCTTCATTTTCTGCTGCCTGGTATCCATTTACTATTTCTGATTCAAAAGCAAGTGCAAATGGATATGAAACATTGCCATATCAGTGTGTAAGTCTCTGTAAGATCTAATTACATAATCCACATGTAAATTATTCTGTTTTTTCCTTGCACAGTACAATTGCGTGATGACTGTCTCATATAAAATGTAAATCCCTGGTATGTGGGGAAGTTAGTGAAGGTGCTATACAAAACTCTACTGCCTGCCAAGTTCAAGCACAAGGGCTAGCAAATCATGACTCTTTCCCTGACCTATCTTTCAGCTAGCAGGAAAAGCTGAAAGGCAACATGTCACTTTGAAAAGCTGAAGGGGAAAAAAAAGAAAGTCTGTTGCTAAACTAGGCTGACCTTTTTGTTCAGCAGCTTAAGCAAACAGAGGCACAGAGAGAAAAAGCATAGCACTTTGAGTGACCTAGTCCTGGCTTAAGGTTACGAACAGGAGCCCGGTAGAACTGGCAGTAAGCATGCTTAGGAGAAAAGCTTGGAAAGGACTTCTGTGGTCAGGGTGCAGGCACAGAAAAGGAAAAAAAAAAAAAAGTGACTCAACTAGTTAGTTTGCAGGCAAGTTTCACTCTGACTCAGAAAAAGAAATGAAAACAGTTCTTGCAGTTCTAGTCAATATATCAACATTTTGGGAACAGTGAATGGAAACTTAGAAATAAGGAGTGGTGCACAGGGAGCTCAGACATCTGAGAGTGAGGGAGATGGATGTGTTTAGGCTCCTTGGTTAGTTAAGGTGAATGACTAGATCACCAGAGCCTGCATAACTGCTTACATTAATCCTCCTCTGTAAATAACATTCCTACAGGAATGTGTATGCACACATACACTCCACTTAACATAGTCATAGTCATGTTAAAAAATTACGTTAAAAAACAAACAATTGGATCTAAGCCTGTGGATGATGCCTCTGTGAATGGCTTTAGCAGAAGGAAAGCAGAACTTGAAAAAGTATGTTTTTCTGTCCACTCTTCCTTCTCTTTCATGGTGCAAGCTTAGTATGATTGATGTGAGGCTTAAATATATCAGGCTTTGCTCTCCAACATGCCTGTGGAGCAGGATGGTAGCCATGTGGTAATGTCATCCAATCTGACCAGTCTTTCTCCTGTAAATGGATGTCTCTGCTGTGAAATGATACCTACAATTTCCTCACCCCTAAACAAGATTTCATTTTCCATTGTTTAATCCTCATCTGCCTCCTTGGAGGAAGAATAGTTTGTTTTTAGAAGAGGAACAAATAGAAAGTAATGAGAGGAAACCCATTCTGTGGTCAAAGTGGAGTCCCTTAGCATTTTGTTTCTTCTCTGAAATCTGGTGATATTTGCTTTAGATATATATATGGGATTTGACCTTGTAACTTTTCTGGATTGCTTAAATCTCATGAAAATGAGTAAAAACCAGATAATCACATCACTTACCCTATGCTTGTTCCACGTTCCCTTCTACTTGGGTCTCATCTCTTTTGTCACTCACTCTCATCCAACTTGCTTATAAAACCTGATGCTATGTTGTGCATCATTTCTTGCATACCCTCACCCCCTTCCCCACATTATAGTAAAGAAAATCTGTGATGCCTGCTCTCATCATCTACTTTTTTAAGGAAAGGGAAATCAGGAAAGACTAATTGCATTGTTAAACCAGCAAAAGTGGAGAGGAGGGAAAGCAATAACAGGACAGACTTGCTTCTAAAAGTAAAAGATTGACTTAGCCAGGCATCAGCTACTGTTGACTTCAAAGAATTTAAACTCAGAGCTGGACTCTGGTTAAAGAAGCTTTGACTCAGTGCTAAGAATGTGCAAACATATTCAGATAAGATAAGCACCCTGAGGTTTTACTTCATAATCCTGAGGTACCAGAAGTACTGTGAGCAAACATCCTCCTGATATTATAGTTTTGTTCTGAGGTTTTATTTGTCTCACTGCTCCCTGTCTTCAGATCTTTCATATCCCAAGCTTCTTGCTTCCTTGTGGGCAGGACTTCATGAACAGCAATGCACTTGAGGAAAGATGAAGAGCAATTGGAGGAACGCTGGAAGAGAAAAACAAGAATGATCAAAGATTTAAAAACAACCATGACCTTTGGTGTATGACTGAAAGTATGGGGTTTATTAAATGTGGAGAACTGAGAGAGACATAATGTTCTTTAAATACATAAAAGTTAGCTGCAAAAGATTAAACTGTTCTCCATGTGCAGTATAAATAAGAATAGTAGTGAAGGATTTAAATCACAGGAAAGGAAATTTTAGGGAATATGTTATAAAAGATGTTCTAAGGGGACTGAGGCACTGAATTGCCTAGGGTTGTGTGGAATTGCTGTCATTGGAGAGTTTTAAGAACAGAAGAGTCCAACATTTCTTGGAAATCGGTTAATTAATGCCAGTACTAAATCTGTAGGGGAGAAAATCTGATCCTTTCAAATCAGTGGGATATTATAAAGAACATCCTTATGTGGGTTTCCTTTCCAGTATGCCCTTCTTAAACAGAAGAATTTACTAAAATAAAAACATTTTTAACAGCAAAAAGTAATTTAAAATATCGACATACCATATCCCATTTTTTGCAAAGATAGTGTTTGGTGTTTTCTTCAGCTTTTGGTAAAAATTGAATTGCCTTTTTTTTTTTTTTTTTTTTTCCAGAAATAGATGATGTTCTTATATCCCAGAGGGAAGCACATGAGTATTTTCTTCCAGTTCTCTTCATGCTTAGAACAGCATTAGAATCTAAACAAGTTCTGTGTGTTTTTTCACGCTGGTGAATGAAACCCAGTGTTTTTCTGGAAGGACAAACTAGAGCTTCATCCTATCACATGATGGTCATCTTCATGCAGAAAATCTAACTTCAGACCTTAAGGGGACTTTGATTATACATGCAGCTCCAATGGCTGAGGTTTTGATCACACAGGTTGAACTACTGACAAAGTTCTGCCAAAATATCAGTTGGCTTGGGATGATATGAAGCCCTCTAGGACCAAGAGAAAAGGAAAGAGAAGACCTTTTCCTTCCTCCATGCATAACTGGCTACTGGCAGTAACGCTGGCTAACAAAACCAGTGACAAGCTTAGGAAGAACAGGCTTTGGGAGTGCTGTGGACTAGGCTACAGCAGATTGAGCCCCACCTATGTCTGACCCACCTGAAATGCATGGAAAAGGAGAAGGCCTATGCTGAGCTGAAGAAGTCTTCACTGAAGAAGGCTCTGAGGCTGGTGGGTTTTAGGACTGAGGTGTCTGACGAGCAAGCTCTGAGAATGGGCTCAGGCCCAAACTACATGTGTAGTGTGAGCAGAGCTGTTAAGTGTTCTGGGTCATAAAAAAGGATTATGGTCATGGCTGTTGATTTTATGCAAAACACTGGTTTGAATCTTTTGATTGATTGCTTTTCAGTCCCTCTGAACGGAGGTTTACTGATGTACTTGAAACAGTCATCTGGAAGCTTTCTGTCACAGGGCCTGCTTGCTGTAGTGAAGTTACTAATTTGCTCGTGTTCACAAAATCAGAGACTTAATGAGTTGTTCTCATGTGTAAGTTCTTTAAAGCAGTGAAGATTTTGTAAAGTATTCTTCATAATGAACAAGACTAAAGAGAGCAAATTCAGTTGTGCAGCACTGGGAATATACACAAAATAGCATGAACTCAAGTAGTCATCTTCCTTTAATGTTTAAAGTTCACTCTGATGAGGACAGTGTTTCTGAATCCTTGTGCTAAGACTTTTTGGGTACATCCCACATTTGTGTTTGGACAACTGAACGTGGTGTTTATGCTTGCCCTAGGCAAAGGAGAAATTTTAACCCATCAGGAGTAAGGTTGGTGAGCATCTGGCAGGATGCTATTGTACCTCCACTTTCTGTCAGCTCCCATATCTCGGAAAGCCCAGATGCAGTTTACTTTACTTGTTGCATGTCACTGTGGCAGAAAGTGGCTACTGACTTAACCAGAATGTAAATAAATGATATATGCCTGACCAATGTTTGTGTCATGAAATATTAACTCCAAGGCCCTGCTAGGATCTGAAATCTGGTGCTCTTCATTAACTCTTTAACAAGAGCAGGGTGTAGTGGAGAAAAACATATCAAACATTTAGAATCTACCCAACTAAGAGAAAACAAATTCTCTTCCCGACCATGGTAAAGACACTGTAGAAAAGCAAGGTTTGTTTATGCATGGTCTTGATGAGGCACTTAACTTCAACTAGAGTCCTTCTGGGGAATGTTGGAGCCCAAAGGGTATATGGATCCAAATTTTACAAATCATCCTAATTTTGGGGATGAATGCAGGAGTAAGGCTGTGAAACTAAACATTTCTGACCTTTGCAGAAAGAGGCAATTGAAATCTAGTTGTGGAAACAGTGTGACATCTGAAACTCAGCCCTTTCTTTCAATGAAACCTTTCCAAAATGCTGCTGAAGTTTGTTTTATTGAAGGTTTCAAACAAAGCCACGCTGGCTGCTGGATGATAGGCCTTTCGATATTGCAGTCCAAACATGAAAGAAGGGCTGGTGCATTTCCTGTAAAAATGATTTTGCTTTTTATTCAGCTGGTGGATATGAAATTGCTTCAGTCTGGGGAGTTGAGAAGAATGCAGTGCAGCCCTGTGCTAAAGCAAACATAGACGTCGGCTGACTGATGCCATGCTGTTGGAGGAGCTAGGAAAAAGGGCTGGAAAGGTCTTTCAAGGTCATGTCCTGTTTCTGGCTCTGCCAGGCATCTGTATTATAATGGCATTCATGAATGCATCAAGATGGATTTTCAAATCAAGACTGAGTCCCACTGCTCCTGTGAGGAGGCTGTTTCAAAACCTTATCTATGATGGTTAAAATCTTTCTTATTTCCAACCCTAGCATATTCCTTCCCAGTTTATGGCCATTTATTAATGAAAACTTTGAGCAAGGCTGCAGAACTTCATTTCATCAAGATTAAGTTCTTGTGCCAACAGCCTTTTTTTACCTAACTCTCTCCTTTCCTAGCATGTACACTCATGAATGCCACTCTAAATATTATGGCACTGTGTTATATTGCCAAATAACAAGCTATGTTAGAGAATTGGATTAATATGAAAACAAACCCCTTCCCCCTGCCTTTTCATCTGAAACAGTTTTTTAACCCTCTCCTAAGATTTCCTAAAATTTAAATTTCTTTTTCCTCATTTACTTTATCCATGTTTTCCTCATCTGTTTGTGGTCTGTTCCAGTCTGTCCTTCCTGGAACATGAAGCATCCCTATCACACTCTTTTGGCTCTTGTTTGCCAGACCAAACTCCCCATGGTTTTGAGTCACTTGTTTGCACCCTTTCTGGATTAATCTCTAGGAGTCCTCTGGGATGAGCCTTTCCTCTGTAGAATGGTCTCCTGCTCAGTAAAGATTTTTTGGGGATTAGAAATATTGCTAGAAGGGACAAACTTTTTTCAAGGCATCTTTTACAAAATCTAGCAGATTTTTCCAAGCTGCCTGTTTCATTAACTGGAATATTCCTTTGGCACCAAAGGTAGGATTTTGTGATGCTTGCTCTCTGCCAGGATCTTGGCTCTTGGGAAACTAGATTTTCACTGCCATGGATTTGGTTCTAGAGCCCTTTCCCTCTGCTAAATCAAGCTGGAGTAGTTTATTTTCCTCTAGCCAGAGGCATAACAACTGCCCTATCGCTTCTAGTTTCAAACTTTATTTGTAATCCCCAGAACATCCTATGGATATCCTGTAGCTTGTTTGAATAAAGTGTTTTCTTTTTGATTATTTTTTTTTGAAAAGAAACATATGCACTCTCTCAGTTTTTCTCCAGAGTATTCCCTCCAATATTTGATTATTCATCCTGAGGTCGGCAACATGCTTCTGACACAGGCCTTTATTAACAAAGACATATTGTTAACAAGGAGAAATTCCAAACAACAGAACATTTCTATATGGCATAAGATCCCTTTGGTTTTGGCTGCAATTTGCATTTTCAGAGAAAGACATTGAGAAGAATCTGAATGCAATCTATACTCATGGAGTGGCAGTGAGAGCAGGGAGGCGTATTCTTTATTTTATTGAGGATGTAGGAGTGTAGGAGACAGTGTAGGAAAAGCCTCTACCCCCACATCTGTCACCGCCTTGTGACCCTGTATGCAAGGAAGCTCCACTCTGCTCCAGAAAGGGAGACATGTCCTTAGGGAAGGAACAGGGGAAAATGGTGTGTTTCCATCTGCCCCCTGACCCCACTGCCATGAAGCGATATGGGTAGGGAACCACAGAGGGGCAGCAGGACCTGGTGGCAAAAGACTATTTATTTTTGAACTCAGGGTTCAAAATATCCATTCAGGCTCATGAGCAGTCATCCTTGGGAGCCCCTCAGCTGCTGGCTCAACGGTGCTCTCGTTGCGTAGTCTCTGCTGTGAGATTCAAGGACATACTGTCTCACTTGTTCTGATTCTGGCCCGGGTTGGTTTGTGCAAATATTAACGTTGGCTTGTCCCTTTCTCAGCCTGCCTCCTCATATGGTAAGAGACCACATGTATGAATAATGTGACAAGCATTTCTTTTGGTGGGGTTGGAAAATGCAACTTTCCTAGAGTTAGATCCGGAATTGGCAAGAGTCACTGCTGCCACTCAGATTTTTGACTTAGCAGAAGTAGCAGCAACCCCTTTTCATTAGCAGGCATCTGGGGCAGATAAAAGGCCTGCTGAAGTCAATGGGCACCAGAGAATTGCATCTGAGAGTGTTTACTTCAAAGTCACAAGGCACTTCTGCTGCTGAACAAGAGCTTCCCTCTGAGGGAAGAGTGACTGCTCGGCTGCTCCTGAGCTGTGTACAGTTCAGGCAGCCCCAGGGTGGCTCCTCAGAGATGGCTAAATGTCATGGTGAATTGTGGGAGGAAGCACGTAAGCAGGAGTCCCCTTCTAAGTCTGGAGTCTAAAATTTGTTATCTTGAGAAGAGGGAACTACCTTGGCCATACCAGTTAAAAACTTGGCTGGTAAAATGAAAACATGGTTGATTAATAAGAAAAAAGGTCAAAAAGCATATAAAGTGTTCTATTCTGGATTATGGGGCAAATCTTGATACATCAACCTAAATCTAACGGCTTTTTTTTTTTTTTTTTTTTTTTTTTTAACAGGCTGGTTTGAGTTTATTGAAAATAAAATTAAAGCAGCTTTGATTTTGGCCCAAACATAAAGCTGAAATACTGAAATAGCCTGAAAAGACATTTTTCTTATAGTAATTTCTGACCACATGAAAATAAGGAAGTACTACAAATCTTTCAAGAAAGCCTGACTTTGTGAGATTTCCAGATTAAACAGATTTAGCTCAGTGTTCAAGCTTCTTTAGGCTCATCTGAACCAAACACATTTGCTGAGATTTATGTCAGTCTGGCCTTTACTCTTTAGATGAGTCTTATTGCAGATTTTTGAAAGCTCTGTTTATGGGTATATTTAGGGGATCTATGTAAATCATTCAGCCTAAATATCAAAAGCCTGGATTCTGCTTTCAGCATCAAACATGGGATCATTGACCAGATTAGGAAGAATCTAACAAACTCTGCACAAAGTTCCATGGAAAGGGTGTCCGAGTTGGATTTTAATTTTGACTTTACTCAGTTTAGAGAAGAGAGAATATTGAGGAATGGGAATACTGCTGTAAGATTTCTTGCTGTCCTGCAGACTTCTTTGATTTTTAAGATGGCTGTGCAACTTCTAAAAGCTATCTAGGTATCCAGCTGCTGTCGATTTTAATCAGAGGTAAGGAAAACCTGGTGAGAGTTATCTCATTACTTTGTGAGCTGATATCAATAATGATTTCATGTTAACGCCTGAGTTGAAGCTCAGTTTTCAGAGTATAGCTGCTGAGCATGCTGGGACCATTCTACAAGAGTGTTTGCAGTCTGTATTATTGCTTCTCTACAGAGACACAGGTAGATTATTTCAGATTCCAGCTGGTCAAAAAGGTGGTGAGGGGGTCTAGCATGCAGAAAGAAGGTTAAGGGAACTCAGGCCTGAATATCACTTCTTGGCTTCAGATCTGCATGCAGTTGGAATGGTATTTTGCTTTGATACACTAGAGCAGTATTAACGATGGTGAAGTGCTCCCTTACCACTAGGATTCATAGGACCACTTAAGGACTTTGGGACTGTTCTGAAGAAAAAGCTGTTGAGTTAAGGCCAGATGTTACAAGGAGATTTTTTCATTTATTTGAATATCAGTGATATGCAGGGTCAGAATCATGATGTTTCATCTAGGGAATCAAAATACTACTTCTATTGATGTCTATTACACTTCTATGCATCTAAGCTCTCTCCACATTAATTCGAATGTAAATGCACTGCTGTCACAATATGTGACAGCTGCATTTAGCTCCCTGAATGCAATGTTCAGCTGCCATTTTGTTGTTACAGCAACTTTCCAGACTGTAACTAAGAAGATGAAAACACTAGGTTTTCCTGTGACTACTGAACTTTATCTGCTTTCTTTCATGCTACTCTTTACAAGAGTCAGATGAAGCTGGACAGAAGATGTCTTGTTCGTTTTGTAGGGAAAAACATAACTGAAAGTCTCTAACAGTTTAAAACAGCAAATCCTTGCAAAGATGAAATTGTCCTAATTCAGGAAAAAAAGGCTTTCACCGTAGTGCCCATCTTTCTGAAAGCAAGAATGTTTACCAGATTTGTATTCTTGGCTTTTGTGTATCATTAAAAACAAAATAAGGTTTATAAAGGAGATTCGGCAAAGGTATTACCCATAACAAATCTAATCACTTTAGATATTTTTAGTATAATGAGGTTCATGCTTCTTTCAAAAAGATCTTTGGACTCCCTATGGGGAGGATGTTTACAGCTTTGGACCGTCAAGGTTTTAACTTGATTATTTACAGGCAACATAGTCTGCCTACTTATATAACAGAACAACAATTGTGTAATCACCCCTGTTAATTGAAAAGTCACATGATTTGAGTTTTGTTTAAACTCAGATGGTTCTTGTTTCTTAATGGGTTGCCATTGTCTTTTACACACCCTTAAGGAGAGTAAACTTGATAATTTGAAACAGCATTTCATCTTTGTCTTTTCATGCTTTATAACTTTGTTATGGTTTTCAAAACGTCCCAAACTGCTGGGGAAATAGCTTCCAGTATTAGTTATCTGGACTAAATACGTATTTCTGCATGGAACTGCTCTGGCGTTAATGGTTCAACAAGACTTTTCCTAGTGAGCACGTCTGCCCTTATGCATGAACAGCTTCCCACAGATCAGTTTGGAGACTTCTGCTTTTAATGGGCCACAGAGACTTGGAGTGCTCTCAAGAACATGGTGAATGTAACACTGGAAGGATGGAAGATCAGAGGCAGTAGTCACAAGCAAACATATGTATATGTGTGTGTATGACAGAAAATAGATTTCCTAGAGAAAAAAAAAAAAATCGGAATTATGTTCCTTAGGAACTGGGAGTACAATAGTTCCCACAGCACGATCAGAGGATTTGAACTGAACGCATGGTTAAGCATTTAGACCCTGCAGAATTTGAATGCCCATCTTCTGTGCCATACTAGTTCCTATATTCTGAGTTGTTCTTTCAAACTGCAGGTGGTCTGAAAATAAAATAACAGGAAAAAAACATATAATTTGTCCTCGATAAGAAATGGAATAGAATAAAATAACTAGATTTCCTGTAGTGTTTCATTTGATGACTCTTTGTAGCTGTAGCAAAGCTGTAGTTTGGAAGATAAATTGCAAGTGGCAGTAAACACAAAAAGGTGAATGAAATACATGACTTCTCGCTTATTTGGGCAAGGGAAAACACCAGAGGTTTGGTGTTCGGAATTCATGAGTATTTCCCTTATCCACTCTGTGTCTCCTTTTTATTTCCTAGAGCTAAGATTCTCTTCTTCCTTTCCTGTTTCCTCATCATCCTCTTTTTTACTACTTCCACTGCCCTCCCCATGGCCTGGAAGAGCTCCCTTGTCCCACATCAAACTCAGTGTTCAAGTGGCAGCAAGTCTTCCTGTTTTTCCATATGTATGGAAAACTCCCTTAACATGACTGTGGTACTACAGTAGTTGCCCAGGGATGTCTGTTGATAGTAAATGAGAGCAGAGGTGATCTACTAGGACAAGCTTTGTCTCCTGTAAGTCACAGTTAACCATTTGAAGAGTTTGAAACTCCTGAGCTTTCCTCTCTTCCTAGAGACAGGTTCAGCCTGGGAAGGCTAAGTTGCATGGCATCTGAGCATGGTAGAAGGAACCTATATCCCACAGACAGATCCTTCCCTTTGCTACAAGACTAGAAATGCAAGTATTTTCTGGAGTTATTCTACCATTCTGCATGTGGCTGTTACATTTTGTTGACTGATGATAATGGCTACATGCATGTGCAAGATGTCTATTCTTTAACCTCTGCTACAAGCTGGTTTTGATTTTCCTTAATATAAAGCACCAGAGGACAATGGATCATATTGTGCCTGATTAAATTTTCTGAACAAATGGCCTAAAGTCCCCTGGGCACTATCTTAGCCAGGGTTACTTCACTATAACCACAAGAGAAAGCTGAATCACAGGTAGTGTCTGAATCCAGCTGCTGATGGGAAAGGCGTTTTCCCCCTCTTCCCAAGTCTTTTCCTGTAGCATAGCGTCCACTGGGATGGCTGTGGAGGCAGTATTACATTGCGAGGACATGTGTCTCATTCTCTGACAGTCTTCCATGGCTTCATAACTCAAAGCATAATAAAGTGAAAATCATATGTTGCAGTTACTCCTTCTGGAGTGGGCAGGATATCATCTCTGATTTCAGAAGCCATTTTGAAAAGAAAGAGAGGATTACTGTGTATTATTTCTATGGAAAAAAGCAAAGTCACTATCAAAATGAGGAAAAGCAATCTATAAGTGTGAAAATGCTAAACACAAAATGCTACTTGGTGTGTGTGTTTGAGAGAGGCTTTATCCCTCTATTCTTTGTTTCTAAAGTCTGAGGAATGGTATTTAATGGAATGGGGCAGACAGGGTCAAGCTGAAACATGGATTTCATTCCTTACCTCTATAAACAAAACCACATTTCTTGCTGAACTTTGCAGGATAAGAGGGAAGAAAGGGGGACAGGAATTTAAGCATTACACTCTGTTTTCAAAAAAAAAAAAAAAAAAGGAGGGGGGGGGAGAAAGATGTTCACAAAAGTGATACTAGTTGCAGGCATTTCCACCTTTGCCTGAGCGCTACTGTAACTGCTGTGTATTTGCACTGTTCCACTTTACTCATCACAAATGCACAGCACACAGAAACAGTGCAGGGGGGATTATCTACAGATCTAGCTGCTTCCCCTTGGATGTACCCAAACTGTCAGTCACAAGGCAGATGGTATAAAATACAGCAGCAAATGCAAAAAAGGGACATGATGGGGAGCTGCTCTGGAGGTGCAGGAAGAGAGAAGTGGTGGGAAGAGCAGCATGTGGTTGAAGGCAGTGGTGACAAGGGGTCTGGCAAACAGACTGATGCCCCTGGAAATAAAAGGGCAAACAAACTTCAGATGCAAGAGAAGCCCAAAATTTGGTGTTCGAATGTTTGTGGACCTGTCGGTTTCTCTTGATCCATCAGCCTTGACTTCTGGAGTGTTAGCAGCCCAGGGATCTGAAGATGCTGCAGGGCTTTGCTGCACCTGGGGTTGTATTATTTACCAGCTCTACCAACTTTTGTTATATGACAGCTTACATTCTGTCATGCATTTTCATATAACTGTGCCAAACATTCCGGTACATCTTACATAGGTACTGGGGATCAAATGTAAGCAAACTCTTTTTGTTATAGGACAAGACCAGCACCTTAAATTATACTCAGAATCACAGAATCATCTCAGTTGGAAAAGACTTCGAATATCACCTAGTCCAACCCTTAACCTAATATTGACAGTTCTCAACTAAACCATATCCCTCAGCGCTATCCCTAAGCTTACACAGTGACTTAAGAAACGAGGTGTTCAGATTTGATCACTGAAGGTATGTGCCCTTTATCTTAACCACACTCGACAGCTATTTTCATCATACTTGGGGGGCATGGAAAAATAATTGTATTTTTAATGTTGAATACCCTGTACTGATAGTTGTTCTGCACCTAGGTAATTTTCTTCTTTTTAACCCTTGACTAACCTCTGAATACAGCATCATTTGACGTCATACTCTAGGAATTTAGAAGGGCTCCCTGAGAACTGTAGTGTTTGAGCCACCTCAGGATTTCTTCAGTGTAGGGAGCTTTCTGTTATGGAGCTTGCTTGGCTGCTGTGTTCTCTTCAAATATATTCCAGTTGCTTCCCACTTCTCAGCTGCTGCAGGCTCTTGATATTTTCATACTTAGTTAAAAGAAGCCAGCAAATCCTTATCCCTTTTGCCTCCCCTTTCCTCACACACACACGACTGACAGGAAAATAAGCACTAATATGTCATCTTTAAAATGAGGGGGACATGGTTTCCCTATGAAGTAGTGGAAACACTGACATCATGTTTGGAACAACTTTTTTCCTCTTTCCCCTTCTAATTGCACTGAGTTTTTAAAGCCAGGGAATAAAATCTTCCCCTCTGGAGTGGGAAAAGGCTCCCCATAGGCTGCTGTTCGTCTGGGCTTGGTATGACTCACAGTGCTCCTTTTGCAGTTCATTGACAAATTACTAGAACCAGGAGCTGGGAACTTAGGTGGCAAAGGGAGAAAGCAAGGAATGCAAGTCAATTGGTGAAAGAGAATGAGGAAGAAACATTATTTATGGGAAGTTGAGTGACTAGTTCCTTATGTTCCTTATTTCTGTGTTATACTCTTTATATCTCTTTTTTTTTTTTTTTTTACCACGTGAAAGGAAATGGTTCCTATAGCAAGAATGACTCACTCATCAGATGTTGCCAGTATGTGGCTTTGCCAGTTACTTATTATGTTAACCTTTTATCACAGCATGGACCAAGTGCATGGTTCCAGATAAGACCACAGATATGAAGGCAGAGGAGGGAAACAGCAGGGGGTGGAAAAAAACATCATTATGGTGAAGCATCAGTCCTGGGTGTCTGCAGTGAGAATCAGCTCTTTGATGGCTCTTTTAGCTGACCTGAAATAGTACTGAGAGGTCTCTCCTCTGTAGCAGTGTCCACACGATATGTGCTGACTTTCATGGGGGTTTGGAGTTCTGTATCTTGACAAAGCAGAGGAAACTCTGCCAGGCACAGTGACAAGCCAGGTGCAACATTATGTCAGCGCTCTCTGCTATATGTTTTTCTTGCTGTAATACAGTCTGGTTGTGACAGCTTCTGTTTCCCAGCTCTGCAGAGCTCCTCACAGATCCCCAGAGGGTCCCTAATCTTCACTGGGGAGAATTTACCCTTGTGCTAACAGAAGAAAGGGAAGAAGAGAAACAAAGAAGGAGATTGCAAGTAATGTAAGGAGGTGATCTTTATAGTTTCCCTTCCTTCCTCTCTCTCTCTCTCTCTCTCTCCCCGCCTTCACTTGATACAAAATGACAGTGAAATAAAGGAAAGAGCAGATAAATGGATCGAGGTATGATGTCTGATCATTCAGTGTATGAGGGAGGCCCAAAAGTCACAAAAGGAGTCTGAGCTCAGCAATGAAAAAAAATTGGATGCTCTTCAGGAGAAGATTTTAAATCCATCTGATTTTGCTTTATGTCTATGTTGCCTGCTCCGAAATACTTGTGCTTGCAGTACTTGAATTGAAACTGTTCTGAAATACTTGCAGACAGCATGTTTTAGACTCAGCAGTAACAAGACTAAGCCTAAAATGGTTAGTGCTAGAGATTTGATGTTACACTATCCCATTCAAATCAATCCAAATAAAACCTTCCAACAGTGGCTGGATGGGTTCTGCAGGAATAGATGGCTGCGAACTGGTGGGTCAGTAACACACATGAAATGGTCTCAGAATGAGAGAATGTGTGAATGCACGACTGGTACATCTGTACTGCTAAATAGAGGAGGTCCCAGAAATGAGGGAGGGCAGTTAATCAAGGACCCTTGGTTGTCCATGCTGCTTTGTTGAGTCTCTTTTGGACTCTCTTTTGGACCACTTCAGCAAGCTCTAAGGTAAGTCTGCTTTACAGAGGGCTGGCTGTATGCACGGGTATGAGCCAGTAAGCAAAACCTGATGTTAGAACTGGATATTGGTTTCTGGTCCTCCCTATTCAGCAGTATAAATACAGGCTTTGGATTAACTTAAAATCCATTGGCATACTGGTTGCCAGTTTTTTTTATGTCATCCCCACTTCCTAGATGCATACACTAGAAGGCACAGCTGAAGGAAAGACTGAGTCCCTTTTAATCCATGTTGGCAGTTCTCATGGCTATTTGTATAATCTGATATTTTATGGCCATTAGAATAACTCCATCCGATAAAAGTTTGGACACATTTTTAAGGTAAGAGTTGGACCGCTCTGCATTTAAACAGTAAGAGCAGTAGTGATCTGCTCTCCAAAAAAACTAGAATGACTGAGGAAACTTTGGGCTTATTTTTAAAACTATCTCAGACATCTAGGGGTGTATCGACTTGAAGTCTGAAGTTCAGAATTTTCCATCTCTCAAATGTGCCATTGCTGAAGGGTATGGGAGAAGTTGTCTCCATTATTGCAGATAAATATCCTACAGGAAAACACTCTCGGTAAACTTTTCTCAGCATGCTCTAGTCCTGTTAGTGTTACTTTATAGCTTAGATATTACACATCAGAATCATGCGCAGAACCAATCCCTTTGTTTTAGACAAAACAACTAGGAGACATGTAAGCAGTAAACAGTTTTAATCCCCGTATCTAATATATCCAAGGTTTGGGTTTTTTTTTCATTGAGTTGAAGAAATGGAAATTCAAATGTTGCTTTAACAGTGCCATAGGAAAGTCTAAAGTGAGGGACTGTAAATAGAGTTTGAGCTGACATTTCAGCTTGGAAGTTAGGGGAAAGAATGAAGTGAAGCAGCCAGCATGAATGCTTACTTGAATCTTGAGGGAAAACTTAACATTTAAAAGACTTTTTTCTACTGATATTGTAATTTGTAAAGCCACATCTGAAGGCCATTAGTTTTTGTACACAAAATATCAATTCAACACACACTTTTATTTAACACAAAACTACTTCCCATCCTCTTTTCCTACTCCATCTCTCCATTCTTTCCTTGTCCTTGAATTTTCTGCAGTAATTCCTGAATACAGGTTGGAAATTATTTTATTTACCAGCCTAGGAAGATGAAAAGATTTGGTAACAAAGCTTGACATGCTAAACTTGGTCTCTGCTGTTGGGAGCATTCCTCACTGCTCTTTTTGTGTGCTAGCCTGGAGTTTTTAATTAAATCTGATATAGTGGTCACTCACAGCAGCCCTGTTGTGCTAGGCAGTATCACATATCCAGAAGCAGCATGGGCACTTGCTCTGCTTTTTTGGGCAGCATCCTGAACAGCCTCTGCAGAAGATATTTTTTATAAGAACCTGTAAAGCAAAGCACTCTGAGGTGAATGAGACACAGGATGCATGTCTGAGAAAATTCACTAGGACTGGAAAGTGGGAGAGTTGCCCACGGATCTTTTCCTTTGCATTCCCTTTCACTGTAGTATTATAAACAATCATTAATATTTTTAGGCTTGTGGTAGTTCTGGGAGATATTATCCTCAGTTTGTGCATAAGGTCGTGGATGATCCATCTGTCTTGAGAGGTACTGTTTTATGCTGGGAAACATTTGATCAAGCCAGGCTAGCAAAGAAGTGCCTTTGGGAAGTTAGTAAAGCTGGCAGCCAAATAAAAGGCAGTGTTTCATCATGGGTTTTTAGAAAATCACCCTGCTCTTCTGGTCTTTGTGCTCTTGCAGCTTTGTGTTCCAGAGCACTGCCTGTGAGTCCTGCTTAGTGCTCGCTCCAGAGTGCTTCAGATTGCTATGACAAACTCGCTGTGTCCTCTTGCTTGTTTACTACATTCTTGCTCAGTTCTCTTCTTTTAATTCCTGCTATAATGAGACCATTTTCAATGGAAAGTGACATCTTTATGGCCAAAGCTTTATAAGCCTCTTCTGCTCCCAGAGTCATGAAACTGGTGTAAGTTTGGTTGTATGACATGGCAGCTGGGAGATCCAACTGCAGCGTGAACAGACAAATTGAACTAGCTGTAATCCACTTAGGCAGTGGTATCCAAGCTAAAAAGCTGTAACATCAACAGCCTACCTGGTATCCTAGATATATATTCAGCAACTGAAATCTACTTCTCTCTGAGTTTCATTCACAGTATGTCTCAGTGCTGTTTTCACACTTGGTAGACATGCCCCTCAGAACAGCCTATGCTTCTCTTCAGAGCAGCATCTTCAACAACCTCTGAAGTTGTGCTCTGGGTGGCCACATCTTCAACAGGTCCCGAAGGATCTGTTATCTGCTTAAACAGTGACTAAAATATTGTGCTCATTAGCTCTATTCCAACATGTCCTCTCCAAGCTTGTCTGTCAAAACTGTAAAGGAAGGGGATGATTTATATCTGGATACTCAGATCATGCATTCTGCTGCCAGGTTTCCCTTTCTATTGGTGAATACAAATACAAGAATCTTTCAAGTGAAATTCTGGATCAAAGGAAAAGGCAATGTAAAAATTTCTATTGACTTGAGTAAAGCTAGGATTTCAAATATTTTCACCTCATTTTCATTTATTAAACCCAGGTAGTATGTCAGGAGCTCCCTGAAGTCAGAGGAGCTGTGTTCATTTACGCTTGAGAGCAACTGATTCACATTTTCTGCTAGTTAAAACCCTCTATAAAGTTTATATGGAGATATTTCCTTACAGGTTTTTTTCCCCGAGGCTGTCTCCTTCTCATGCCGTTTCTTACCCAACACTTTATTGACAAATTCTTTCTTTCGACATTCTTCCAGTAAGTTCAAAGCAGCGTTCATTCCCAAGCCCTCATTGCAGTTACCATAACTTCTGGCCTTGCAAGACAAGGCTTTTTAGCCTTCATAATACATCTGAAGATTTTTTTATCAATGAAAATGAGGATAGGCTCAATGTGTTAATGTGGCTTCTAAAAAATGCTGTAGCATAATTCCATGTCTGAGTGCTTTTGGCACACATACCTTTACTTCAGGTGATTCTAGACTCGAAGATAACAAGTATCTCTTTCTCAGGATGTTATTATGCAAAGGACAGATACACTCCACAGAGGCTTCCTTTTGAATTTTAATGATGTGCTGTTTATAAGTCTGTCAGTATCAGAGAGTTCAGTGCTGTCCTAGCATCTCATGTATCATAGATCAGTGAATTCAGTGGGGGGTTTGATCTTCTAGCTTATTTCAGCAAACAAAAATGTTACTACATCTTTCATGAAATGGAAACATACTGAGCACTCTCAGCCCAGTGCATACTAATTTTACGCCTGCCATAAGTATCCCGTTTTAAAGTAAAACATGTTCTGCCTGGGTTTTTTTCTGGGGGTGGGTGAGTGGGTTTATTTTTTTACAGTCCTGGGACATGTTTCTGCCATCCTGGAAATAAGAAGTTGTTTCCCTGAGTCCAGAGATCATCCTTATAAAGTCTTTTTAGAATCCCAGGGAGATTAGCAACACCTGGGAATAAGGCTGATAGAAGATAAATGAGACATTAACATGTCTCTGGGATCTGAGCTGCTATTCCTGTCACAGAAGAGGAGGATCTCTACTGACCAGACAGACACAGCAAAGTTTTAGTTTAATACTAAATGAGAATGATGCATTTATGTTTGAAGACAACAACTGTTGGCTTTGGCAGACCTCTGTGGGCTTTTGAATCTGCATGCACAGAGTGAAACATTCAGCTGTAAAATGGTTACACTCTGTTCTTCAGGAAAAAGTGCTGTAGGCTAGATGGAAATGTCCTCTTTCATCACCCTGACGTACAAGCCGCCATAAAAATGGAAATGACTTTGACTTTTGAAGCTAAAATCCTCAAGATTCTCCTACTCTTGCCCAATTTAGAGAAGACAAACTATAAAAAGTGAAAAAAATCCGCAGCATACTGGAAACTCTCTGGAGATGTTTCTGCACTGCACAGTGTAGTGCAAAGTGCCGGCACCTGGTCTGGCTCTGATCAAGCTTGCTCCAAACCAGCAGCAGGCTGGCCAGGGCTTTCTTCCCAGCCCACTACCCCAGTCCCATACCACAACTCAGCTCCCAGTACCTGACCCTCTTGGGTCTGTGCCACATATATTTTGTTGTGTTGGTTGCCTTCATCATAATAATATCTCATAAACGATGACTTTATCTTCACAACTCTCAATGACCTTAATACAGTTAATGGGCTAATGTATGCATGGGAAGTGGTACTGCAGAAAAAATGGATTTGTTAGCTTAAAACCCGAGGCTAAGAGAATAGAGTTGAGCTGTGACAGCACAAAAAAAAGATTGTAGGGGTAGAGGGGTAAATTAATAAGACTTTTGTGTTCAAAAACATGCAGGCACCTGAAGAAGGTGTCTGTCCTTTGAAATCAGGTTCTGCATGCTTCTGAAAAAAAGCCCAAACAACCTCAACCAAATAAAAACCAACAACAACAAAAAAACCCAGCTGCTTATTTAAACTGGCCACGTGGGAAAACATGGAAGCTTGGCCTATAGAAAGCATAAACCTAGTCAGATTCTTTCTGCACAAGAGAAAACTGGATGCATACTAAGAGGTCATGAGAACACCTGCTTTGTTTGTGACCTGACTTGCTCTCTGCACATTACAGGGTGTTTTGAAGTGCCATGAATATAAGGAAGCATCTGACAAAAAAGTCTTGTCTATAAAATAAAGTCAAACCTAGATGCTGGCTAATTCGAAAGGGATGTCTAAATTCTCAGGCGTTTTCCTGAGAACTACGACTATTTATTTGGTGTACTCTACTGGGAAATTCTAAGGATCTTGACAACATTTTTTTTAATTAAAAAATATTTTTAGGGAACTTCAATCTCATACATCTCACCACAGCTGATTATTGTATCTGTATTCTCTCATCAGAAAGTATCTTTCCAGAATCCAAAAGATTAACGACCTGAAATCAAGTTATACCAACAGTGAGCCTCATTCTGCTCATTTTCCCTGGGGACACATCAAAATCTAATGAGCTTAGGCTGGAGATTATAGACTTTCCTGTATCATACTCATAGCCATATTATCCAAGCATAGAAACCACCTTGACTAACATCTGTTGGGTGGTGTTCTCTCATTTTTTGTCTCTTTTTTCCAAAGTAAATTTTCACAGCTTTTGGAGAACAAAACCCAAATTGTAGTCCTTTTCGTAGACTTTGCTTTAAAAAAACTATTTTGTAAAATGAAAGTACAATAACAGCAAAACAGAACAGCAATGGCCAAAGCGCAGCTCCTCTATCTTTTCCTGTTAAATATATCCTTCCTGTTCCAGTTGATGCATAGAGTAGCAAAACTTACTTAAAACATTCTTCCTTTTCCATCCACAGCTGACTATGGAGCTGTGCTGGGAACCAGAGCAGGGGATTGAGCATGTTTAGTCAGTCTGTTTTGCAGCACGATTGCAGACCACAGTTACTCTGAAACGTCCAGGGAGTGAAGGAGAAACAGTAATTGATATTGCCAGTGACCTCTCTCTCTAAACTATTTTTTTTGTTTGGGACCATGAAAAAGATATTTTTGTAATATCCCATATAGAGAAACAGATTTCTGGCTACAGCTTGCGATCAGTGTATGCTTGAAGCACAAAGTTGTCCTCGTGCTATGCAAGTTTTGCATATTCAGAACTGCACGGATTTCACTTCAGCTGGCTACATGCCCATGAAAACGATTCACTGCCAGCACAGGCAGACTTATATTTAAGGTCTGACTTTCTGTCTAAAGGACAAGTATTTTAAATACTTCTGTTACCAGCTGTTTGTTAAAATATCCATGATCTGAGGGATATAACAGGAGTTATATCAGTGTATCTGAGGGAAGTGTTTGTACCAGTGTCTGTTGTAGGTCATGAGCTAAAGTCATTCATGGATAGCCTGACTGAATTCAAGTCATACTGTGAATAAGATGGCTTGTTTTAGACTTTTGCTAGATGAATGAACAGATCAGAGGAATGTGGATATTAATGTAAAATAAGCTAGGGTGTGATTTACACCCCGCCAGATCCCCTCTGATGATTCCAAACGTACCTCACTACTTCAGACTCCAGTTCAGCATGGATCTGCACGGGTACCAGTTACAATTATCACCACAGGCCAGCTTGAAGCAGAATAATCTACAATTATTGTCCATTTGTCCTCATTTAGCGTGAGCAACAAATGCTGGCGTCAGAATGAGCGTGCTCCATGCTCTGTCTAGGTCACAGCCCATAGCCAGTCTGCAGAGCCCAACTGTTTCCCACACGCACAGTTAGACTCTGCCTAGTGGATCCGACACTCCCTGCGCCACGGGGTGCTGAGTGGGGATCTCTGCAGAGCCTGATTCACTGTCTGCAGGCAATCTGTGGTTGAGTAACTGTATCTTGTTGCCGCCTGCCTGAAGTTGTTCGGAGACTTCTTGCAGCACATTCACATGTCCTTTAGGGAAGATCTTCTTTAATATTAAAATAAACAGATGTCTTGGTGGTTTCTGATATCATATGTATTCTTTCCTGTGAACTAATACTACTGTTATTAGTGGGTTCATATCTATTCCAGGAGTTCTTTTATTCCCCTCTCGTTTTTTTCATCCCACATACATACTGGTTTTCTAGCATCTATTTTACATGTGTATTTTGTAATTTCTCTCCCTGTGGTTTTTGTCAATGTGTTAAGCTGCTCCTAATGGGATTTCAAGGTCATCATGTGAGTCTGGGATGCATCTACTTGGGGATATACTAATCATATGTCTCTATTAAGAACTCTGTTGACAGCTATAGGCTGTTGGATATTCCAAGTGCACTTTTAGGCATGAACACATGCCACCAGTGTAAATATAAGGTTAGATTCCAAGTTGACATGAAACAGAGGTATCAGAAACTGTTCCTTGCAGGTACAAGAAACTTGCTGATGGGCAGAGTCTTTCTTTCTGGGCAGATGTTTAAATGGAGGAAGAAATTAGGGATGGGGTGAGAACAAAGACAAATTAGGAATGGGGTGAGAATGGTCCATGACCATGCTCTCCTTAAACTCACACAATAGGTGAGAATTGGATGAAGCTCTATTTTTTTCTATGATTAGAACACTGTTTGAACAAGCCCTTCTAGGAAGCTCCATGTGATTGTGACACAGGGGCTGGACACATGGACAGAATCCTGTCTATTGATCTGGGGTCCTGAAAAAACTTGCTGTACTACCAGACTGTAGATTCAGGATACAGCCTGTATGAGTGTAAGCTCCTGGATTGGAGACCTATTCTTCCTTACTAAACAAATCATGAGCAGCTTACTCATCCAGATGCCAAAGAACACAGGCTGGCTACATTCACACAGTACAGCTGGGTTTTCTGTTGTGTGCGTGTGGCTTCACACATAGTTATTTTTTGCATTTTTTTTTTTTTTTCCAGTTCAAGATGCTGGAAATAGTATGAGAACTGTGTTGTAGCCCATCAAAATGGTGTTTTCATAGTATGAACATAAAGATGCTTCATGCCATGGGATGTGCTGTGAACGCATACTGGAAATTCCTGAGGGTGCAATGTCTCTGGGAGTAGTGTAAGGTCAGGAAACCACCCTGGTGCACTCTAATAAGCTCTGGAACTTGTTTATCCCAGAACTGAGTCTAGGTGTTGCCTGAAGACTGCTAGTTGACACAGAACACGACTGTGCATGGGAGACAGCTAAAAGTTGCCTGGTATTGACTGTAACCACAAGTGTTTGAGCCCCTGAGCTTACCCTGCTCCGTTTAGCAGGGTAGCCACAACTTGTGTGACTACAGAGGAGTTTCCTGAGGCTGGAGTTACATTGTGCATTGGGCTACACTTTAGGTTTATGAGCTAAAGACAAATGCTGGCTATCTAAATGGCACAGTGCAGTGACATGCAAAGATACTAGTTTAGTAAGAGGTTGCCAGGCATTCCACTTGTGTTACTTTCCTTTACCAGGGCTGACTGACACAGCTGTACTAAGCTAACCACTATGTTTTGCTTGTGAAGGATGCATTGTATAGTGAAAAATCCAGTCATTAGTCAGCCCTGTGTCAAATTCTTCTGTACTTTCTCAAAACCTTTCTTGTGTACTTTGCTGTGACCTTTCTCTAGCAAGTCACCTATTCCCATCTCTCTCCAGCCATATTTTTCCCTAGACTGTTCTGCTTTCCTGTATGTGCTTCCAGTCACCATTTTCTCAAACTTGCCAGCCCTGATTTCTGCTCTTTACCAGCCCACCCACTTACAAATGCAGCTGCCTTTAGGAGTACCTGCCACCCTCACTGTGTAGATTCCTTGCAGACAGGCAGTCCTCTGGGGAGCATCAGTAAGCCTCTCAGAATGTTGGGAGGAATATCTAATTCTCATTCCCTCTGTTATGAAATAGCCTTCTGCTAGAAGGAGAAATAAACACTTCTCTTACAGGCAATGTATTCATTATTTGTGCCTTCTAGGGGTTCCTTCTACTGATACCTGCCTCTGGGAGACATAAATCATTAACTTGATATGTGTATTTTCTGGTCTTCTATTTTCAGGGCAGTGAACATGCTGGCATTTATCCAGTCAACGTCCAGTCCCCATAGCAGTACAGTTATTTTGTTACAGCTCTCTTGAATGCAGTATCTGTACATTTGTTTACATATTAGATTATGGTAATGTTTAAAATATTGCTTTAACCTTTTTTTAGTCAGGACTCAGAAAACCAGTATGATTTATCTGCTTCACGGGTGGTACTTCAGGCAGTTAATTAACCAAAGCATAAACTACATTATTTACCTTGACTGTCTCTTTGTGTCTGCCAATAATGTTTAATGTTTCTAATTGAAATTGGCCAGAGAAATGGAAGAATGTGCTCAGTGGCTTATTATCCTCTAATAGGACATTCCATCCGCTCACAAATTCATACTGCTTCTGATTCTCTGTCTTCTTGCACTACTTTTAAGCCAGAAATTAACCTGCTGTGAGTCACAGAACTGGAGAGGAACAGGCACCAGCAGTGCCAAAAGCTTCCACAGTGGTACCCCAGGTCAGTGCAGGTAGTCTGTACTTCCTAGGGCAGGGGAATATTGCCAGAAAACTTTTTCCAGTTCTAAACCTGACAATCCTGGACATATGATCAAGACTACAGCTTTCCACAAGGGGTTGTTGGGCATTGGAATGGGCTGCCCAGGGAGGTGGTGGAGTCCCCATCCCTGGAGGGGTTTAAGAGTAGGGGCGACATAGCGCTGAGGGATCTGGTGGAGTTGGGAACTGTCAGTGTGAGGTTAATGGTTGGACTGGATGATCTTCAAGGTCTTTTCCAAGACGATTCTGTGATAAGTTAAAACAAATAGTAAAGATATGGTACCAACCTTGACAACTGTTCTACTCTGACCAGTTGGAGACAGCTAGAAATTATCTGTTATTAGCAGCAGGAAACAAAACTGTGCCCGAGCTGCTAGATGTCAGGAGCATGCAGAGGTCACGCTCCCTTCCAGACTCATAGAGGCAAGCAGCAGCAGCCTTAAAGCATGAGATGTAATTGACTGTCTCAATAAAAATCATGAAAGCAAATCAGGAATACATTTAGCAAAACTGTGTGAATTTCTCCTCATATTTTTGCTTGTATCAGCATTAGGGAAAGCAGCAGCTCTGTAAGTAGGCAGTCCTTTTTCTTTATATTGAAATGCAAGATAAGTGTTTGTGAGAGTTGTTCTCACATGGTCATAGTGTGAAGCTGAGAACTACAGATGTAATGGGAACTGAACTGCATTGGAACTCTGATCTTTAATTATCAAAGTTTCCTTTAAAATTCATCAGTGAAAGAGTAGTTCCCAGGAGTTCCATCTAGATTTAATCCTTCAGAAAAAGCTGGAGGATACTGATTTCTTCCTACATGACTTGGTGTTGTAAATCCAAGCTGCTAGGTGTCTACCTCTGATTGTTTAGTCTCGGGGTGGGACTGAAAATTTGACTTCCTTAAAAAATTTCCTCAATCTTGTGCAGCTAAGGGGAGCCCTCATTCTTCTGACAAGTTTGCTTCACATCTTTAGAAAAGGTAACTTTGCCAGCATAGCTCTCAGAAGTTCCAGCAGTCAGTAACGATGTTTTAATGTGGATAATAAAATGGTCAAACTCCATTTCTTTAATCCCTAAGACTGGACCTCTTAGAAATGAGTAGGAGATGTTCCATTTCACCAGGACAAAGAAAACAGCTGAAGTGGATGAATGCTAGAGTGCAACTCAAGAGCACAGTGTTAAATTTCTGGTTCAGAGAGCAGCTTCTTGTGCGGCCCTGGCTAAGCAGCTTCAGAACAGGAATATCCTTTGTGATTGTCACCAAGTAGGTTAATACTTCTCTCCCTGACAAAAGTGATTTGGGAAATGTGATGGTTTAGGGGTAGGTGGACCGTCTTTTGCTCCTAGAGTCCAGTAGTGAAATAACTATTCTTTATTCAAAATAACCATAAAAAGCAGTGAAGTTCATTGTGGAAAGGAAAAATTTTGCTGTAACAATAGTAACAGTCTCCTAAGTGACAGGCAGTACGCCAGTCTGGTCAGAAAGACATAGCAATGATTGTATCTAAACAGTATAGTAAGCACCATTCGGTCCTCTTCTGAGGAGCCTTCAAAAAAACTTCTAGTTAGATTTGATACGTTGAGCATGGCCGCAAACCCAAGGCATCTGTACAACTGCTGACTTCATTATTTGGCGTCCTCCTGATGTCTGACTGCAGAGGCCAGTCTCCCAGAAAAAGTAAACTGGGTGCCTTGGCTCATGTTCATTTCCATTCATGAGACTGCTGTCTCCTTGTCTTGGCTATCACTTGCAACTATGTCAGTCTCTCAGTATGTTCAAAAAGAGGGGAGAATTAAAGGGAGACAGAGAAGGGGGAGGAAATCCGTTTCTATTTAGAAACCATCTGGGCATCACAAATTCTACTGGAAGAAGATCCAAAATAAGATCCAGGAGAAGAGAGTCTTCACACTGAAATAAACAGTTGAAAATCCATTTGGAGCATGTCATTTTAATTGAAGAGGCTTTCGGAGTGCTCTGCGCTTAAAGCTTGCCAAGGCCATAGGTGAAAGGGCAGTTTGGGAAAAAAGATTGTTTGAGTTTGCTTTCTAACAGCACTTCAGAAATAATGGGTTGTGAATGATGCATGAGGTTTGACAAGGCCTGTGGACCATCCGTCGTCTAATATGTAGAGTCTTTATGTGCGCAAGGTCAGGTTAACATGGAGCCAAGATGAAATTGTAGAAGTGAGGAATGTGCCTTAGTGTCCCTAAAAAACTTCTCTGGGTTAACTGGGTTAACTGAGTGCTCTTCTGAAGGCATCTAAGAGTCTGACAGGAACTTGAGCCATAACAAAAGAACTGGCCTGTGTTAGAAGTGCTTATAAACTATCACATATTATCAGGTACTGCAGAAAAAAATTTCACGGAGTTTGTGGACAAAAGTCAGCTTTGAAAGAGCAGAAAGCCACTTCATCCCCCAAATTTTTAAAGTATAGTACTTCACTATGGTTTTTTAAATCTTCTGTTCTAGACTTTCAAATAGAAACCAAACATATTAAATGAACCCAGAACAGCACTTGACATTTTAAAATGTTGATTATCTAGCACACTGGGGCTTTTGCAGACTGCAAGTTCAAAAAATTAATCAGCATTCATTCTTTTCATTCTGATTTTCAATAGGAAGAGCATGTAATTTATTTAATGTTTTGAACAAACAGTGAGGAGAGATCAGGGCAGAAAGACAGGGCACCATTTCCCATTCATTTCTGGAAAACAGAGAAATAAGCAGACATGTCTTCTCTGGCAGCAAAGCTCATTGCAGAAATCTCAAATGGCATACTGCAGTTTCCTTGCCCTCAGTAACACTGAGGCAACTGTCCACACATGGTTCTGAACAAGATTGCTAAAGTGATCTCACCTAAAATTAACTTATTTTTGTTTAAGGAGTTTTTTAGCCAGGTCAGTGTGTGGCTTCAGAAGGTGTTGTACAGACCCAAAGGGAATGGGACAGGGGTGGCAGCAGTGAGCAGGTTGGATGTACATGAGACCTTCCTGAACTGTCCAGAAAAAACACATCATCAGTCAACACTGTAAGCTTATAATTCCTAGGCAACTCTGGGCAAGCGATTTCTCAGAAAGTTGTCATAACACAGTGGACTACATTTTTTGTTTGGAGTAGTGGCATCTTTTTCCTTATCCTAGAAAGTTCTGCCTTTCACAGTGACATAGGTTGGAGGGGTATGTTCAGCCACGTCTCCCATGTAAAAAATAAGGATGGGAATATGATTTCTTTATACATGTTCAGTAGTACCTGTTTAACCATTAAAGCATCTTCTTCAAAAGAAGAAATATATTTATGGAGTGCTACAGCATTAAGTAAAAGTATCATCTTGTCCCAGAGGGTGAAGGATCACTAGAAACTAGTCTGAGCCATCGTCTTTAGATAAACTGCTTTGCGAGGCCTAGTTACAAATGTCCTGTCTTTGTGGTCTTTTTGTTTTGTTTTAGGAATTAGGTTTAAAATATCTAAATGCTCATTTTGGAGTTTTTAATAATACAAAATGTTAATGAAATATTTTTCTCCAGAAGGAAATCCATGACTGAATTACAGCATGAGTAACATCTTAGATGAAAATTATCTGTGAGAATAGAAAAACACAGTGGGAATACTCACTGGTTAAGAATGCTGCTGCTGTCATCTTACGTAATTTGTTAATGTTTGGTGTCCTTAAAAAAGCGTA
The DNA here is from genome assembly GCF_965140245.1 of Athene noctua. Taxonomy (NCBI): domain Eukaryota; kingdom Metazoa; phylum Chordata; class Aves; order Strigiformes; family Strigidae; genus Athene; species Athene noctua. Next base: position 9,582,135 of record NC_134056.1, on the reverse strand, counting down.
AGGGAATTAGTCCCCTTAATTCCATGAGGGTTCACTGGGACTTGGTTACGCTACTCCCATGGGCTGTTTTGCAAACAAAACCCACTACAGTCACCTTTGCTCTTCAGCACATATGCACGGCTTTCTCTTGTCACTGCTGAGGAAAGTTGATCTTGTACAGATGTGGACACTTCTGCTCTGGCGTAGAGTGAAAACTTGTGTTGCATTTAGTAGATGGGTTGCATAGTAACATGTTATCGATATACTAACCCCACAAAGGTCCTAAGTTATTTCTCAGACAACCTGAGAAAAGCTACACTGTGGTGCTGCTTTCACATTACTGAACCTTACTTTCTTCCACTGCCCTGCACAACAGTGGTGTTGTGGCAAAAGCAGGCAGGCTGCCTCAGTCACTGACCATGGGAAACTGTTGCTTATGAGGCAGACTGTGACCTGCTTACTGAGCAGAGTAACTCAGCAATGCTACAGCTGATGCTCAGCAGACTCCATGGCCTGTCCTATTCTTGAACTAAGGTATCTGAAAGCCTGGGCCTGGGTTGCCTGAAAGGCTGTGGGCAGCCCAGCAGCCTGCAGCTGTGCTCCACTGACTAGCTTTGACTTGAGTCCTCCAGTCCAGGGAGCAAACTCCGACTGCTTCAAGCCACCAGCACTGAGGCTATTCCCGGCAGAGATCAGCTAAGTGTCTACCTTTGGCCCCTTTCAGCTCTCAATGAAAGATCCACCCACCAGTTTGAGGAGGTCTCACCAGAGCAATATCCCCTCCACAAACACTATGGACTACCACAGTAAAGAAAAAAAAAAAAAAAAAAAGCAGAGAAATAAAGAGGAAAAATGTGCATGTGAATTGTGAGGGTATGAGAGCCCTGAGGACTAATAAACTTGACAGCCCTGACCAGCCTCTCCTGAGGCCTCCACCCTGCCCACAGGAGGTGATTTAAGCTCAGTCCTGGGATTTTGTTCCTAGTTTAAACTGTGTTGTAGGATTGCTGGTCTCTAGCTCAGCTATGCTGAGCCATGGATTTCATTGATCTAGACCCTGACCTGTGAATTGACCTTTTGGCTTGGCATCAAATCTGCGTTGTCACTATGGGCCTGTCTGTGATCACTGGGCTGTGTCTGACCCTGTTGCCATTGCTGAACCTAATCCTGACTTGCACTCCTGGCTTGGCCTTGAACCTGATTCATCACTACGAATTTGCCTAGTGATTTGGGACTCTTGGTTGAACCTGGACACTACTCCCTGACCTGTCCTGCTCACCTTGCTCGGGCTGGTGAGGGTCCTGCTCTGCTGGCCCCAGGATCACTCCTGGCTCCCCATCCCTTTGGAAGCATCTGACATTACTGTGCCCTGACAAAGGGGACTATGAAAGCATTGGATATCTATGCCAGCATGCCCATGAGCTTGTTGGACACAGACTTATGAAAGAGTCTCCATTACAAGTTTGCTTGCAGTAGCAGGGAATCAGCCTTGATGATCCAGGTGATTCCTCCCAGTCATATACTGCTAAAATGCATGTGAGCAGGATGCAGATACATTGAAGGTAAATTCTGAATGACCTAAAATATCCTAAAGAAATGCCTAGTGAGAGGAGGGGACTAACTATATGGCACTCACCACTGAGAAGTACACCTTTGAAAGTGTGAGTTTGATAAATTCTTCTTGTGACATTATGGGGTATTTGGGAATAATTCTTCTGGTTTGCTTAGAAAGCAAAAACTCCGGAGAGCGGATTGGCGGGAGCTGTTTTTCTTGTTAGCCTTATTCAGGTTCCTAAGCTGATTAAATGAGGCTTTGGATAATGTGTGTCATGTCTCAACACTGTGAGGATGAAGTGTTTCATGAGTTTCAGGAGCCAGAGCAGACTTTTAGTTACATCATAAGAACTCAGGTTACACTTTAAAGGCAGCTTACCTCTGCCTCTTGCTAGTTGTTTCTGCCAGCTGTGTCCTCTTAAGTAATATCTGTTGGTAGGTACTGTCACCCAAGTTCCATAAGGGACTGGGGAACGCAGAATTAAGTGCTGCTGTTCTGTATATACACTGCATGGAAAGGCTTTGATGCTTCAGAACTGAGAATGGGGAAAAAGCTCTGAGCTCACCTCCAGTAAGTCAGTAAACACTGGGGACAGGCTGTGTTTTACATCTCATTCCCTTCAATATCTTGGAAGAAGGTCTTTTCCAGTGAAAGTCTTTTTTGTGTTGTTCTCTTCTTAAATGAAAGTGTCTTCAGACTAGACAGTACAATCAAGATCTGATTTCCTTCTCTAGCCACAAGGCAAAAGTTCATCCTCACCCCCTCATTTGTGTAATCGAAGAACTCTAAATGATGTCTGCAAAGTGGAACAGCTTCAAGCAGAAGGAAAGTAAAAATTCCTTGCCCCTCCACTGCAGAGTTGCCTCCTGTTTCAGGCACAGTCCTAAGGAGTGTGAGCTCTGATGTTCAGACTGCTAAAGATGAGAAATGAAATCTGGGAACAGAAGTGAGATTAAAGTTACTAAATTTTTTCTTTTCAGTACAGAATAGATCAAGTCTTCATTATCTAGCAAGCAGGAAGGAATGAGACAAACAATAGATTAGAAACTAAAAAGCATGATGGTGTTGTCTTTCCCCCAGAAAAGAATAATTATTTCAGATAAGGTGCTTGGCAGAAAGACCATGCATGGTCTAATCTAGGAAGCATGTCATAATTTAGCCTCAGTTATCTCCCAAATACTGTTTAAAAGTTCTATCCTCCTAGTAAATTAGGAATAAAGACCAGTGCTGAAGGTCACTTTGTGATATGCAGTTGGCTTGTGTGAGAGTCACAGGATTTTCTGTGAAAGAAATCCATTTCTGCTAAACAGATTTTTATACAGAACGAATTGTTTTTGCCAAACTGGATTGGTTTTCCAAATCACAACCAAAATAAGAAAAATCCTGGAATTATGGGTCTACACCCATTTCTGTATTAATATTTTGCACATACTTAATGAGGACATGTATCTACTTAGAAAATGGAACAAAACCAACAGCTCATTTCAAATAGGCCACCAAAAAATTGCTGGCTCACTTCAACATTAATATGTTGTTTGCCTGTAACAAATTTACTAAGAACATGCCTCATTTTGTTAATACTTTTGTCTTAATGTGTGTACAGAGCTCTCTAGTTGGATAGGAAGATTCTTATAAGGCCAAATTAAGATATTCCTCTTTTTTGGTGAAAAAGTTGGGGCCTGACTGTTCTGCATATTAGCAGTGAAGAGAGACTTCTGGACCTCTCCGATCCAGTAGTGTATCACATGCCCTTTGTATTTGCCTTGTGACAGAAAAGGCAAATTCAAAACTCGCTACTGTTTTTTAAAGCCTGATTCTCTGCTTAAACTGGCTTAATTGAGTGATCTCACTAGGATTATTCCTGATTTATCCTTCTGTTTTTTAGGGGAGAATCAAGATCATTGATATTTAGGTAGCTAAGAAAGAAGCATGAATATACACTTCCAGAAATGTGGAAGCCAGTACTCTGTTATATGCTTATGAACAGCCCACATAGCACTTACCTCACCTGTCAGTGCACTGAAACTTCTATCAGTCAGAACAAATAACCCTAAAATGAGATTATAATACTTTCTCATTTCTGCAACCTTTTATCCAAGGAATGCAAAGCTGAAGGAATTCTTTTGCTGGAAGACTTATAATCCCTAGAGTAATTTGCATTGTGTGTATTTCCCCAAAATCATTTTCATATGAGTATTGGAATGCTTCTCAAAATCCCTCTGTTTGCCTTTGGGGATGTTCCAAAACTCTTCCAGAAAGTCTAAAATTTCAGGGATTTTCTGGGATTACTTGACTTCAACTGGAACGTGCCTCACTCTACTCCAGACACAAGAGAAATAAAGTCAGCATGTTTCTCCAAAGCTGAGCCTATGTATATAAACACAGCACTTCCACTGGTAACTCTTTGTTACAGAAGGCTGTAAGTGGGTGTTTGTGCACAAGAGAGGCCCCTTTCTCACTCAGGTTAGCAGATCATTATCATGATATGGAAAAATTAATAAAGCACAAGGAAACAAGTTTATAGAGTAAAGAATTTTTCGCCTAAAGGGAGGCAGTTCACTGGCCAGTTGTTTTCCTGCAAACAAGTATGTCCTTGTCAGAGCTCGGTTACAAAATGGAAAAAAAAAATTGAAAGGAAAAAATGTGTGGGAGGATGTATTGGGTTTGCGTGGCAAAATTTTGGTAGTGGAGGTGGGGCTACAGGGGAGGCTTCTGTAAGAAGCTGCTAGAAGCTTCCTCTATGTCTGACAGAGCCAATGCCAACTGGCTCCAAGATGGGGCTGCTGCTGCCCAAGTCCAAGTCCATCAGTGGTGGTGGTGGCACCTCTGGGATGAGATATTTGAGAAGTGGAAAAAAGCACAAACCTGTGCAGCAGCAACTGCAGCCAGAAGAGAGGAGTGAGTGTATGTGAGAGAAACAACCCTGCAGACACGGAGGTCAGTGAAGCAGGAGGGGCAGGAGGTGCTCCAGGCACCAGAGCAGAGGTTCCCCTGCAGCCCGTGGAGCAGCCCCTGGTGAGGCAGCTGTGCCCGGCACCCAGGGAGCTCCACCGGGGAGCAGAGACCCACCTGCAGCCCAGGGAGCCCCCCATGCTGGAACAGGGGGACGCCCAAAGAAGGCTGTGACCCCGTGGGAAGCCCACGCTGGAGCAGGCTCCTGGCAGGGCCTGTGGCCCCATGGAGAGAGGAGCCCAGGCTGGAGCAGGTTCTTGGCAGGACTGGTGACCCCAGGGGGGATCCATGCTGGAGCAGTTCATGGAGAGCTGCAGCCCATGGGAAGGGCTCGCAATGAAGTTCGTGGAGGACTGTCTCCTGTGGGAGGGAGCCCACGCTGGAGCAGGGGAAGAGTGTGAAGAGTCCTCCCCCTGAGGAGGAAGCAGCAGCAAAAAACAACGTGTGATGAACTGACCACAACCCCCATTCCCCATCCCCCTGTGCCACTGAGAGTGGAAAGGTACAGACACCAGGAGTGAAGTTGAGCCCAGGAAGAAGAGAGGGATGGGAAGGAAGGTGGTTTTAAGATTTGGGTTTATGTCTCATTATCCTACTCTGATTTGACTGGCAAAAAATTAAACTAATTTCCCCAAGTGGAGTCTGTTTTGCCCATGATGGTAATTGGTGAGTGATCTCCCTGTCCTTATCTCGACCCACGAGCCTTTTGTTATATTTTCTCTGCCCTGTCCAGCCGAGGAGGAGAGTGATAGAGCTGCTTCGGTGGGCACCTGCCGTCCAGCCAGGGTCAACCCACCACAGAGGACTAGCATACAGTAGAAAATTTCAAAGAACATGAAGTCTAGGACCATGTATGTGACAGATGAGGAAAACATGTTCTTGACTGCCAAAAGCCAGCTGGAAAACAGAATTCCATGGGAGATGACGTGAATCCAGTGTCTGAGCAGTGTAACAAAACTATTATTTTACGAAACTCTCCCCCTATAACAAGATGATATTAGCAATAAGGCCAAATAAATGAGCAGGAAGAAGGGGATTGTTTTCATGTAAAACTCAGTGTTCTAGAGAAAAAGTTTTCCTTTGAGAAAGACACATCAGCAAGGGATGCAAATACCTAGAGAGGTTTTTTTTCAGCTGTGACCTGCCAAAATATTCATTAATTATTTAGCCAGATGTTCTTAATATCTTTCATTTAAAAATGGATACTCTTCAAGATGAAAGCAGCTGCAATTCTTTTAAAAAGAATCACTTCTCCATTGAAAAATTGTAAGCAACCCTGTATACAAAAATGACACTCATACTTGTCCACTGCACCAAGAAGTGAAACCCATCAAGCAGACATTAAAACCTACTAGGTGATCAACACAAGCAGAGAAATACCAAAGCTCCCCAGTGCAATCGTATGTGGCCCTTTCTAAATCACTAAGGAGCTCTCTAATGCTTTGCAGATGCTTGAAAGGTGCGGTGGGAAGCACCTTAAAAATCCGTAATAGAGGAGTAGTTAGCACAAATTATGAAAGTTTAATAAAGTCTTTTCAGTCATGTATTAAAAAATGGCAGTTGAAACCTCCTGAAAGAGATGGAATTCTCTCTTTGAAATCTTGCTACTGCAAGATTCCCTAGTCTCAAGAAAAATGGAGAAATACATATAGGAAGGAAAAAAAAAACAAACAACACATCTTTCTTTAACAATGTTACAACACAAATTTTGGCAGCCTATTCATGTTTTACCAGAATGGCTGAAGTTTTCCCCTCATCCCAAAATAAATGTAGAAGGATTTCAAAGCTTCAGTACTCCTATCTGACCTGTACCTATTGTTTTTTCTTTTATCATACAATAAAGTACCCGGTGAGCTTCTGTCTTTCTAGCTTTGGTGGTTATGAAGGTCACTGAAAAGATTATCTATTGCAATTTTGCAGTCATATGGAAGCGTAAGCATGTCAAATTTTCTAGATGCTTGTAGCGATTGCTTGGCATGCATGTGGTAACTGAGCAAATCAAGTGTCTCTTTCCCTCTCCAGAATATTATATGGGGGGTTTGTGGATACAGTAAGACTTAAAGGATTTTAGAACTACCTTTGTGCTGTACCACGTCTTTCTAGTGTTCACCTATATGGGGAGTTAGCTACCACAAACGGTGTCATACATTCTTCAAGGTTCTTTGTTATATTTAAAACTTTGAAAAAGCTATGATGGCAGAAAGCAGTAAACTCAAACTGGTTCCTAACATGATAACTGTTCATTTGGCAGCCTCATTGTTAACAGGCAGTAATGAACTACTATCAAAGTGTAGCAGTTTAATTATTCATTTCAAGAGGACTAAGTGACCTTAGATCTTTTGGCATTTTGCAGATTACACACCAAATGGCTGATAGGAGGAAGGGCTTTGTTATCATCCAAAGCCAATGCTGGTTGCTTAATGCACAGCTGTAGCTGAGCAGTATGTCAGTTCACAAAAGCCAGTATGCAAGAAGACTTCATGACAAATTCACATACCTTTCGAGGACATATAGACATACGAAAGACGTCTTTGAAGGAAAATCTAAAATAGGGTTAAGAAGGTCCCTTTTGGAAATATTTCACTGTATTATGGGTCCTGATTAGCACACCCCTTGATTCCACTCTCTAAAGGACAACATTTTCTGGATAATTTGCATAAACCAGGAATAGCCCAGCCTGTAATAAAGGCTAAGGGAGAGGTAATTACCCAGAGCCAAATGCTAATCTTTGTTAGCAGTGGCACTCCCAGTGACATTAATGGTAACTGCATATGCAGCAGGGACAGAAGAAGCCTGCTTTCTACAGAAACTTCAGCTGCAGCTTATGAAGATTTCACAAGCCCTGGAATTTTTCTTGAATCAAGGGAAGTGGGACGTAGCTTGTTGCATTTTCTTGTTAGACATACTGGTCTTCTCAAGATGAAACTGAAGATATGAGGAAAACAAATCCAACTTATTTTTGTTTGTCTTAGTGAATTGATTGCATAAAGTCTGGCACAAGTAAGCGTTTACTGTAGGTTATTTTGCCAAGTTTAAAATCCTCTTCCTAGATGCACCGTCTTTCCAGTGCCTTTCAGAGGGGATTCCTTCCTGCCAACCTTTTTTATAATATTTATTCAGGGGAAGTAGAGTGTTTTCCACAGAGTGATCCAAATTCACTGCCTGCATAACTCCACAGAAGTCAGTGAAATTATGTTGTAAACAAAGAAAATGGTCTCTGTGTTCTTCACAGGGCTGAGAGAAAACTGCCTACAAGGAGAGTGTATAAGAAAGATCAGGATGTGACCACTAAAGATAGAGTTCACTTAACAGACTTGCCTGTTTTTTCAATCAAAGTTTCTTGGTTACCACCATCTACCAAATAATTAATCTTGTTGTATTTCTACATCTCCATTTGCTCCTTATTAGTTAATATTTACCTTGTGCTATATCTCTCTGAAGGGTGGAAAGATGGGTTGTTCATACATGTGGCTATCCTTATGATTGTTGTATTCAGAGTTCAGGATTTGGAGTAATTTAAGACATACACAAGGCCTTCACAGATTCTGCAAATGTGTGTGAGAGGAGAAATATGGCAGCTAAGCTGCTGGCCTTTCTTAAAACAGTATTTGAAAGTTTTACTTCCAAAACAGTATTGGATATGTCTGCAATGCTGTATTCTTCACTCTTTCACACTAAAAATGGGTAGCCTCTGGAACCAGTGAGTAGAAGACTTCACATTGGCAACTGCTGTGAAGATCCAATTCCTACTGTAGTCAAGTTGCAGCTCTTTTTGAAGATCAGTTTTTTAAAGTTACCAGTTACAGGTAATCAAGAAGATGATGCAGACTCTGGTTAAAGTGGCACCTTTACTTACCTTCCCGGATCCATCTTCTGAACCAAGGCTTTGCACTGTAATTGATCAGTTGCCTTTAACTAAAATATTTGTTGGCTTCTGAATTGTAGCTGTTCACAGATAGCCCAGGTTAATTTAGTCTTTCAGATAACCACCCCTTTCTAAACAGTGCTAACATTCCAGTGGTGCCTCCTACCACAGAGGCATTGAGACACGAGCAAATAAAAGTAGGTCACTCAGCTGTCACAAGCATGAGTAAATAACTCTGCCAGCATAGAAAATGAGTGTGTTTGCATTTGGATTTTATACTTTATTTTATTTTTGCATACAAAGCAACAAATTAAAAGAACAATTGGCAAGTAATGTGACCAACAAAATTCTTTAGCCTCATTTAATATTTTAATGAGCTTTCTTAACTCTGAGTAAGAGAGAAAGCAAAGACATCTTTTCCCTAGATCTTTAGAGAAAACAGAGTACTTCCATTGGAAAGTACCAATCTAAGAATTGTTCCCTGGAGCCCACTTAAGAAGACTTGTTTGCTCTGACATAATGGAAGTTGTCTGGGGATGCAGTGACCTGAGGTCAGAAGGGCTGATTTTGGTAAGAAAGTGTTTTGGAATTCTGCTTTTGGAAAACTAACTAGAGCTGGCTAAGTATTAACATCTATTTCAAATGAGAGTATTATCAGAAATAATTAGAATTAATATGCTTGTCTTCATGCCATTGCCTTATCTCTTACTGAGAGTTATTTTAGATGATATGCAGGAATCTGTGAAAGGCTAGAATTTAAGTCAGGTGACTAGTCAAATAAAGTTTACTAAATAGAAAATTGTTTATGAATGTGTTATGAAGGCATGCCAGGAGAACATGCATTGTGGGGGTATGTGGATTGTATTGGCTCTTAGTTTTGCTACAGATCCGTATTTCAGACACTGAAGAGCTTAAGAGTCCTCAAATTTGATTCAGCTCTTTATAGGCTGTGTGACAACGTGTCAGTCTAGGTTTCAGATTCACCAGAAGGGCAGGAGAGAAAAACACCCTTTCCAAATGTGTCTGTATGTTAAGCTCTTATGTGTCCTAACCACTGAGGTTAGAGTCTGCAGAGTGATGGGAAATGTGGGCTTGACATTCTCCGGGATAGCACTGAGCTGTTTCCCATCCTGGAGTTCTCTGACCATTGACTAAAACCAATCAAATACTCTGTGCTTCAAAACCATTCATGAGAGTGTTCCATGCCTTGGCTTGGCCTGGATGGAGAGGCTTGCCAAAGATGGTTACCACTCCGAAACCTGAGGAGAGGAATACTGACTCATGATAATGCTGATCAATGAGCTAAGCTGGGGAGAGGGAGGGGAGGTGGGTTCTGGTGGTTATAGAGCTCTGCTGCAGAGACCCAGTGCACCTTGAGCTTTGTCATTGGAATCCCTTTTGTGCATTTGGTATTGTGACTTTCAGAAGGCCGCCCATGAAATCTGTGCTAGAGTAGTGAATCAAACCACAGCCTCCTGGCTTGAAATCCACTTAGCTACCTCAGTCCCTTGATTGGCATTCTTTCTCTTCTTTCCACTGTGCCTGAAGAATTTTTTTTTCTTCTTCTTTTTTTTTTTTTTTTTTTTTAAGCAAAACTTCTTTTAAAAGCTACAAAAGACAGTTCACAGAATCACAGAATTGTCTAGGTTGGAAAAGACCTTGAAGATATCCAGTCCAACCATCAACCCAACATTGACAGTTCCCAACTACACCAGATCCCTCAGCGCTATGTCGACCCTACTCTTAAACCCCTCCAGGGATGGGGACTCCACCACCTCCCTGGGCAGCCCATTCCAACACCCAACAACCCGTTCTGTAAAGAAATGCTTCCTAATATCTAGTCTGAACCTTCCCTGGTGCAACTTAAGGCCCTTACCTGTTGTCCTATCACTTATTACTTGGTTCAAGAGACTCATCCCCCCTCTCTGCCCCCTCCTGGCAGGGAGTTGCAGAGGGCCAGGAGGTCTCCCCTCAGCCTCCTCTTCTCCAGACTGAACCCCCCCAGTTCCCCCAGCCGCTCCCCAGCAGACCTGTGCTCCAGACCCTGCCCCAGCTCCGTTGCCCTTCTCTGGCCACGCTCGAGTCATTCAATGGCCTTTTTGGGGTGAGGGGCCCAAAACTGAACACAGTTATTGAGGTGCGGCCTCACCAGTGCCGAGCACAGGGGTCAGATCCCTTCCCTGTCCCTGCTGGCCACGCAGCCATTGCTGACACAAGCCAGGATGCCATTGGCCTTCTTGGCCCCCTGGGCACACTGCTGGCTCATGTTCATCCAGCTGTCAATCAACCCCCCCAGGTCCCTCTCTGACTGGCAGCTCTCCAGCCACTCCTCCCCAAGCCTGTAGTGCTGCTGGGGGTTGTTGTGGCCAAAGTGCAGCCCCCGGCATTTGGCCTTAGTGAAACTCATACAGCTGGCTTTAGCCCATCGCTCCAGACTGTCCAGGTCTCTCTGCAGAGCCTCCCTACCCTTGAGCTGATCAATCCAACTCTCCCACCCAACTTGGTGTCATCTGCAAATTTACTGAGGGTGCACTCCATCCCCTTGTCTAGGTTATCAATGAAGATGTTAAACAGGAGTGGCCCCAAAACCAAGCCCTGGGGGGCACCACTCATGACCGGCTGCCAAATGGATTTAACTTCGTTCACCTTCTGTAAGATGGTAAAACTAGAAGCTTTAAGAGTTATCCAAAAGATTTAGCTACACTATAGCTACTGTAGCCATTAACTTCAGTGGCAAAGATCTCTGCCACCACATGTATTTTTGGACTTATTTTTATGTATTTAAAGTTTCAAAGCCAAACCTTCTGAAGCTGAGAAAAGTCAGAAACATAGTTCCTAAGTAACCTGATTTTGGTCTTTTTATATATCCGTACATTATGGTACAGCTTCAAAAAATATGATTACTTTTTCCCCATTGTGACTCAGTACTTCTCGTGATGAGGATGAACAACTACTCTTCTTATTGTTTAGATCGGTGGTATGCTTTATTTATTGGATAATATTCAAGTCTTTTCTGAGTTTTTCTGTTGGCTATTTTCCTGTGGTGCCTAATACTACACCATTTTTGCATTTACAAAACTCATATTAATTTCCATTATGATTGGATACAATGGGACTAATGGGGAAATAGGGACACAGGGTTTAAGTAACCTCTAATTTTTGGGTGCTTATTGAGAGATCCCAAGAGACTGTTTATTTTTTCTGAGCACTTAGCAGTACAGAGCTCGTTATTTGTTCCCAGCTCCCATTGAGTTCAGCTGCAGCTGTGAGCACTTAGCGCTTCAGCACATCAGGCTCCTGGGGCTCAGGTCAAACAAGGAGCACAAAATAAGTGGCCACCTGGCTGAAATGACTTATCTTACCACGGTGGGGTACTTGGTGGTAGAAGCTGATATCCAGTCTAAGTCTGTATTCACTTGCCAGAGCTATGAGATCATCTTCTCTTTTCCAGCAAGTCATTCTTCATGTAAGTCTTCCTAGAAATGAAGTAGAAGTCTTAAAATTTCTATTGTTATACAGCACTAATTCAGTGCAGGATATGTCTGGGTTTTTTTAACCCAAATGAAATAACTTGGAGTAGGGACAGATGGTATGTTCTCATGGTAGAGAGAAAAGTTTTTCTCATGGAAAGTAGCAGCTTTGACAGAGGTAACCTAATTAGGCATAAGAATCAGATGCATCTTTCTGGTAGGAGTTACTGAGAGAAAGGGAGGAAAGATATCTTAAACTCATATCTGCCTCATTGATGTTACTTTTTGTCTAGTGTGTCTCTGTTAGACTATATTGCTTTTTTCTAATCTGTCTGCTCGCTGAGGGGTGGAAGAGGGATGTGAAGTGGTCATCTCTGATCCTGATACGCAAAGGGGCCTGTTATGGTTCCTACTGTCCTGCTCTGTGTTTGACCTGGACTTCAGAGGCATCCCTGCCTTCTTTGTCTTGTGGTTATTGTTCTGCAGACTGCATGCTTTTTTCCCCCATGCTCCTTGGAAAAACCTCACGGGACCCCCATTTGCAGTCTTTCCTTGCTAGGAGCAATGAGAAAGCTTCTTTTTTTTGGGCAGAGTTCATCAATGCTTATAGATGCAGGGCTCTGGAGACATTTACTAGACCTTTAATCATCTTCCCAGAGAGACAGAAAAGCGAAGGCCAGTGTATATCAGCTTTTGCAATTCTCTGTTTTCTTGGCTATGTGTACAGCTGGTTCCAGCTATAATGCCAAATGCCTTAAGCAGAGATGGAAATGGTTCACTGGGGGCAGAGAAGTCTTCAAGTGGCACTGAGAAAATACAAAATGACACATAGTTGTTCAAGTCCAGAAACTGTCTTAGAGGCGATATTTTGCTCATTCCCTCTATAGTAGTCTTAAAAAGATCTTGTTCTAGAAGGGATGGCTAGATACTTGGACAGTCAGCCAGAGGCTTGGTAAAGAGAGGAGAAGAAACTCCCTTTGTATTCAAAGGATTATGAATAAGAAAGGTCCCTACAAAATTTCTTGTAACCACCTTGGCATGTTGTCTATTTTCTTGTGGTTTAAATTTTTGAGTTAAATGTAGGACATAGAAACCATAGGCAGATGAGCTGAGAAGGCTGTTTTTGTTTAAGGTGGCTTAAAAAGACTATTCTGAATCGCAATGCTCAGTTACAGCTGTTGCAAGGAGTCAGATCTGCAGGTTTTTCTTCAAGTATTACCAATTCATCCCAAATATTCCTTATTCTGCAAAGATGTCAGTAGAACCAAGTAACTCTAATGCTTTCTGAGGAAAGACTGTATATATTGAAGGGGTTGTGTTGGTCATCTACTTTAAGAATATCCTCAGATGTTTGAACTAATACTCATTTAAGTGTCTACTTTCAAGTGGCATATGAATAAGCTTCTTTTGAGTCTTCTGTCTTATTCCTAACCAGCAAGGGGCACTGTGAGTCACCTCAGTATTCAGTTTGCAGACTTTGGTATCAAAGCAAACAGGCAGAAAGGTAACAATACTGACTATGGTTGTGTCTTGACGTATCTGGTTCCATATATCTAATACCAGCCACACTGCTTACCTCTACAATAATACTCTCATGTTACTTTGCTGTCTGTTCTTTGGAATTTTTTTATTCCTGGTCCTCTAAACCAATGACTAAACCACCACTTTCTTTAGTACTTGGCTCTCCTGGAGTTTTGACTCGTGTCTGGGAAATCAGTGATCAGTCACAATTATTTTAAGAGATAGTGGTGGCCATGGAAACTGGAAGGAAAACACTTGAAGGGTGGGAGAGCAGAACCTGAAGAGCTCTTCAGGGAACATGGGTTTACAACTGCCAGTCAATAGGAATCACAATTAGGCAAAACCAGGCTAAAAATGTTGTGCACTGTTCTAAAAATGAAGCAATTCATCTGTTTAATAACTTACCAGTTACTGTGGTTGATTGTTTCACTGATAACCTTAAATCAAAGTCATGTTGACTACAGATCTGCTTTAACTAAAATAGCAGTTAAATTGTGGGCAGACTAGAGATGACTCGAGCTTTCAGCTGCATGTGTGGTTCACCATTCAGTAGCCTCAGACTCTCCCTTGTTCAAAGGCAAGGCGACAGCGGCAAATCTGGGGCAGTATTTTGTTGGCTTTGCACTTGGGTAACCTCAAAGGTGCCAGACTAGTCCTGGAGACCAAAAGTTCTGCCTGTTTGCAGAAGGGGTAGATCACTAGGTATTAATAAAAGATTGTCCAGCTTGGGAGGCTCAGTTACATGCTGGCCCACAGGTAACCTCTTCTGCAGCAATTAATAAAAAAATAATACTCTTTTCAGAAACTGTAACTAAGGTGTTTGTGCTGACTTGGACATTTTCCTACAAACAGCACAACATAGACCTTTTGCTTATTCCCTTTTAGCAAATAAATTGATTTCAAATACATAGCCTGTTATCTAGAAGTGAAAATTGTGTCTTACTACTTGTCCCTCCTGCAATCTGTTCCTCTCACAAACAATATGTATTTGTTGGAGACAACACTGTCATGGAGAATTTTGTCTCCAGAGAGTACTTTACAAGTGTCTACTGATTTCCAAATCAGAATCATGATGCTTGCACAGCTGCTTTTAGAACCAGGTATTCCAACCATATTTACATGCAAAACCTTTCCAGTTTGCTTGTGCTTATATTTTGACGCTCAAAATATCCAGCTTCACAAGTGGTTTGATTTGTGGTGAAACCTGTTAATTTCTAGATGCTGTTTCAGCTTGGAAGATGATGTAGTCTGGTAGAATACTTTCTAGTTTCAACTTAGTAAGACTGATAATACCAGTGACTTATACAAGGCTTTGCTGTATGAGTCACAGAGTTTCATCTCCATCTTTAAATGCAAAATTGTACTTCATGAGAAGGGAGGTAGGGGAGACTTAGGGTGAAGACCTAACTGAAGTTCCTATCCCTTGTACCTTTGTGGAAATTGTTTCTATCTCAGCTTCATTCCTTCCTTTGCTGCTTTGTTTTGTGGGTTTTGGTGTTTGGGGTTTTTTTTGGTCTCTTGTGTCTTTGTTTTATGTTTAGATTGTTAGATGTTTAAATGCAGGGTTTTGACTATCACATTTGTTATATACTATCTACTACAGTGAGGCTTGGTCTTGACTGATTTCCTGGCTCCTGTTGAGTACAGTGAATGCCCACCTTCATTCAGCTGTAGTGTCTACAAAGGCCGAGTCTATAAATTCTGAGCAAGCTGACTAGGAAAATGTGTCTGACACCCCAGAGACCTT
This sequence comes from Athene noctua, assembly GCF_965140245.1. Taxonomy (NCBI): domain Eukaryota; kingdom Metazoa; phylum Chordata; class Aves; order Strigiformes; family Strigidae; genus Athene; species Athene noctua. Next base: position 9,567,046 of record NC_134056.1, on the reverse strand, counting down.
GGGAGATGTTTGCCTTTTGATTATTTGCAAGATTTCTAATATTCTGTTTTCTTCAGTACCCAAGGATGTAAATAGCTTGAATAATCAGAATAAAACTCATTTCTAGTCAGGACCAAGTCACAGGGAGATCTTACCCAACATGTTCCTTCTCGTAGGAGCTTGAACCCATTCCATTATTCTGTCAACCAACATCTATGGTCTTCCAACCTCTTCCCCATGGCAGCTGACTAAAGTTTGAAAGCAATTACAAGTCTTGGGTGATGTTTGTCAGTTGTAGGAGGGAGTAACTAAGTGATAACATTCAAAAACAATTCACTTTCTCTGCCTGAAACAGTCTGTTGGGAGAAGACCTTTTTCTCTGGGTTAAATTGTTCATATGGTGTAAGTGCCAGAACTAGTTTGGGTGCAGTTTTGAGATGGAAAGAACCTATCTTGCCGAACTTCTGTCAGATGTTTTCTTCTTCTATAGTCTTTCACAGAGGATGCAGGTCTTCCCCATAAATTTCTGTCTAACCTTAGATACACCCTTTTCTGAAATAACAATCATAACATTGCATTCTGTGATAAGTGTCCAAACAACATCTTTGCCCAGGATGTCCACAAGCAACCTTCATCCTCCTCACTAGGCAGATAGCAGTATTCTTAAACTTATAACTGGGTTTCAAGTTGTGGGAAAAAAAGAATACATTATAATCCCGTTATTTTAGGAGTTATCTGGGTAATGTGTTTGACAGCCATACTTGGTTTTGGATGGCTAGACAGATTGAAAGTGTGTAAGAAACAATTCATAACTTATATTCTACTAGCCTTCCCATCTCACTTTTTAAAGTCACCTTTTCTTTCTCCTCAATATTTCTTCTTCATAAGCAGACCCTACTGTATGACAGAAAGGAGTGTTACTGCTTCACTCTACAAAGCAACATTGATCAATTCATACCAGAAATGCCTCATTTCAGCGAGCCTTGAGATTGAAGCCTTCTCTAAAGCGTGTGTCCAACTCATGTACTAGCAGCAAAATATCTTTTATCTTTTATCTCTCTCATAGCTCTTTATTTTTGAAATCAGTATGAAATCAGTAACTGAACAATTCTCTCTCCTATCCTAATTCCCTATGACATCCACTGCTCATTTCTCACAAGCATTGGAGTGACTTCTGGGATGGAGATGGTCCTAAACTGGATCCTGGTTCTGGCTTAATTTTTAGTGCCTCTTTCCTACACTGTGGGATGATGGCAGTATGGCAACTAGTAGGTATCACTGCCCCTGCCTGCCCTTGTGAATCGGAAATTGCTTCTCTCTGACATCACTGCATCATGGTCCTGGGAAAAAAGCTAAGCATGATTGCAGGGTAGGAAAAAAAGTCCTGAGAGAAAAATTACATTGGTTTGAGGTTAAATCCATGGTTGTAGACCAAAGATGCCCTAGGACTGAGTGTCCTTTATAGCAAGTTGTTGAGGGGAACGCTCACGCAGAAATCTGGCAGAGAGAGGGACCTCGAGATAGCCTGTGATAACCAGACCGAAAAATAAGGGAGTGGAGCTGATGGAAGCTGGCCTGGAAATATGCAATCTAAAAATAACATATGATTTCAATAAGTTACTTCTCCTAGCTGCATTCTTTAAATGCCTGCTTATTCAGCGCTATATAGAACAGCATGTTCTATGCTCCATATGCTATATGTAACTTATCCTGCAGCCTGAAATAATCCTAAAAAAAAAAAACAAAACAAAAACAAAAAACCAAAAAATACTCTACAAAGGCAAAACTTCAGTCTATAGATTTTGGTGCTAAGCACTTAGTGCTAGGCCAGACCACCATGCCTAGAAGCTGGTAAGCACATTGGGAAGATTCATGTTATCTCCTGGTTCTTCTCTCCTCCCCTGTTATATCATCCCTTTAGCTTCACATCTGGACCCCGGAGCACCTCTGGATGTCTGTTTGCATACCACTGTGAAACATATTTTTTCATAGTTTTATTGAGAACTACTGCAGTAGACTTGAAATGAGAAACTGGTATTTTCTGGTGGAGCTGACAATAACATCACACTTTTTGAGGTTTTTCTAGCTTAGGCAATTTTTTTGCTGATGGCTGATGAATGCTGTTGGGTCTGCATTAAGCATAAAGAACTACAGTCCCAGAGCACCCACTAAAGACAGCAAGCAGAGGAATCCTTGTCTGTTTGTGAGCCTAAAACCTGCCCCCGTACAAGCTCAGTTTCTTCCTGCCCATACATAGGGGCTAACCCCCGCAGCAGCCAGTGTACGTTTCAGGTAGGGAATAGCATGGACAAGAGATGATGTCATGTTTTTCAATCCTTCATGGAGATTTTAAATGGCTGAAAGACTGTATGAGTAATGAATTGTTAAAAATGATTCATGTCAAGGGGTCGATGGTGCTGCAGGATGTGCCAGTGACTCAAAGAAAAGGCAAATGGCTTATTTCTTTGAGTGAGCAATGACTCATTAACATCTGCCTTTTTCTATTTATATGTGTGAATTCTCTCATTGACTTGCAGATTTTCCTTTCCATTCTCTTTTACAGTAAGACTGTTACTATTTTAGTGCTTCTATAGGCAACTTTTTCCACTGCCCTATTCCACTTCTTCCTTGGGAAGGAGTTGGTGCTGAAACTCCCTTTCACAAAATTGCGGCTCTCTGAAGCTAGTTTGTCTGGAACTGGTGGCGTTATGAGATCCTTCAGTGCCAAAGTGCAAAGCATTTCACAGAAAGTTTTTCTTAGAGGCTTATGGAGTACAGGACTTATGAGAGAAGTAGATCCAAAGTGACGAAGGGCTCCTATACAACTGCTCTCCTGTCGCTCTTTGGAAGGAGGCTTCCCCATCGTTACACCCCTCTCCACACTGCCAGGCTGTCTAACCCAGCGTCCTGCTGATTGTGTCAGTTTGGTCAGATCTATCTTTAGCTCCCACCTCTGCAGAAATCGGTCAGTTTTCATGTTTCATCAAAACATTCGGAATCAAATTAAAGCCTGTGATTTTAGGTTTGTGTTCTTAGCTGCCAGCAGGGTACTGGTGGATTTCTTTAATGACAGTCTTGAGTACATGCAGTCGTGCTGCGGTGTTCTCTGCTTCCAAGAAATGCTGTGTGTAGGTGCTGGCAATGTCTCCGAGGTGAGGGTACGCTGACAAGGCAGTGTCCCTCCTCTTTCTCTGTGCTGCTGTGGCACTGTAGTGGGCACTTCTCAGAAACAGAGCAACTCAAAGTCTGAGCACTGCTGTGGTACTCTTTAGGGCAGCTTCAAAATAAGATGGTTCATTTAGACTTGTTTAGTGCTAATGTTTGACATGAAATGGGCAAAAAAGGTTTAAAGGATAAAACTGAAGCTTTAACTGTCATCTCTGAAATGCATTCGCGATTCCAGTCTTTTCATCCCCAGCACTTTCTGGACTCTAAGCACCATGCAGCTAAACTTTTCCAGACTCTCTTACATTCCTTCCCTCCCTCATGTCTTGGTTGACTTTGGCCAGGACCTCTTTGCACTCCCAGTTCTTCCAATTAATACCCAAGTCTGAAGCTAAATCTGTAAATGTTTTCTTAGAGATGCTTAAATTTGTGACCACAGCAGGGAAATCATGACCTACATTTAAATAGTAAGATTCTGACTATTCATGTCTTTGTTCTGAGACACCACAATATAGTAAAGGATTAGATGAATGGTGGCAGGGAGTGATTGTGGAAAAATGGAGGGCACAAAAGTCATACCAGGAGAACAGCTCAAGCACATCCACTCCAACCACTTTTTGGGTATTTTCCCAATAAAAGGAGAGATTTGTTCATTTTTGCTCATGGTTTGAGAATCATTAATCAGTGCTGTTTGCCCTCAAAACCAACATTAAATACAACTAGAGTGTCTTTGGTTTTTTTGGTTTGGTTGAGAAAGTGAAGTATAGTATAGTGATTAGTTTAGGTTTGAACAAAATAGTATTAAAACCCAAATAAAATACTTTGATTAGAAAGATTTTATCACATTTCAGTAAATTCAAAGAAACTTCCTCTGTTAGTTGAATTTTCCTTTTAACCACTTGGTGCGTGTGATTTCAGAATTGTGTTGCGTTTTTTGCTGACCAACACAAGTTAAGACATGACCCTGTTTTCCTCCTGCAGATCACAACATGTAGGCCTGCTGCCCAGTGTTGAAGGATTTCCAATGGATGCTCTTTATGGGTGTTGTCTCCCAAGCCAGGGGATGTCCTTGGCTCTTGCCAGAGCTCTTGTTTTCCTTTTGTCATGTAAGAAATATCACAGGGCAGGAGACCCTGTCTATGTCCTGTTGCTGAAGAGCTGCACATTGAATTAAAAAAAGTACAAGTATTGTACCAACGGGATGTGATTTTTATTTTTTTTTTTTACTTGCTCTGCTTTTTATACTACCATTATATAGCAGTGAAAACTGATAACATGGAACACACAGGCTATCAGGTGACACCTGCTGCATCAGGGGAAGTTCCCAAACCACAGACTGCAGGGCTTCCTTTTCCTCTCCTTCTCCTTTCTGGATTTTCCCAGGGAGACTCTCCTACAGGAGCAGATATGAGACAGCTTCATCCTCTGTGAATCAACAGGCTCTGGTGATCTCATAACAGATGCACAGAAGTGCAAATTTCAGCATTTTTCAAACCTCAGATTACTTCAGATCTAACAAGTGTGCTTCTACCACCCGCACTGGAGGAGGAAAAGAAAATTTTCCATGCAGTGTTCTGCAACTAAGGACGTCTTTGTCCCTGTTCCTCATGTAGAAAACCCCTGTTTGGTGGGAATAATTGCATTACAGTATCACCCACACTTGTCTTTTAAATAGAGCTTTTGCAATCTCTTTAGACTACCCTTAGGTTGAAGGCAAGATACTCTGCTAAAAATTGATGTAATTTGATGAACGTCAATAATTTTGCACCATCAGCAAATCACATCATTGTATGTGAGTGCAGGTCCGTAACAGTCAGTGGGTCTGTATTAACTGACATCAGCAGAGTTTCTATTTCTGCAGCAGCTTGCTTTCATAGAGATAGGGGGACAGGGAGTTTAATGGAGTTTGCAGGGAAGGAGGCAAGAGGAGAGGAGTTAAAAGGTCTTTGTGTAAAATAGCTTTTTCAGTTGGTACTTTGTAAAGAGAGCTTAATGAAGAGAGATCACAGGATGAGACCATTGTATGCTGCAGGGCAGGACATAGACAAAAGTGTGGTGCAGACTGTGCTACCAAGCATGGGATGGGCCCTAAGAGGAGAGAGATGTTGCTTTACTGCCCTGCCCCATCCCTCTTGCTGGCTCTGCTCATGCTTTCATGCACATCACCAGTGTCTACAGTACAGAGGACCACATTGCATTTTTATGAAGAGCAAGATAATAACTGTCATGAAGTGCACAATTTTGCACCCGTCTGGGAGACCGAATCTGACCCATCATTTCCAGGTAGAAGGAACAAATTAAACTGTGGTTCAGACTCCCTTGATGCTTTCTTTCCTGTTATGTAATGTTCTAGGCAAATTATAAAATCATTTCAGAGATGTCACTCAGTGATTCAACACACTTGCAGAGGCAGTTGCATCTGTGAGAGAACTGAGAGTAGGACACTGCAAAGACATGTGAACTAAAAGGAATATTTTCCAAATGTCATAGAATCATTGAGGTTGAGAAGACCTTTATGATCATCGAGTCGAACCATTAACCTAGCACTGCCAATTCACCACTAAACCGTGTTCCTAAGTGCCATACCTACACATCTTTTAAATACCTCCAGGAATGGTGACTCAACCACTTCCCTGGGCAGCCTGTTACAATACTTAATAACTCTTTTAGTGAAGAAATTTTTCCTAATATCCCAATGTCATCCATGATGCAATGCTGTGACTGGCTATTGTCCAGTGACTTCAGCCTATCTATAGTATTTAGTTGTATCTGCATAGCGGCACTAAGGCCTGTGGGGAAGGAATCCAGAAGCACCAGCTGGTTCCAGGGTAGAGAACTCCAGGAAATGCCTCCAGTTATCCCAGCAACATGTGAATGGGAATGAATATAAGCTACTTGTCAGGGTAACTCTTTTTACCAACCTTGGTGCTGCTCACCTCACCACACAACAGAGATATGTCTGTACAGATGAGAGTAGTTCATATTCCTGATTCAAAAAGTCTCCTGAAATATCCTCAAAGGTCACATGGTGTTCTAGAGGCCTCTTCATTGTCTCTGCAGCCTTTGCCTGTCACTACTGTCTGGCAGACTGGTGTTCTACTATGCCAAGCTTAGCCTTGGATGTGGTGTCCATACCAGAACATTGGATATGGCTAGCTTCCATGGGATATACCTTGCACTGCAGTCCCATGGAACTTTCACAAATTTTCTGCCTGGACATTTTGATCAGCAGTGACTTTTTTTTTTTTTTTTTCTGGATCATAAATGAAAGCATGCAAACATCCTCACCATTCATTCTTGATATCTCACCCTGCTTGGAAGTGTCTGAGATGTTACGTCTGCAGTACAGCTACAGGCCTTATTTTCCGTTTTTGAAGTCTCTTAAGGCTCCTCATTTGCATCTAACGAGATATCCACAGGATGTTGCCCATAAAGCTGAAGTCTTGCTGTGACCCACGGATGCTCCTGCTGTGCTTTGAACCACTTGAGCCACTGCTCACAGCTGGCTCTGTGCTGAGGTGGATCAGGAAGGATTTGAAGGGTCTGTTTTGGAGACCAGCTGCTGGAGCCTGCCACGAGGAGCAGATAGCAGTGAGCACCCCAGCTGTTTTCAGTAACGTGGGGTCACCGTTTCTCAGCTAGTTCTTGGTGGATATATGCCAAAATCTCTCCCTAAAGCCCACCAGTGATATTGGCACCATTCACCAACAGATGAGTTGCAGGAAAGAGTACTCACAGCTTGAACTTGCTTTGCCTTGGTTCTCCCAGGTGGCTAAAACACAGTGTTGAAGCCCAGCTGAAACATGCCAAAACCTGCCACTACCGCACACATTTTGTGGGTAAAGAGGAAGTTCCTGTCTCCTTACCCAGCAGTCCCAATGGTGCTAGTGTCTGTCCTGTTCTTTTCATCCTTCTCTACCTGAGATGTAAAAAAGACATCTTCCCACTGCAATTCACTTATCTTTGGGGTGGAAGATGGAATATACTCTTTGAAACCTTTAGCAGTACACACAATTCAAAGCAATGAGTGAGCAGATTACCTTTTAATTACCTGTAACAGATTAACCAAGAATTCATAGAAGTTTAAATGGGATAGAAATATCACATTAGACCTCACCAACATCCCTGATTTCTGGTGATATTCTGGAGCTTAATTTCCATAAACTCAAATAAATGTCTGGTCTTAGTGATACAAGGAGGTCAAAACCTCAACTCATGACACTGTGCAGGTATCTATTTCAGCCATGTGGAGCACTCTTTTTATTCCAGAGCATGGTTATAATTTACTTTCAATGCTCTTGAAAAGAGATACACCTGCTTTTCTTGGACTCCTTTCAGTGACTCGGCGCATATGTGAAAATACATCTTCCATCTGCTGGCTTCTGATTGAAGTTTGTTTCTGTTCTTTAAGGTCTCTGTTTCAAATTTACAGAACCAGAAAAAGATTTGCTTCACAAAAAAAAATTTCAGTAAGTGTTTCTGAGGAATTAAAGTTGAAGAAATCCAAAGAAATCGCTCAGTTATTCCCAGCAAGGGATGCTAGATGTAGTCACTTAATCCCTGGGTTTACACTGGTACACACTGCTGTGTTGAAATCAAGACATACTTTAACTTCCACAGTGAATTAATTTATCTGCTGCTCTGAATTACTTGTTTTTCTTTAGGAAATATGACAACATTATCCAGAAATGTTCTCTTCTGAATTGATTACATAGATGAGTCACTGGAAGGTATCAAACATCTACAGCTCCAAAGGGAGAGAGAAGTTTATGCATTGTAAGAAACTGTAAATGCTTCAGGTATTGCATACTTCTGATGGTGAAGGCAGGCATTTATGATCTATAAAAAATTTGAACAAACAATAAGTTTTTACAGGACGGACGTGATGGACCAAGTCTTTGCCTGGTGTAAAGCAATCTTGCTTTACTTGACTTCCTCAGTGCAACTGGCTCGTGATGGCTGAGGGTCTGGTTCAAGGACAACCAATGAATAGACTGTAACAGGTACAGGGATTTGCTCTAGAAAAACAAGCTCTCTGTTTATACATTTGCAAATGTTTTCAAACGTTTTTGAGGAGACAAAATGATGCTGGAAAACTCAAGATCTTTTTAAAAATTATTTTTTTAATTCTTGGATTTTCCATGTGTCCAAATAGGCTGATTGATTCTCAAAGGTAACTTAGACCATTCTAACTGTAGCAGTGGTAAGAACCTGGGATATCAGAGATACCCACAAGAGAACTAAAAGGCCATCATCAATCAAGTGAAGCAGTTAATGGCAAATTAAACACGGAAAAAGCATCAAATGAATTTAAAAGTTGTTGGCTCTGATTTTGGGAATATTTTGTACTAGATAACTTCCCCAGTAAACGTCCAAATACACTTGGATCTAAAGTGTTCCTAGATACTAGCCAAGCTGCCACAGCCTTCTTTAGTTTCCATGATCCATCTCCTTTGCAGCTAATCTAGCACGTACTACTTACTTTATTGACAGCTCTGTCACCTTTGGACTACAAGTCTGCGGTTAGCACATTTCTAAATTTCAGCAAAAGCACTGAGACTTGATATACTGCAGGAGGAGACACTTTTAATAAGATGCTTAATTGAGGTCTGTCCCTGTCAAGGCAATGTGAAAACAGATGCTAAGATTTCTCTGTTCCTTTCTAAAATCCTGAATTATGTCATATTAACCAGGAAACACTTTTTCTTTCAGTGAAAAAAAAAAAATGATTAAAAGACAACTTATTTAGCTAATTGACTATGAAAATGGAGATGCAACCAAGTAGTAAAACTTGGTGGAATCTTTCAGATATGAACCAAATGTATAGGGGGTTATCTATTCAGTAATCTAAAACAGGCTGATATCTGTAGCTTCCACTCTTCTCTGTAAGATTAATGTAGCCAAGATTAGTTTAGCTCACCACAGACATTTTTCTAAAATTTGGGTAGACTCCAAATGTCATGTGTAGACAAATCAAGATCTGATAGACAAGGCCATGTCAACTGCTTAATATTAGTCTTATTACACTTATCTGCCCATGTCACTTGTCTGTCACCCTGTTCCTGGTGTGAAAAACATTATATAAACTGTATTTTGTTATGTGGTGTTGCTGGAATTCAAGCTATGAAATGTTGCAAGTCACATTGTGTTTGCACATGCTTCAAGTGTCCAGTGGATCTGAAAAACTCATTTAGCTCTTCTCTATTTGGAAGGTTCTAAAACTTATTTGGCATTTCTGTTTGGAAGGTTTTTAAGTCACTGTAAACTAAGCGTAGGCCGAGACACCTCTTCCCCGAGTCTTTCCTTCACTTCATGCTCAATCTGCCCATCTAGCTGATAAAGGTGTTCACCTCTTCTGAGGTCAAGACAGATGTTAGACAGGGGTCCTGAGGTTGGTCTGAAACCTGCAGTAGGATTCCCTGGGCAGTAAGAATAAATCAGATTATTACACTGATAATGTGGCCTTCTGCCCAGGAGTAGATTTTCAAATCTCAGTATTTAGCCATATTCTAGCAAAATATCACTGAAAAGTCAGAGGTCTGTGAGCCAATGCATTTCATTGCTAGAGTGGAACAAGAACTCAGGTTACAGTTCCCTGGTCTCTGGGGATGGCAAGTCAAAGTCCAGATTCCCCTCCATTCCTCACAGCTAATGTTGTATCAGAGAATATACAAACATCTAGGTTGGAATGGACCTTTAAGATCATCAAGTCCAACTGTTAAGGCGCCACTTAACTCTTACAAGAACTGAAGTGTGAGGTTCATACTGCATAAACCTGATGGACACAAACAGATCTCACCCCCTTGGAAGTATGTAACTGATATTGAGCTCATGTAGATGTTGAGGCAGCATCAAAGTTCAGATCTGGGCCTGTAATCCCACTCAGTCTTCAGTGTACTTTTAAATCTCTGTAGCACTTGGTGCTTTGGGGCTGAACTGAGGCAGCACTTAGAGAAAAATGGACCAGACACCAGATCCTGGTCCGTCTAAGTTACTTGCACAGCATTACTTACCACTGGACAGCCCATCCTTTAGCTGCCACGTAAGTCTCTCCTTCAGCACAGCGGTTTCAATTCACGCTACTGGCACTGTAGAAAACACATTCAAACCTCACTGCAACGATTTGTTTCCCTTCATTCAATTTTGTTTCAGCAGCATTATTGATGCCAAGCAGAACCAGCCCTTTGAACACTTTATTTAAAAACCTTTTTATTGTGACTGTCAGGTGTCCCCTCCAGAGCTGACCACCGAGCACCGCACATAGCCAGGCTTGACAAAATGCTCTGTGAAACTGTTCTTCCCTTTCCCCACTTCCCATACTGCCTTTTGTGGTTCGCTATTTAGAGGTCTGGACAGAAGAACAGATGGAATAAATCGTCTGGTGGTAGCCAAGTGACTGAACCACTTCTGGGAAATGCTACATCTCTCTTTCTGCTGGATTTATATGTGAGATGCGCAGAAGTCACTCTTGTGTCAGGAGTGTCAGGAACAATTTGCTTTGCAAAGTGCTGTAAATCTCTGGGTCTGTTCTGCTTCCGGGAAGGCTCCCCAGCAGAGATGCCTGGAGCCCGCTCACGAGGAATTTCCAGCCAGCTCTCCTCTAAACCAGCATCCGTGTTGTTAGCGCATATAGGAACGAGGCCAAAACCACCATCTATATATCACCTCTGCGGATGTGGCATATAAGCAGGGGAAAAGGGGGAGGCACACATTAAATCTTACAAGTACCATTTTGTTTTCCCTTCCTTCTTCTCTTCCACCCTCCTCCCCTCTCCTCCTTCTAACCCCCTGCTTTTTTTTGCAGTAGCTGATGGGGGTGGTAAAATTCCAGGGGGCCAAGACAAACTGTTAAACATTGTGATTTCTAATGGTTCCTCTTGAAAATTGCTGACAGATGCTGGTCTTGAGATCAGAACAGCAGAGGCTGCCAGCGTGAGGCTTGGGGCCAGCCATTGATTCCCTTTTTTAATAGTGAAATCTAAATCTGTGGTAACTCTCCAGGCAGACACTATGTGCCACTTTTCTCAAAGTTTCTCCTTGTCCCCTCATCTTCCCTCTTTATTTCTATTCCCTTCTCTGCTTCCCCAGACTTTACCCTTTATTCTCCATTTTATAATTTTAATTCATAACTTTTCTCTGTGTGCATCTCCCCACCCTGTTCTTCCTTCCCCGTTTCTTTTTGCTGTCTAGCTACTGGGCTCTATGGAAGTTTGCCCAGCTACAACTTAGAACAAGAAAAGTGCAGGAATTTGACTGATGCAGCAAGTTTCCCTTCTTTTTGGAACTTCTAATTGACAAGACAGCCTATTTGTGTCTCAAAATAATAGATGGATAGAGTCAATTGAGGGAGATGGGATGGGGGCTTGTTCGGCACTGAGGTCAGTCAGGGTCTTGCAGAAGGAGACAGAGGTAAGCTGCCAGCTTAGAGAAGGAATGTGTTTTGATTCCAGCCAGACATGTAGCTGTATTTGTGTAAACTATTGTTGCATCCATAATGTGCCCCAGCACCTGGCATAGCAGTCTGGGCTTTTTCCTCACTTAATACCGGCTCCTTGTGACAGAATATCCCTAACTGGAAGTTTTGCAAAGGAAGAGATTAGCCGCAGTTTCAGTTTTGCTGGTAGAGCTTGGAAAAGCACTGACACAGTCCCAAACATCATCATGAGTTTAAGAAACAATAGGAGGCCCTGGGATGTGGAGGAGGGGAGGTATTTGCCCCTAAAAAAGGTTAATGAAATTTGGATGGATTTAGAATCTGCTGTTCTCCAAGGCACAAATTTCTGCCATCATGCAGGGTTAAGTCTCCAGTTTACCTTTCTTTTGCTGTGACTGCTGTGAATGTGGAAGCACTAGAGGTGTAGGGATGAGTACCTGGGAACTGGGTCTGAGGTCCTTAGTTTAAGTAAATACATATGCACAGTTGGGGGACCAAATCTACTTTCTTCGGTTACTTCTTTGTAAGTGTGCTACAGCCACAAGTTGTGGGGTAGGATATTCATAATGGACATGCAGGAAAGCATCTTCACTAGGACGATAGTGCAGCACTGAGCAGGTAACCAGAGAGGCTGTGCCATCACTGTCCCCAGGGGACCTCAGCCTTGGCTGCCTTGATCTAGTACTGGCCGTAGTCCAATAGCTGAACAGGAGATAGAACTAGAAACACAAGTAAGCAGAGATCTTTCCCTGGAGATACTCCCTACTGAGATACCCAACTGAGACATATGTTCCAACAACCTGATCATAAAAATAGCGATGGCTACTCCGTACCTTTTATCTTCAACATCAGTGTCAATAGACCTCATGATAGCATCACAGAGTTGCTTTGGGCCAGAAAGTATGGCCCATTCAGAGCTGTGCTGCTTAACCCAGCCTTCCCTTCACCAGTGTAGCAATTTATGCATGGAAAGCCATTTTATCCCTTTTCCTGCTTGCAAGGGACTCCAGTATATCCCCTCATACTTATCCAACAAGCAAATGTTGAAGACTGAGATCTGCCAGAGATGTGAATCCCCAGCTTCCTGGCTGGCAGCATTAATGGTCATGCTTGCAGAGTGTTTTGCTGTCGTCTTAGCAGCTGTCAGCACCACTGAGGGAATGCCTCTCACTCTGACCAGCAGCCCTGGGAGATTAATGTGTGTGATCCTAGAGGAATTGTTTCTTCTGGCTGCTGATGTGCCACAATTAGCACCTTCATTTCTAAGCTGGTACTTGCTTCCTTATTAATAAAATGATTGTCGAGGATTTCCTTCCAGAGTGTTGGGGGAGTGCCATGTCGGAGAGGCAGTGATGATGGATCAGCTGAACAGAGGCAGAGCTTGGGAGCCATGCAGATACTGCATTGCTCATGTCACCACCTCGTTACTGTTGTTGGTTTTTATGGCACTATAAACATTCGGCTGCACCATTTTCCTCCCATTGCAGGCAGTGAAACAAGGGAGCTATCAGCACCTCCAAGGAGGCGTTCAACATGATGCAGGAGTAAGTTCAGTGCCTATACAAAGGATACCATGAATGCAGCCTAGGAAAAGTTTGAGAACAGGCATCCATAGGACAGGCTATGCATCCTCTCCCGAGGCTGGAGGATTATAACGAAGTTTCAGAAGAAAGCCTGATCTCCAAAGTGGGGATGTACAGTACTAATGTCATTTTGTCCATTGTTCTAAAGCATAAGACGTAGCTGCACTGTATGGTGGCTCCTGTTGTTGGAGGGCACTGTGAAGTATGGAAGGGTATCCCCTGCACAGTTACATCTACACCACCACTAGTGTGGAAGGCAAGTTCTGCATTTTTAAGAGGGAAAATCTAAAAGGTGAAGCAGCTACATATGGCATCCCCATAACTGGTTAAATGAAGAAATTCAAGCAACTGACTCACTGACCTGCATTCATTTTCACTGCGGTCTTCAAGCACTAGACAGCAGGGGAGAGCCTGCTCGAAGCTGCAGCCATTTCTGAACCATGAGCTATCTCCAGTGCAACGCAGTCCTCTCCCAGCTCCATGGGGACCGTGTTCATTCTGTCACGTAATGCAAAAAAGCAGGAACCACGGTACATGCTCTAGGTGAGTGTTGTTTGTTCTTCAGTGCTCTGCTTGCCTGTAGCAGGTATGAGTATGGTGTTGCTCTCTATCTTCCATGGAAGAGGTAACTGTTTGAGATCACAGTGCAGACTGCAGCAGTCACAGATATTTCATTCAAAACTAGAAGGAATTACGTTGCTTCAACCCACAGGCGCCTAACCACAGATGGGCAGTTAATACCTAATGTCGGAAACATGATTTGAGTCTTCCAACTCTTAAAATCCAAACGCTACTCAGAGAGTGAAAGCACTAGCCTTGCCTTTAAGACTGATGAAAAAAATATCAGTCAAGTCATTTAATTCAGTAAGGAACAGCAATGAAATAGCACATATATACAAAGAAACCCATTACACTGTTTGGTATTTTTGGCAAAATACAGCGCATATCTAATTATGGGTTTCATTGCTGAGTTCACTGCCCGATCATAGCAAATAAACAATGATAGGGGAAGTAAAGTATATGTATCTGGGTATATATTTCTATGAATGTCTCTGTTGTAATTGCTATTTATTATTTATAGTGTAGTAACACCTAAATCCCATCAGAAATTGCAGCTCTGTTGTTTTAGGCAATGTAGCCACACGAAGAGTCTAACACAGCCTTTGTCTTGACACACAACCTTAAATAAGAGAGCCTTAAGACCCGAGGCGTGCTTGGGATGGCAGAATGAATATCATCCATTTGCCTTAGCCATTAGGGCAGTGATCTCTGTGCTGGGAATGCTCCTCGTGAGGGCACCAAACCAACTGCATGTTCTGCAGAGAGATGTTGTTATCTGGCTGTGGGAGAAAGAGTACGAATGTGCACGGTTGCCAGAAAGCGTTATAATTCTTACAGCACTTATAGATGGCACAAGTTTCAGATCCTCCTCTAAGCTCAAATCCTCCATGCACAAACAGGAGAATGAAAATATAGAGCAAATGTAACACTGAAAAGCAAGTGCTTTCATGTCATAAAGATGTAGTAAATATGAAGACAGTGGGTTTTTTTACTTTCCTACTGATCTGGTACTTTGCCAAGAACTGTGAGGAGTTTACAGAGTTCACCTTGGGAGCTCATACAGGAGGAGGAGGAGGAAGGTAATGGTGTCTTTTCTTTGAAGTGTTTTGTTTTCTGCCTGGTGATACTCCCATGCAGAACCAAGCTGCAATGGGAGAGAGATGGGGAACAACTAGAGGTCCAGGATACATAAATAACAATGACAGGTCTTCTGCAGAGCCAAATTACTTTGCATGCGGGAGGAACTAAGTGGGGTGGAAAAAAAAGCTATAGGTTAAAACCCAGGAGACTGTCTGTGCTAGAAAATGACTCATTATTAACAACACTTGTCAAAAGTAAGTCCCTTCTCCCTCACATGGGATTGAAAACTCATTGGCTACTAAAGTGGATAGAGCCAAAATGTTTTCAGTACTTATTACAGAAAATGTATGAGACCCCTAAGCAAGAGATTTCTGTAAAAGAAGGTGGGCAAGGCTTTTTCTACCCTAGCAATTACCTGTAATTATCCAGGCAGAGGGTATGTGCTGGCTTTGCCTGGAGTAGAGTTAATTTTCTTCGTAGTAGCTAGTATGGGGCTATGTTTTGGATTTCTGATTAAAACAGTGTTGATAACACAAGGATGTTTTCATTACTGCTGAGCAGGGCTTGCCCAGAGCCACGGCCTTTTCTGCTCCTCACCCCCCAGCGAGTGGCTGTGGGTGCACAAGAAGTTGGGAGGGGACACAGCCAGGACAGCTGAGCCCAGGGATATCCCAGGCTGTATGGCGGCATGCTCAGCACATAGAGCTGGGAGAGGGAGAAGGAAGGGGGGGACGTTCGGAGGGGTGACGTTTGTCTTCCCAAGTCACTGTTAGGGGTGGTGGAGCCCTGCTGTCCTGGGGATGGCTGAGCACCTGCCTGCTGATGGGAAGGAATGAATGAATTCCATGTTTTGCTTTGCTTGCACGTGTGGCTTTTGCTTTACCTATTAAATTGTCTTTATCTCAATCCATGGGTTTTCTCACTTTTACTCCTCCGATTCCCTCCCCCATCCCACCAGGGGGGAGTTAGTGAGCAGCTGGGTGGAGCTTCGTTGCCGTCTGGGGTTAAACCATGACAGGGTACCAAGGAAAAACTCCTGGCTGGCATTTTGTCAGCCACACATGAGAGGCACTGATGACTCCAGAGCTCAAGATTCCTGTTGTGCACTAAACCAGGACACGCGCAGAAATCCCTGATCATATGTGTGGGAAATGACATGAGTGAGATCAGCATCTGACTCGTGGTGTCTTCCTTGGCCCATATTTTCTGCAACAGTAGGAAAGTACACACAAGTCTGTGCCACTGAGGTAGAGCATGTGTTAATGTGTGTCTAGACAGCCTGCCCTCACCTCTCCCCCGGGTTTCCCTGGTGCTAAGGCACTGCCTTTTATGCACTATTTCAGATGGAAGAGGAAGTGCTGAAACACAGACCCGAGGAAATAGTGTGAATGTCACTTATACCCTGATTATGTCACTGTATGGCTACATCTGTTTGGTGCCCTGCAATAAACTGCATTTCTTGTCCTCCTCGGGGGCCTGTTCAGGCACGGTTTAGAGCATTTCTAACTTACAGGATTGTGTTTCTTCACATGGAAACTGAAGTGCAGGAAGGGCTGAGCAGGGTTGAGACTTGGTCCTGTCACAGAGTTGGAGCTTTTCCAGTACTTACACCTAGACCTGGGAGCCAGGAAGCATTCCTGGGTCCTACAGCATTCCCTGGCTTATTAATCATGGCCTCATAAACCAGGTTACATCAAACACCTTCTTACTTCACACCTGCATCATGGTGAGATTATTAGAAATCAAGAGTAGGGATATGAGAGGAGTTTGTCAGCCTTTTGGATTTCAGAACTGGAGGCAGAACAGTTTATATGAAGCTTGCAGAAATGCAGCTTGTGTGGTCCAACTTGGCTTTGTTGCTGATGGGATTTTTAAAATTGGAAATAAGATTAACAGTTAGATACTAAAAAATAATATTTAAAAAGTAAACAAAAATAAAGCCAGAAAAAAGTTTTAAATAAAAATGTCTATATTTTTTTAGCAATTTCTTTTAATGACTGCCTCACATAAACACTGTGGCTAATAATCTGCAATTAATTTACTACATATTTTTATTAGTAGCCTAAAGTCACACAAACATCCTCAGATTGTTACCTTTCTTTTCTAGATGCTATTGTAAAAGTTTCAGAGCTAGCAAGTAAAGGAGAATGTTTCACTGGTCATGGTGCTTGGAAAAAGACTGTTCAAGTCAAGGTTTAACTGAAGACTTCTTAGATGACCTCAGTAAATGCTCAGATGGTATTTCAGTGCTTAGTTGTGATTGATTTCCATGGAAATGAGGTGCCTCAGCTCCTTGCAAGAGAGCAAGTTACAGGATGATGACTGGCCTCTGCATGCTGTAACATGAGAGTGATCTGTGGAAACCTTTGTGGGTTACCTTTCACTGAGGGCTGCAAATCAGCCAACACAGCAACTTCTTGGTGTGTCTGAGCCCTTAGATTTGTTATTTCTGTGTTTCCTACTGGCAAAATGAAGATTTCAGTATGTTTTCTCAAAGTGAAGATAAGAACATTTGTATTCATAAGGTTGACCTACATTAGAAAAATACTGGAATATATAAAAAGTGCCAGTAACATAATACTGCAGTGGATGTCTGTGTGACTTACCTTGTGTGACTTGCTGATTGCTTACTGGTAACAGGGTGCTAAAAGCTGGGCCTACATGTTCACCTAGAGAGAAAAGTGTTCCTTGTTATTTTTTAGTATTTTGAAAAAGGTTCTCAGTGTGGCCCAGCACCTTTTGGAAATGCATAAATAATTTCCTTATATGACGAGAAAACAGTGATTTCTTCTGGTTGCTGTTTTTCTCCTACATCTTGTTCTGTGTTGCATTGGTAAGGGGTTTATGAAACTAAGTGATGCCCTCAGGAATCAGCCACAACTCCAGGAAAGGCTCAAGTCTAGACCGCTCAGCTTTTTAGAAATTCCTGGTTTCAAACAGCCCCTTGGGGAGGCAGCAGCTGGGGGTGACCCCAGACCCTTGTGAGGGCTGTGGAGGTGCCTCACTAATGGAGTCAGTGAAGGTAAAATCAAGAAGTAACTAAATGTGGAGCTCAAAGGAGCAGAAAGTGAGTGTGGGGTGAAACCATGCAATGGGGGAGGTTTACTTGCCATTTCTGGGGCAAAGCAGCTCAGACTGGAAAAAAGTCAGAGAGGTGTATCAGGTGTAGCGGGCAACAGTGATTTGCTGCATGACACATGCACAGTAGTAGATCAGGGTGGGTGAATAGATATTTTCAGATTTAGAGACAGTTTGTGTCCTCCTTTCAGCACAGGCAGGACTTAAGTCTGTCTGAAACAGGCCTCATTTGCTGAATCACTGAAGAAACTGTCATAAAATCTTGTGATTCTCCGTGCTAGATGCAGCTGGGAGCTGCTGACCATCCTCTGCGTGTAACTCCTGGCAGGGAGGCGCCAGCGCAGGCACAAGTGACTCGACCACTATAAATTATGTTTAGGATAAAAATATCCTAGAACCCCCATATCCGGGGGCTGGATATGTAGTTTCTCTAAGCAACAAGGCATGAAAGACTTGAAGTATTGGCCGCGCATTTGCAGGGCAAGTTATCAGCCTCACAGGGGCAAGCAGGAGGGTGTACATTCCTGCAGGGGCAAGGGGAAGGCAGGGGCTTGTGCTCTTACCTCTTTGCTGGATCACTTTGATTATTTTTTTGCCTAAACAACTTCTCCCCTGTCTAGGTCTCAGTGTATGGCTTTATGGCTGGGACTGAACTGATGATGGCTGGTCTGTTCATTCAGAGGCTCCTAATGATAGCAAATCAGTCCATCTAATCCACTGATAGTACCTCTGGATCGCCTCTTCATATACAGATCAGTCATCCACCCTTTTTATGTTATTTCTCTTTAAAAATATTAATTTCACAGTCTATCTCTGAGAAAGAGCTGGGGACCTGGGCGTGTTGCAATGTCTGTGGGGATCACGCCAGCTAGTGACTGCAACATGAAATGCAGTCCCTCACTGACAGCTGGCTCTTTTTTTCCTTTCTTGTTTCTCTTTTTCCAGTTCTCCCCACTGACGTTTGTGTGTAATTGAGAAGAGAAAATTAATGAGTAAATCATAGGAATTAAAAATGTCTCCAAAGCAGATGGATCCTATTAGCTATACTTCTCAGGCTGCAGTAGTTTTCCAGTGCTTGGGACAAAGTTCTGAGCAGTCAGATTTGCAGACGTGTATTGATGTGGCAATTACACGCAGCATGTCAAGTGTCAGAGAAGATACATACCAAGGTGGCCTAGGACAGAGAAAAAAATCTTTCACTTCATCTTCTTAGTAGGAATAAATCAACTGGTTTAGCCAGATCAAAAAAATTACTCCTAGATTGAGAATACAACAAAATAAAACTGACAAAAGCCCAAACCCACCCTTTTTTCTGTCCCCAATGCTTTTTACATTCTCTGTTAGAAAAACTCTTCCCGCCCAACCTGTACAATCAGAGGTTTTCCACAGTGCTGGATGCCTCTGGGATGGTTATTGCGAGATCCCTTAGTTTTTTAGCTGCCAAGCAGTTCTCTGAGTCTCTGTGCCAGATCCTTGGGGTTCACAGTTTTGGGTCAGTTTGTTGGGTTGGACATGGTGCTGTGATGCCCATATGTACCTAAACAGCAGGGTCATAACACTTACATCCTCCCAACAGTGGCTGAATTTAAAAAAAACAAAAAACAAAAAACACAACAGTAACAGGATCCAAAATGTAAATCAAGTGGGAGAACGCCTTAGTTCCTTCCTCTGGTTCTTAAATGGGGAAAATTCTTCTCAAGTAAATACCCCGTAATTCTGCAATACAAGGTCATGGAGAAAAGCGCAGAGGGCTTTGGCCAGGGCTGATGGATGCCCCCTCTCCTTTCATGCATGCTCCCAGCATCACTGTTTGCTTCAGTGTTTGTTTGGACATTTCAAACCAACACTTGGGACTTGCTCTGCATTGCACAGCAGCTTGTCTCATGCAAGGCACAACCATTTTTAGCCACAACTAGAAGACAAGTCTAAGGGCTGAATCAGAAGGAGAAAAGTAATGTTCAGAGAATAACGCTTGGGAATATTGGACATGCCAGAGATTAAAATGTGTTTCAGGGAGCTCAGAAGATTTTAACAAACACAGATGACATGACAGCTATGGATAGCAGAATTTCACATAACCTTTCAGGCAGAAATCAGCTGTCAAAAATCTTCAGCACACATTTTAAAATCTTCCACACGAATCTCACTTTTCTGCCAAGACAAACTTTCTCCCTTTGAAAAGCAGAAACAGTTTTCAGAGTCTTTCTCCCATCATTTAGTTATTATGATTGACTTACACGTCACTCAAGATACCATGCCCTTGACTTTTGTTGTATCACTAGTGACTGGCAGAGAGCAGGAGGCAGAGCAGATAAACCAGCCAGCATATCTGACAGTCTATTTCCCACTGAGACAAAGACACTTAATACTGTTGGTTGTGCATAAGTGGAGCAACAGTAGGACTAAAAGGGTGACTGGGTTTATGGCACTGGTCTGGAACTTGAAAACCAGAGAAAAGCATGTACATGAAACCTTTTCCTTCTAATTCCATCAGCTGATCTAATAAAGTATAAATTATATGATTTCTCCCCACAAAGCTTGCCTCATTCTGATGTCTTGGGCCGTTACATCTCCTGCAAAACTTCTACTGTGACATGTCATTCTGGTACTGTAGGAAGTGTGAAAGCTTGTAAAGGAAGGTATGGAAGTTACATGAAGGCTGAGAAAATGCTTCAGAACAAGAATATAAAATGATGAAGTTGTGTAACTGGTAAAAGAAAATATTGAGAGGTGAAGTCAATACGTTATGTAAGTACATACCTGGGGGGGCAAAAAAAAATACTGGGCCATGCTGAGTTCCTCGGTTATCCAGCAAAATAAGAAGCAGCAGAAAGATCTGAAGCTGAATAAATCTGTCTGAGAAATTCTGTGTTGCCTGGATGTTTTCAAACAAAGCCTTTCTTGAAGAGACATTTTAGGCAAACACAAATTATTTGGTTAAGAATAATTAGTTGAAATGTAATGGCCAGGCCCACATGAAACGTTGGAGTAGGTATTCTAGTGATTCCCCCCTGAGGATGCTTTGCGGCTGCCCACACGGTGAAGAGCTGTCTGATAGCTATGCAACCAAGGAGTGGGAGTGGAGGCAGAGGTTAAGTGACTTGCCTGAGGTTGCGTGGTGGAGCAGGAAAGCAAAACCCCTGTCTCCTGACTGCCCTGTCTCCCCTGTGTGCTGTCCTGCTCTGTCTTTCCAAACTGTGTCTTCTCCTCCACATATCCTGTCAGGACAATAAAAAAAGGAAAAAAGAACCAGTTAAGGAGATTAGCCAGTAGGTCTGAGGTATTTTCCTGTTCACATAATGACTTTCTGAGCTAATGGGGCTGTCCTCCTATCCTTGTAATGGTAATGAGTGGAAAACCCTGAGTATTGCTGTCCTCAAGCAGATCAGGAGAAGTCATCTGGGTATTGGTGACCAGAATGTAAGATACCTACAGGTCAGGTAGCCAAGTGTGCACCACCAACAGCACTGACTGACCCTCTGAGGGGTCTGGACTCCCACTGGATTTGACAGGATATATGTCAGACCAACACACGCCAGTTTAGAGAGGTAGTTATGTGTCTTTATTGCCTTACAGCCAATGGGGAAACTGAGGCATAGGCTGGCAATTGACTTTTCCAAAACATTACAGAAAGTCCCTAGGAGATCTGCATATAGCAACTTATACCTAGCAAATGGACTTTTTTGTAATATTTTCTGATATCCAACCCTGACAGGAAATCTGGGACTTCCCCAAGAGAAAAAAGGAACAAAGCTGAGAACAGAGTAGTCAAACTTTTACAAGACATTACTGAATGAGGATTTGGATTAGTTTGCAACTAGCCTGTGAATGACTTAAGCCATTTCTATTTTCTTTGTAGCTATTTCCCATATCTTACAAATAAAAGCTGCCAGATATTCCTGATAGATAAATGAAGTACCAGTAAATATGCAGTAAATAATCACATCAGGATTTATACTTGTTTCCTTTGGCACTGTCACAGCCTATTCCTTTGTTTAAAGCCAACTGATGATTAAAATTCTGTGTATTTCCATTCTCTGGTGGACCAGTATCTTTGAAGGTGCACCCCATCTCCTGTGAAAGGCTTGGTGGCAGCATGGGTCGGCCAGCACATCTGTAGTCTGGTGGCTACTGAGTTTAGGAAACCCATTGCCTTCTCCTGAGAACTATGGCTTGTTTGCCCTTGAGAGTGTGTAGGATCTTCTGGCTTCTCATCTCAGGGAAAAAGACTGTTGTGGGCATGAAGGTCAGAGTTCAGAGAAGATGTCTTTAGACTTCAGTGAAATGAAGACCCAGCAGTAGGGAAGAGTGAGAAATTGGGCACCTCTGGGAGGCAAAGTCACAGAGCATAATTATTATTGTAATTACTACTACTACTACTACTACTACTACTAGTGTTTATTATTTATTTTCCTCAAAAGAGAGGAAGGAACATTATGTGCTTGGAAGGGTGATGCATTACACAGCTTGTGGGAAGAAAGTAGCTCTCGAAAAACTCCTAACTAGGTTATGGGTGAGGAAGGAGATAAAAAGATCATGAACCCATGTAAAACTGCTTAATGAGGCTCATTAACCTCATTACCCCCAAATATAATGGCAGTCTGAAATCCAAACCCATGTAAGCTGAAGCATATATGTCTAAGCAGAAATGAAGGAGCATAAACTACAGTAATTCGGTATTTCTTTCCAGGCTTCTCTATACCATTTCACACCATTAAGCTCCCAGAGGTGGTGTGTCAGGACAGGGATGCTGCATGACTGGATCTGGAGCGCTCCCACAGTGGGACTGGAGGAAGGTATTTATAATATGGATGTTGATCCCCTTAGGCATCCCCCCGGGTCTGGCCCCATATTTCTACTCTCAGTCCCCACCAAATGCCCAACCAAAGCATGGGCTTCAATCCTGGAAAGTGGAAGCACTCCTAGAGTGCAGCCCTGGGGAACTGGTCTGAAGATCCATCCGTTTTTGTGAGTTTGTACAAACGCTGTTGCTGCTTGTGACGGGCAAGGGGCTGAGGACTGCCAGCAGGAGCAGTCTGGCTCCACGGGGTCTTTCTCCAGAATTCCTCTGATCAGACTTAATAGTGAATAGTTTTGACTTAGTGTCCTGCACAATGACACTCAACAGTTTCTCAAAAGATGCTTCAAAGCCTGACAGGCATCACTGGAGCTGTTGTTTTCTTTCCATTTCTTTTTGTAAACTGACTTAAAGCCAATATCAATATTTATCTGCAACTAGGGAATTGTTTTGCAGCCAGGAATTTGAACATTCTGTTTTCCTCTAACTATAAATGGGGCAATTACTAATGAGAATATTTTCAAAATGAATGAATGGAACATTATTTTCCCCTTAGCCCCAGTCTCTAGTCATCCCACAAATAACCCTTTACATGTTTTTCAGTCTCATCTGATGGTTAAGTTGCAGTCTCAATTACAAAATATGATTTTATTAAGAAATTCTGGGTATTGCTATCCCTCAGAGTTTAGTATCTAGTTGTTTTGTCCACATTGACTCTTGTTGATGGATATGTTTCTTCTGTGTCCTTCACTTGGAGTTATAGAAGAATTTTTTTTTTTTTTTTAAACAGAGATCACAGAAAAAGTCTGAAAGGTTCCTTAAGAAATAGTGTAGTTAGCCCCATGCCTAAGGCTGGTTTGACTATACGAGAAATGTTGTCTACAGACAGCAGTCTGACCTGTCTGCACTCAGAAACCTGCAACCTTGGCAAATCTACAGCTTCCTTACACAGCTTATTCAGGGGCTTTACTATTCCTGTGCATTCTCTACAGTTTCATCAAAACTTCCTCAGCTACACTTTAAACTTATGACTTATTGTCCCTTACACAATGGATATAGTGAATGTTTTATTCTCTTCCTTTTCACAGTTACCTTCCACATATCTGAGCTCTGTTATCATGTCTTTCCTTTGCCTGCTCTTCTCCAGGCTTAAATAGACCAAGTCTTTTCAATCTTTCATCACAGGTCACATTCTCTAGAGCTCTGATCATTCCTCTTGCTTTTCTTTGGACTCCTTCCAACTGATCTTCCAGGTCTTTCTTGATGTGTGGTGCTTCAAACTGAGTAGTCTGGCAGCTGGAGTCTCATGGTGTGAGCAGACTGGCAGGTGATCTGTCAGCTCACACAAAACAATAAGGGGATATAAAATAGAAGCTGATGACCATGTGTCATCGGCTCGTAGCACAGCTACTATCTGTTAATGTTACTATAAGTTGTATTGTATACTGGTGTGCCAGCTGACACCAACGGACCAAAGAAACCTTATGATCCTTTCCACCTACACTTTGGCCAACTGTGCTCTGATTAATTTTCAATAGTGGGAGGTGAGATGGGTTCCAAACCTGCTGCTTTTAAACCATCCATCATTATTAACCTACTAAGCCCAATAAAAATGTTCTTTGATGATAGCTCATGCCCCTGGGGAGGAAAAGGTTGGAAGAAAAGTTGGAGAGAATGAGACATTTCATTAATTACCCCATAGCAACTTAGTGGGAGGCTGGATATTTTCCTAAACTCCCAAGCTGTTTAGTGCACACATCCTCCCCCACATTTTTTTCTACTTGGTACATTATTTCCATCTCTCTGCTAAACTCTTCGTGTTGCCAGTTGCCAAGCTAAGATCTTGCAAATTCTCCCTTGCTGTTGAAAACAGGGTCATTTCTATGAATCACTCAGACTGAGAGGAGTTATCACATGCCAAGATACTTGTGATGGATAGACTTTAATGAAAGCTGTGACTTCACATATTTATATGTATAGATCAGCCTCCAGCTGTGGAAGGATTCCCTTTTCTCTATCAGTTCAGCCTGGGATGTGATCTCAACCATGTTTTGCTTTCTCATGGAGACCTCCAAGTAAAGCCCAGATTACTGTGGGAAGCTGCCCTCTAAACTTACCAGTTGCCCTCCTCCATTTCATCTTCCAAGCCAGTCTCCTATTGTAAAGTTTGTATGATGTCTGTATAAATCACCATGCTCAGGGTAGAGGATTGATGCCAGGTCCCTCAACACCAGTATCCCAAATCCTTGTAACTTTTGCCTGTAAAGTAGCAATTTAATCCAGCAGTTACGCTTCTCTTTCTACGACTCAGATCTAACATTACTGAATTAGTTCTTGAATTGCTTTAAAAGTTGCCACATAGAAGAAAAGACAGTGCACCCAGAGCCTAAGTAGGTAACACCACACTTTCTAACATGCTCCATTAAAACAGGCGCACAAATACCTCTGTGTAACGAGCCCCTAAGGTGTGGGGATGATCCAGTCAAGAATGAGTCTGAAGTTCTCTGTTCTCTGTCCCGTGTTGTCTCTGAGCTGCTGTTGGATGGGAAGCTGTTCTACCCACTTCTCCTTGCCCCATTTATCAGTCATTTAAAAAAGAGAAAAAAAAGGTGCTATTGTTTAGCATTTTGTTTCTTTAGGATTTCTTGTCTTCCATGTGATGTAAAGGGTAGGCACTTTATTATTGTCTTTGGATATGGAATTTGCACAGTTTAAAGACCTGCTCTTAAAACAGTATTGATTAAGGCTGGATTATCCAATGCTAACTTTATGGGAAGTCAAACACTAATACTAGATATTTGTAAGATTTTATCAATGTGCATTTTTTGATTACCAGTTAATTTAAAAAAATCCCTCTGATGCTCTTATTTTTTCAAGTCGATTGCGAGCAGGAGGCGAGATTCAAAAATTACTTCTCGATAATTCCTTATTGAATTCCTGATCACAGATTGTGTGAGTTCATCAGTTAAATATAAATTAAAAATAACTTAATTTTTTTAATACTCTAAAGACCTAATCTGCTAATGGTAGACATTGCAGAGCAGAAGGAAAAATCGTTAACTCTCTACATTCACAAGATAAAATTATATTTTTCCAGTCCTAACAAAGGCTGAAAGAAATGCTGGGCTGTGTGTTTTCTGTACTCACTTGCTGTCCACTGGGAGCACATTGCCCTCATTGGAAGGACAGGCTCCTGATCAGCACTGCGCCCTTAGCTTCCAACAATTCCACATAACTCTGATTTCATCTCACAGGGCCAGGAGCCAAAATTGTACAGGAGATCCTGGCATTCAAATCCAATCCTCAATTCCCTTCACACTCAAAAAGCATGATGTCTCAGTTTTGGTTTTGACATCTCTTACTTCAGATGGTATCCAGATTATTGTTTGACTCTTTGGCCATCTTTTCCATTCCAGAATTTTCTCTTATTACTATAGCATCTTAGTCCATCTACATTGTGGACATTAGACAAACTTCATGAAAACATCTCTGTTATTCAGTGTATTTTCTAAAAGAGCTGAAAGTTAATGCTTTCTCCACAGAGGAGGCAATTTATGTATAGATCTGGAATAGCCTTGGCTTTCTTTGGCTGTAAAATACAATATCCTTCCCTGGTCTTAATGCCACATCTGGTGTATGGCTCTAAAATGCTAAGGGCAGCTGTTGTATGTTCTGGGAGGCCATAGGTGTTTGTTGGAATTCCCGGGGATTATCACCAAAGCAGATGCATGCTGGGGAGGAATCAAGGCCCAGTTCAGATAATGATGACTTCTTTACTTGATACAAATTTGGTCTCAAGCCCAGAAACCTTTCTAAACCCACTAGAGGTGATAACGTCACAAAGCTGAAGAAATATTTGAAAACACATATAGTAAGTTTTCCCACCCTGTTAAAGTTGGCAGCAGAAGTTCCTCTGCCATCAACAGGAGCATGAACAAGCCCCATCAGAGGTGAAGGAAGGCTGGCACCTTCTCAGGAGGACTCATTGAAAGAGAAACAATAGAGAAAACAAGGAATAAATGTGTGATTCACTCTCTGAGCTCCCCAGAGTCATCCAGGCCTGAATCACTGCATGTGCAGAGGCAAATTAATTGGAAAGCATTTATTAATAAATTAAGATTAGTCTGACCCTTGGCTATGTGCTCATCCTCAGCAAGTTTCTCTTACCACTAGTTGAGTCAAGCCAATACCAACACGTGACACTACACAGAGGTACTTGCTTGCCTACACAGTGGGAAATAACGCAGAAAGATACACTAGCCAGAGGAAATGAAAATGCAATAATTTACACTGTCACTTTGAGTCTGACCCTGTTTTTAAGTCCTCAGGTACCTTCTCTCCATGTTGTTTACCAGCACTCTGGGTAAACCTTGGATCTTCCTTGACGATCAAGCTTGAGCGTGTCCATGCTTTAGCACATCCCGTGTACCCATTTATGTAAGTGGGCAAGTGCAGTCAAATATGTTATGTTCCAGTCTACCAGTGCCTATCTCTCAGCATGGTAATCTCTTCTTTTCAATTCCTCTCTTGCCATCAGAAGCCCAGGCCATTGGGCAACCAGGAAGTTGGAATGTGCTGGGGGAAAAAAAAAAGCATCCTCTGTACTTTTCATATGGGAAACTGCACTCAACAAGATGACTGATCTCTGAAACTGGGATATGCTGGGATGGAGCACTGTGGACCAACCTTAAGCATCTACAAGGATATTTGTTTTCCAAATGCTAGTTTAGATACATCTAAAATCTCATGGTGACCTGGAGATTTTCTGAGATTGTAGATAAACATGACGAAAATACCACAAATGAGCTGAAGATTTTAGTCAGAATTAGGTAGAACAAGCTTGCAGGTTTGGACACTAACAGGTCTCTTCAAGAACTCAGATGACACCTATCTCTTGGCCTTTAACACAAATCCCAGCATCCTGCCTCCTCAGACAATGTCCCCAGTGATTATTAGTGGTGGCAATCTAAAGGGGCCTGACTTTAGCTCTAATAATCTCCTAATACATTCAATTTATTTTCAAAGCTTTTTGTTTTGAAATGTCAAAAAAAATCAGGAAGAGGTCCTCTACACAGTATTAAAGATGTTAAAAAAGAGTGGATTAGGGGCACGTCCTTTACTGGTGAATCTCTCAAGACACCTGGAGATGTAAATACCTTTACTTGGACAGTTAGGGTTATAAGATGATTTTGGTGACCATGGCCACGAACTCAAAGGATACCTGGCTTTCTTTATATGACAGCACCTTTTTGGTGCTATATAGAAAGAACTTGCCTTATGATTCTTTGTTGTCTTGTAGCAGTACAAATCACAGGATTGCAGGCTCTGGCTTCATCTCTGTGGTGCATCTTTCAGCAAGAGTAATCTGTTTGAAAATTGAGGATGTAATTTTATCCCATTACAGAGTCACACAGCTATATAAAAGGCAGCGTTGTTCCAGTTATAAGATTGGGCCATGGCAGATAAGTCTGTATTGACCAAGGTATCTTCACAGCCCCACGAAATGCCAGCAGATAACTGTTCTTTCAGCTCATGCTCTAGTTGCTATATATGATTATGCAGAAACAACACTGCATCAGCCTCAGATGTTGTTTCCAATTAGCTGTTTAGAAATGCATGTGCATTAAATCTGTACTCCAAAGCACACTGGCCGCTCCTTTTCTTCTGGGAAAGGTGTTAGAACCACACATAAACTTCCCCATAGGCAGGAACTTTCCATCTTCTTAACTAGCTGTAGTTGCCTTAAGCATATTATCACTGTAAACTGTTGAAATAAAATATGGGCTAGTCCATCTTACAGTACTGTGTCACTTGGCTTTTAGCTTCCCTTACTATGAGTAGCCTCATTGCAAAAGAATAGATTGACACCAGTATCGTAAGAGAAAGGGTTAAACCTAAATACAAACAACATTGCTGTGCTTTCTGCTTTCTGTCCCTACCATTTTTTGAATGGCCAGGGGTAGGTGGAGGTATGTATTTTTTTCTTATTGTTGCTGTTGCATTTAGAACTTTAGAGAGGAAGGGATTTACAAGGTGAGCAAAGCTCCGCTAGGAAGCTGGTTCAAAGCAGGTCTAAAAATGGCTTCTAAGCTTTTCAAAAAGGATTATCTCTTCAAACTCCAAATGATTGATGAAGAAAAAAAGACAAAACGTTCCCTATCACACAACAATCACTCTCAAACACTGTTTCCTTAACTGTGTTTTGTATTACTGGCGACTCTCCCATTTCCATCTCCTCCACTTGGCACATATTCTCTGGCTTTCCAGTGCCTAGGGGACTGTGTTATCATGATCAAGTGAGGAGGAAATTACAAAAATGGCATCCTGTAATATTTCATGCAGGAATCAAATGCCGCTTTACCATGAAGTCATTGTTTTCAGTCTATAAAATCCAGTGCACTTCAGAAGTTAATTTCAGTGACTGGATACAATTTTTAGACTGGCAAATAGATGTACACGAACTGAAGTGGATCTGATCCCGTTTTGAAGAGAACTCCATGTTTATGTGTCACAGCAGTCAGAAATTCATGTGCCTCCAGGGAGTTAGGGCCTTTCTTTCACTCCAAGCAGTGACAGATGTTGTCAGGATCTGGCTTCTCAGTCCCGATATTGCTATGGAGCTGGGCCCAGCAACTTCGAGAGAAGTTGACAATAATCCTCACTTGTGATAAGGTGTCCTCGGTATTTTAGTGAAATCCTCTTGTTCATTGAACAGGGAAGTTCCCACTTGCCACTTGGCTGAAGGATGGTAACCAGATGTCTGCGCCCTGGGTCTCCATAGCCAAAGGAATGAGGCACCGAGGGCACCAATTCATTCCCGCTGGGATCTCCAGGCAGCCTGATCTGAATAGCACATCCAGAGTGAGCCCAGAGCAGTGGTCCCCTCTCCCCAAATGCCATGGTTGATCTGACTAGGCACCGGGGGCATTTCTTCAGGATTTCCAGATACTCGCAGGCTGGTCTGAGCGACTGCCCTGCCTGAGTTGTGAGTTATGTAGAAATCCTGGAAAGTCAGCCAGTGCCATTGTGCCTGGACAAAAGTTGAGGCAGAGAAAGCATATGCATCCGGGCTTTCCCAGACACAGGGTAACTTTTCAGCTGCTACATTTAAACCACACATTCGAAGTTCCCTATCTAGGTCTGTCCAAATTTTTCATTTGCTATAAATAGGCAGTGCTGGCTTCCCTCGGACAGTCTGGCCAGACCGCTTTCTCAGTGAGGACAATTAATTCTGAGGGCAATCACATTTGCTGATATCCCTGATGAGTCTGTCAGTAATTGATGCTGATACTTGGATTGGTTGCATGTCTATTAGGAAAAAGCCCAGAGTTCATTTCCTCCAGGCAGAAAGCCAGGCCTAATGACAGACAGAAGTGCAGATGCTCTCAAGCGATAGCAGCCCAGAGTCCCACAAGCCCTGTTCCTTCAGATCTCTCCTAAATTCACAGTTGTTTGCAGGGAAAAGGCACATTAAGCACCCTGTGTTCTGTGCCAGTTAGATGATCTCCAGCCCTGCTGCCAAGCTTTACCTAGGAACCTAGAGGCAAAAGGACAGATGATGTATTTTAATTCTCTGCTGACTAACATGGAAGAGCAGATTTTTCAACAGAGGTTCAAGCCTAGGCCAAGCAGTCAGACCCCAGCAGCTGCCATTTGTAAAATTTCATGGGCAGCATCTGAATTAATCTGACTTTGAAACTACGGAGAAGCCAAAATGACAAGTAAACTCTTTGAAGATCTTTACTCCCTTTGTAACTAAAACTTGAAATTTGCAGCCTGGCCCTTTCTGATAAACTCAGAGAGGTGAGTTTATTCGGGATTGGACCCACTGAGGGGTTGGGAGAGGATTTGAAGAGCTATTACCTTCTGCTCTTGGTTTTGCTTCTTTCACACGGGATGATGGAAGAAAGTCAGCCACATTGGGAGCTGGCCCTAATTTCCCCAAATGCAGCCCTATGGTTGAAATAATTTTCTACTTTTTTAAAGACACAATTTGTCCTCAAAGCTAAGCTGAGCCTGTTCCACTGGCCAGATGGAAACTGCTCCTCTTTGCATGGCTTGAGAGACTGAGCCCAAGATTTTTGTTAATAGATTTCAGAGTGGATGGCTAAAATCATCTTGGCTGATCTAAAATCTGTGCCCTTTTATTGACTATTTTGCCATTTTACTGTAGTTCAGAGGACATTTACCTTCAAAAAGATTTATGTTCATGAAGCACTGTCAAGAGGGGAAGAAGTCAATATGAAATAACTCCTGTAATTGGTTTTATGCCTCAAGGAAACTATTATTTTTAAAGCCTCTCCAAAACTATACTATACTATAACTATACTAAACTATAACTACATAACTATACTACTGAGATCCTTCCTACATTGTTGGTGTTAAGGCAAAAGTTTAGAAGTTGAAATTGGAAGGGTCTGGCCCAGGTTCAAAACTGCAGGGAAGTGTTGCAGAGCAAAGCTGAGGACTGTGTGAATTCACAGAGGTAACCTGCAGTGATGTCTTTCATACTCCTGTGCTGACACTGGTACAGCCTCTGGTTTAATTTAGAGCTGCCCAAGTCTTTTTCCTGTCTTTACCTTACTGTCTAGCCTCTCAGGATGATTCTTAGAAGATCTGAAGCTCCACATCAGACCTGCATGGACCATCTCGTATTCTAATTGTCAAATAGTGATTTTGCCAGAAAACCACATTTCAGTGGTCCCCAGGCTGTTGTTATGTCAGGCTGTATTCAGAGTTGAGCTCTGGCTGGAGGAGCACTGGCATGCCTGGAGTCATGGTGCTTTCTTTTTTCCAATACCTCAGTGGCAAGTGCATGTGAATGCAATGAGGCTATGGGAAGCCTGGGTTTGTGTCTCTGCCAAAGGGCTCATCTTAGAGCTCTCACAAGTCTATCCACTAAGTTATACAGTATTTAGGCTTTATTTCTCCAGTCTGGGATAACTCCACCTTTTCTAGGCTATCTAGATAGGAAAGTGGAGAACAAGTCAGTGAACAAGTGGAGGGACTGCCCAGGAGATGAGATATTACTTCCCACCTTCTGCTCCCAGTCACACACTGCAGAAGAGGACCCCTGGTAGACTGAGAGCACCCTCAGTGATGCCATTCCCCCTAGCTCACACACTTCTGTGTAGTGGTAAGAGACAGGAGTACAAAGCCCTCCAGGCACAGGAGGGACTCTGTGAGCTGCTGGAGGGTTGCCAGGGCTGTTCCCAAGTGTCTCATGTATGCCCTGAAAAGCAGGAGAGATTTCTCCACAAAGGAGAGCTCTTGAATAGGAGAAGCTGTTGTCCATTACTGCTCAGTTTGACACAATTAACAGAAGCCAGCTTAATGCTGCCATGAGTAACAAGTGCTCTCAGGCTGGGATTGTTGGAAGCAGCTCTGGTGAAAGTTGCCCCATTCTGCAAAGGCATCCCACGCTGGTTTCAAGGGGTTCTTTTTCAGCAATGTGAAAGGTTTAGAGCCCTGCCCTGTTAGCAGCTATTTCTTTTGGACTGTCCTGCTTGTCTTTTCAAATAGTGTATTCAAATACATTTTCCAGGTGGGGGAGATTTCATAGGGTGATGGGAAGAGTTCTGGGGAAAGGGTGAAGATCTAAGGAAAATAAATTCTGTGGCTGTAGGAAGGGCTCTAAAAAGGAAGAAGAACAGACTAGGCTGTAGGCTTTATTAACCATGTATTAAATGTAATTATGAACCCCCAAGTGCACAGGAAGGCTGTAATCTTATTTTTGAGTATCTCCAGCTCCACTTCTGTGTCTGGTGATGTCACCAGCAGCTTGCAGTAGGTTAGAGGCAAAAGAGAGAGAAATATTTTTGTTGCTCATTTTGGATGATGTAGGAAGCAGCGATTCTGGCATGGTGCTTTTCTTGAAGACGTGTTTGAGGTAACCTGAGCTGCACTCCATATGTTTCTTATCAGTGGCCTAAAAAATTGGTTGAATCCATAAAAACCTTGAACCACCACCACACCTACTCACTGTGGGAGCTAAGGGGAAATTCATTCTGCTGCAGTGCCAGCAGAGGAGGGATGCTGTCATGCTTGTCTTATTTTTTTAACTGTCTACCTTGGAAGTTGCTTTCACTAGGAAAGAGCAACAGAGCAAGTGCCAAGGCTTCATCGTGAGCTGATCCTAAATTAGTAGTTAACACCTGACCCAAGTAGTAATTACCATCCCTGTGTTACTTAGTGTCACATAGGTAGCTGAAGTTTTTTTGCTTAATTGGCCTTTTTTTGGCTTTACATATTCCGAATTTAAGCTTATCTGGAAGAAATGAGTTCTCTTTATCTCTGCTGCCCTCCATGTTGTGCTGCCAGGAAAGCTTGAGAAGCCCCTCTGAAGGTTTCCTTCTGAGCAGCATATGCTGTCATCACGGGGACGGGGTTCACCCCAGAGATGGCACGGCTCTGAGGAGACGCCAAACTGCCAGGAAGCTCCGCTGCCACCCCAGGTCCCTCTTGCCTGCCAGTGACATTCAGAACCTTGAAACAGAACCAGAATGTCCCAGGCTCTGTGACAAACAACATCATATGGGTCAATGCCTGAACCAAAGAGGTTACAGCCTAAATAAGGAAGAGAGGGGAGCCTAAATAAGAGCAGGAGGCGAAGCTGCCCTTGCTGGAGGAAACAGCCTGGCAGGACACTGGTATGGCTGCTCCCTCCCCAGAGCCGTAGCCTATACATCATTTGGAGGGTGACTAGAGTAGGTCTTCTGTAAAACAAAGTGGGGTCCTTCACTTCAGCACCCATGTGTGCACAATACACAGATGCTGCTTTAGTGCTGCATGTGCTCAGAAATGCATCATTTCTTCTGTTGCCCTGCAAGGACATGTCTGTGTGGCTCAACACTGCTTCCGCTCAACAGGATGGGATGGAGAAAATGAAAAGTATGTATGCCAACATGCAGAGGGAGAGCATGATTTTCTCAAAACCATTTTGGTTTTGTTTTCTTTTGATAGGAATGGATTTGACCCACCTCTCAACACAGAATGCTCTGGCAAAATCAGTGTATTCAGAAAGCTTGGGAAAATGCTGCAGCCTAAGTCTCTCTCTGACTATTGTCTCCCAGTGCCTCGCCCTGGACGATGACAAATCGAATGGCCTGTTATCTGTGACTGTCTGTAGCAGAACACTGCTTTCCCTGTCACTCACACTGCTAATCAGTCACGGGCAATTCTCCCTCTGTCTCACACACATACACTTGGACACAGGCTTTCACGGCATGAACAAACAGGGCTCTATAGTCCCAGCTTTCCTCAAACTCTGTGCTTTGGGGAAGCGAGTGGAAGCACTGAGCAATGCGAATTGAAAGCTTGCCACCTTCCGGACATTGCAGAGTACTGTGTCTGCCACCGAAAATGTACAAAAAGGCAACTCCAGCCCAGAACTGAAAGTAGTTATTCAAGTGCCAGTGTATGTGTACGAACTTTAGGGATGAAAAAGGAAAAAGGTGGATGGAGGAGGAATGTGAGTTGCATAGTGCAGCGCTCTAATCCACCCTCATGAAGGCTGGAGTGCTCGTTTTCTCCCTTTATGTTTACGTATGTTGTGAGCCTGTGAAAATATGGGACCGTATAGCATGTGCAAGTACGTACCAGTATCCATCCATCCATCCATCCATCATCTTCTCTTTTCCCAGTCCCACCTGCCCATCTGCACAGTGCAGGCGATGTGCTGGCACCCTGTCCTCTCCCACTGCAAACCCCTGTGAACTGCAGAGCCTGTACCCCTCTGTGTCCCCACCTCCCGCCATGTCCTTTGCCCAGGAGTGCTGAACTGTGCTAATGCCTGTGAGAGACCGAACCCAGAACTCCCATGCTGTAAAACAAAGCACAGACATGAACCTATTTTCATTCACCACAATTTGAATTCAGGGCTCGGGAGATGGGAGGCCATGGAAGCCACCCACTGCATCTATCTGTCAGCCACATGCCATACAGTTCTCAGCCATGGATTTCATACCTGGGTAAAAATGCACCTGCCCTGGTGATCCCTGACTGAGAGCTGTGATCTCAATTTTTAGTAAGTAGGTACAGTAAAACAAAATCTCATGGTAATAATAATAGCTTCTAACCATGGGGCTTCAACATGGGACTTAAGCCATGGGCACAGTGTGCTAGAGCTAGAGGAGGGTCTCTGCTGCTCAGAGCTTCTTTTCTCTGGACTAGCCCATAGGCATCAACAAATCCTTCTAGTAGCAAATAGTATTGCTCAGATGATGGGAGGCTGCCAGTTTTTTTACCTGAAAGCAAAGAACAGAATCACAGAATCCTCAAGGTTGGAAAAGACCTTGAAGCTCCTCCAGTCCAACCAAAAATCTCACCCTGACCATTCCCAACTCCACCAGATCCCTCAGCGCTGGGTCAACCTGACTCTTCAACCCCTCCAGGGATGAGGACTCCCCCCTGACCTGGGCAGCCCATTCCAACGCCCAACAGCCCCTTCTGCACAGAAATCCTTCCTCAGAGCCAGTCTAAGCAAAACAAAACACAAAGTAAAATATTTTTACTCTTCTTTATCTGTTTTTCAGATGAGTTAATAATTTGTGGTGGGAGTCTGAACAGTCATTTGTGCAGTCTCAGTACAGCTTTACTGCTGTGACTGGACAGCAAGAGCTCTCAAAATCCCCAAGATCAGTAGAGCTCTCCAATCCTACTTCTTCACTGAAATTTCATAACATTCACCAGTAACTCAAGTCTCAACACAGGAAAAAGGCCTGCAGGCAAACAGATTTTGTTTCTGTAGCTATATCAGATATCAGTGATACACTCTGTACATGCACGGGATGTTTACAGGTCTGGGGAGCAGTGACATGGCTGCAACAGAGACGCTACTCTCACAATAGCACATGAAACTCAAGGCTTAGTTTGAACGTTGGTGTATTACTGGAAAGGAAATCATGGTTATTTCTATGACAGGAGCTATAAACATGGATATTATTCCAAAACAAGGTCAGAGTAACATACTTTTTCAAGTTTCAAAAGCTTTCAGCTCCTACTGAAGAAGACAACTGCAATAGAAAGTGATCAACAAACCAAGGAGGTGGTTGTATTTTTGCTAACAAATATTCCCTTTACTTTCTTGCTGAAGTACATTGGAGGCAGAAATTGCAAAACCCCATACATGGTGCATCCAGCATGTCTCCCAAATATTGGTACCTAGACATTGATTTTAAAAAGGAGATATAGGCATCATATAGGATGTAACAGCATCCCTGATACATTATGTTTTCATTCCTCTGAACGTTACATATCACTTCTTTTCTGTCCCCGTTAAGCCTGACCTGCCTGAAACTCAGTTCAGGCAACTTGAATTAATTCAGTTCCCCCTCTGTCGCCCTCCCAGCCTGGTGCAGTAGCAGAAACTGCTTTTGATATCTGCATTCAGATCCAAGGATGGTACATTTATCCTCAAGAGCAATAGGCAGGACATTTAATCTCTCTCCTGCCTAGTGCTGCTGCTTTGCTCTTGACTTTGCACACGTGAGACCATATGTTGGTGTGTGCAGTGGAACCAAACAGCAACGACAAATTTGTCTTTGAGAAACAGAGTACAACTTTTATATAAACAGACCTACTTCGGGTCCCCAGGGACATGCAACCTCTGGGATGTAAAGAAAAACTTAAATTCTGCAGCTTTCAAGTGCTGCCTGAACCTTGGTGCATTCTTTCCTCCTGCTTTTGCCTGTGTGCAGATGTGCTGGTGTCAGCAAGGTGGCACATTGTATAAACCACCATCACCTCTGCCTCGGCAGGATCAGAATTTCCTACCCCTTCCAGGACAGCTCAGCAGTAGTGGAGACTTTCCATCAGCTTCAAAGGCAAAAGCTGTTATAGCAAAGATGATGATTGTAACAGGCATGCAAATGAGTAAAGTCATTTAAGCTAGATTGATATAATCTTAATTATAGCAGTGTGATCAACCTTTTTGACCGTACAAATTGCCTGCTAAAAACATAGCAGAAAGCTCGAGGGCACATCAGGCAGAGCTCCAAGAGCTGTGAGGGGAGGGAACTCTAATGGCAATTTGAAGGTCTGAAGTGGCATCAGCTTCCAAAAATTGAGTCCCCGGGCAAGATGGTGATTTGAGCATCCTCCTCCTCACTGGCTATTCACATTAACCAGCAGGCATTATGCTGAAGGCTCTGAGACCAGCAGGAGTAAAGGTGTGTGTGATCTGGTTGCAATGCATCTGAGGCTCACAGAGCACCCTGCATTAGGGAGAAGTATGTGACTGCTGTTACTGTACATCATGTTAAATCTGGTCTAGGTTGCTTTTCCTTTTTGAAGTAAACAGGAATTGCATATCTGTCTCCCAGTGCTGTTCTTAGTCCCTGACTGTCATCACAGAATTGTCTGGCTAATAATGCACAGGTAGTTTCTGTTACCACTCACATCTTCTGGGTTTTATCCCACAAAACAAGCTTCAGTCTCAGTACACAACACATGCAAATGCAGCAGTGTAACCACCTGGAGCAACATTGGCCCTTCCACTCATAATTTCACTGTCTGCAGTGGCCCTGTATCAAGGTGTCTCTTTGCCTTACCAGACCACCACAACACAAACCCAAAGTTAACTTCACACCTAGCAAAATGAGGGCCACTCCTGAGACACTAGACCTGGTGGCACTGCTGTCACTGATGCTGGAGCTCCATCACAGGGATGACACCAAAGCCCTGCAATACTGCACAGATGCCTGCAGCAAACCCACCACTGCCAGTCAGTATCAGCGTCCCAGGAGAGACACGTGAACCAGTATTAGACCACGGCAGAGCAACTTGACAATTTGCAGGTCTTCCCTCCTTAGATAATTCCCTGGATGTCCCCCATCTGAATCCCAGTAAGAGATGTGATTGACTGGGCGCTCTGAACCAGGCATGTTCAAGGTTTTGTATTGCAGACATTAAACTCAACGTAATGGAAGATTTATGGGAATTTTCCATTAGCTGCAGAGGAGACTTTAGTCTAAATCCTTGTAGTTCCTTTTATGTCTCTCTTCAGAAGACACCCTAAAATTACTAACATCAACTCTGTTAAAAATACTTTGATTCTTACTGATATTAGCTACTGAATTTTGTGACTTGCAGCTAATGCTCTGTCCCTGGAACGAATCCCCTTCTTGTTCTCAGGATAAGAAAGTAATCTCAAAAGCTTTTTGAATAAACCTGTGCTGTGCAGATTTCAGGCACAGGGAAATGCCGTTGCAGATGCACTCTGTGCGAAACTGCAGAGAGAGGCTGTTGTCTGAAATAACATGTAACTGCTTTTGTAGCAGAAGTAACATATTTACACCATCATAATTCTTGCATGTTTACCTTTGACTTTCCTTCCACTGTTTGTGTCCACACAGCTCTCTCCAAAATCCTAAAACCAGTCTCCTTTTAATTTAATTGCGTCTGTCCCCTCCACAAAAAAAATGAGGGAAGACCTCATCGCCCTCTACAACTACCTGAAAGGAGATTGCAGAGAGCTGGGGATGAGCCTCTCTAACCAAGTAATAAACAATAGGACAAGAGGGAATGGCCTCAAGTTGCCCCAGAGAAGGTTTAGACCAGATATCAGGAAGGATTTCTTTCCAGAAGGGGCTGTTGGGCGTTGGAATGGGCTGCCCAGGGAGGTGGTGGAGTCCCCATCCCTGGAGGGGTTTAAGAGTAGGGGCGACATAGCGCTGAGGGATCTGGTGGAGTTGGGAACTGTCAATGTTGGGTTAACGGTTGGACTGGATGATCTTCAGGGTCCTTTCCAGCCTAGCTGATTCTGTGATTCTGTAGTTACATCCATTTTTCTTATGGCACCTGCCTTGCCTTTACATTTCCACATAGAGACCTCGCTTCTCCTTTTTGTCTCTCCCTTTAGCCAGGAGAACCAGAGCCGCTGGGTGACCCATCCAGCCCTGGAGCACAGCTCCCCTCGGGAGCCCAAAGACAGTCCCAGGGATCCTGTGCTGTCCCACATTTTAGAAGCAGCACAATTGCCTCCCACGGTTTTTTTCCAAGATAACAGCTTTTCCTCCTGCACTTTCTCCTCAAGCCATCAGCCTGGGAACACATCTAGTAATCCCGGAGTAGGAGTGAGGAGCACCCGCCGCCCCTCCTCAGCCCCTGCAGAAGGTGCCTTCAGCCCCCACCCAACCGCCTCTCACCGGGCCCTCACGGCGGGGCGCGGCGGTTTGTTCCCCAGGGGAGCCGGGGGGGCGGGCAGCCCTGCCGGGACCCTGCGGGGCTGTTGTTGCCCCGGGCCGGCGAGGGGCTGCGGTCAGGGCCCCCCCAAGCCCGCTGTGCCTCCGTGTGAGCCCGCAGCCTGCCCAGGCCCAGCCGCGGGCGGCGCGGGGCCGGCCCAGGTGGGTCCAGCAGGATTTCGGGGCGGGCTCGGCGGGTTACACCGGGCTCCCGGGGGTGAGCCCCGGCCTGTCCCTCCCTGGCGGGAGAGGGCTGTTGCTTCGGGCCAAGGCCGGAGGAGAGCAGCGCGGTGACCGGGAGGTAGGGACCGGGGAGGGTGTCCCGGGGGTTTCCCGGGGCCGGTCGGGTCCGGGCGGAGGCCGCCGCCCGCCCGCCCGCCCGCGCAGCCGGTGAGGGCCGGGCCGGGGCCATGGCGGGGGGGGGGATTCAGTCCCACTAGATGGCGGCAGCTCCTTAAATTTGTGTGTTTGGCGAGGAAAAAGCGGCTGTTGGGGTGGGGGCTGTGAAGGGAGCGGAGCGCCTCAACTCCCGCGGGGTCCCGCGTCCCCCTGCCAGGGCGGTCGGTGCGGTTACAAACGCTTCCCT
The DNA here is from genome assembly GCF_965140245.1 of Athene noctua. Lineage (NCBI taxonomy): Eukaryota > Metazoa > Chordata > Aves > Strigiformes > Strigidae > Athene > Athene noctua. The sequence continues at coordinate 9,527,601 of NC_134056.1, read as the reverse complement.
GGGGGGCTCCCTTCAGAGCAGGGGGAGGCTGAAGACCGCGGATGTGGAATGCCTTTCACAAATGCTGCAAAGCTGCCTCCAGCCCACGGCTGAGGGCACTGCAGCTCTTCTCACCCGTGGGTCCGTCCCCGCCGGGTGTCCGGGGCTGCTCAGGTCCGGCTCCCCCCGAGGCGCGGGCTCGCCTAAACGGGAGCAGATGTGTGTAAACATCGCATCTGCCTGGAAAGGTGGGAGCCTGTTCAGAGCTGGAGCCTCCCTGGGTTGGCAGCTCATGTGCCAGAACACTCCAGCATCTCTGCCTGTTGTGGCTGAGATTTTCCCCGTGTTCAAAATCAGTCTTCTAGATGTCGGCAATACCCAAAGCTCGGATGGGAAGTAGATTTGAGGACAGATTCCTGACTTGTGACAGTGTCATTAACTCCCACCTGTTTAGGGTAAGGAATATTACATCCTAACCATACACAGGCTGGGTGATTCCTGTCTCCTGCCTTTTGCCGTGCAGATCCACCCAGTCAGGACCAAGCCCTCTCCCGGGTGGAGTTGCCTGAGCTCTTGGCAGACGATGTGACCAAGAGACATGGAGCCATAGGATGCATGGCTTCTTTTAAAGCAGACAGCGGTAAGGGGAAAGGGAGTTCTGCAGTTATCTGTGGCCACCACAGAATCTGCGTAACAGGCTATTGCAAGGTTATTCTTTGTCCTAATTATGCTGCTTGGTAAATGGTAGAACTTGTATCTACAGAATTTGTCAGACTTGTCTTCTGTCCTTCCCTGGAGTGGCACCTCATTGTGCACTGGGTTCTGATACCGCTTCAAGCAAAGGTAGCTCTGGATGTGCCTTGTGTTGTGTGAACTCTGGACATGTTCCCTGGGTGAAATCAGTCCTGGCTAAAGCCTTTACTCTGCAGATGCAGCAGAATTGCCATGTTACTCCATTTATAGGCAGGATATAAATCACTCAGGAAGGTCAGATGAGAAAGTTGTGGCAAAGCTGTGAAGTAAATATACACTTGATTCATGGGCAATGGCAAGGAGAGGGAGGATGGTTATGTTAGCTCAGACCCCTCAGTTCCCTTTTCACTGCTTTTGCCATTAGATTAGTTTCTCTGTTTTGCACACTCCTTTGTACCTCTGGTGTGCAGTGCACCTACTCTTCTCCTTTCCCAGGCTGCAGAACATCCATTTCCTACTGCAGCTGTGATGCATTTCATGGGAGTGAACGTTTCAAAGTGTTTTCCTGTTGTGTTGCTTTACTTAGGTGCAATGCTGGGAAGAGAGCTATCCCAAAATTGTTCATTTCTGGTTGGTTGCAGATTTGCTGGGAAGCTTTCAAGAACTGGGCACTTTTCCTAATGCCTGATGTTTCAGACTCAGTTGTGCAGCTTTGTAGCAGAGTGCACAGTTGCCTGGGCATCTCTAGGAGTTGTATCAGGTGACAGGTACCAGGGTTTTTGCTATTGTCATTCCTAAAAAATGGAATATGCTTCATTGCAGGTCCATTACACAGAAACTGTGCCTTTTGCTGTAACACTTCCCAAGTGTTCAAGGTGGCAGGCTGTTTCCAGTAGTCCCCACACAAGGCAGCACAACCTGTGAGTTACAATCTTCTATTTGCTTATATTCTTGTAGTTTGCCAGAGGGTATCTCTTCTATGATGCTTATCACACTGCTGAAGTGCTCACCCACCCATGATGGTGGGGCTTGTTCTTCCATATTCTGCTTTTTATGGAATAGCCCTGGAAAACTGAGGACAACTCTTCCCCCAAGTTCATTTGGGTCCAACCCCCTTCCTCTCTATGCTTCAGTGCAGTTTAACAGGGATGTGAATTTTAACCTTTTTCTGAGGTGCCATTTTCTTTCTGCTTTCCTAATATCGCATACAGAAATGCTGGTGTCCTCTGGATGCAGTTTCCAGGAGCCAGCTCCTTTCTGGAAGGCAAAAGGGAGCTTGTTAACAGTTACCTCTATGCTTAATTAATGGTCTGACCTGGTGGTGTGGAAATGCTCCCTTCTGCCCAGTGCAGTTCTGTTACTGCAGTGTGTTACTCTGTACGCAAACCTGTACTTTGTGTCAGTGCTAAAATGGTAACTGTGCTTGATACAGACATAAATGGGATGACTGTTGGTAGCTTACATGTAGCTCTTGATTCCCCTTGTGTGTCTGTTCTGTGAAATGTTTGGAGGACTAAGCAAAGGAAAGGAATAGGATAGTGAATTTGAGGCCTTTATTTCTATTTGCTGAAGTCAAATGTCTGGAATTAAATGTGACCTGTCTGAAAGCCAACCTTGTTTCCAAAAAGTGCATGGGGAGCTGAGATCAGAAGACACATTACAAACATTGCAGTAGCATAACTTGAGGCAAGTGCAATCATTTACTTGACTAATGAATCCCCTGGGCTGCTAGCAAGAGAGCAAATCTCTCATTCATCTTCTTAATTTAATAAGCAGAGGGGTTGGCCTTAAGGGTAAATGAAATGCGTAGTGATCCCATGAATGTTTCAGCAAATTGATGTACAATAAGATAAGGGAGATAGAGCAAATGGCTTACTTTATTCTGAGAGACTGTCAGTGGGTTTTAAGGGAAAGGGAGAGAAGCTAGAGCTGATAGCTCCGTGTAGCTCTCTCCACTGCATTTCTCTCCCAGTCTCTCCAATTTGTACAGGCCGGAACACAGGATTTGTTACTATCATCTAGTGAGCTTAGTACAAAAGTAATGCCTGTTGTGCTTGGTGCTGCACATGCTGGCCATCAGAGATCAGTGAGCTCGCTGGGCTGCGCAGCATGTGAAAGGCTGGGCAGGGAAGGCAGGCTGTCTGCTCTTTCACATGCCTGTGTGTCCAGCAGTGAGTTGTTGGCTCCTTGGGAAGGTTCATGGAAGGGCTGGAGGATGCCTGTACTTGTGGCAGTTAATGAGGCTCATTCCTGTCTTTCATGCTCTTAATTACTTCAGAGAAGAAATCAATGGTGCGAAACAATGAAATGCTGTAATGGGTAGAACTCTGTTAGTTTTGAGTCACAGCAGTTACTGTATGATCACCTGAGTGCTACCTATTAGGGAAACTGAGGCAGGGAGGAAGGCGTAATATTGCTATAGATAATAAACTTTTTAGTATAAAAGTAAAAACAGGTTAAGGAAGCTTCTGACATGTACAATAAATTTGGTACTTGTGAGTTGTTTTTTTTTTTTTTTTGGGGGGGGGGTTTGGTTTTTGTGTGGCTTTTTTTTTAAATAAAATGACTACAAATAAACCCCCCAGAAAGGAATACTTTTTAAGCTTCAATTAAACCATAAACTATATAAAGTGACTTTTGGGAGGCTGGCTAAGGTATAAAGAAAATGGGAATGCTTGTTCTTGGCTATTGTTTGAGAGAGGATATTGGGATTAGATGGTCCATTGCTATTGAATGCGGTTCATTACAATGAACACAAAATATAGAGCAGCAAACTGAGCTAATTATCAAAAAATTAGTGGCTTTTGGCATGTCATGAATTTCAGAGTTCTCAAAATCAAACTGAATGGTCATATTTTCTGTTAACGAAGGTAAAATATACAGATATAATGAAGTTCATGTGTTGCATTTGGATCTGAAATAATTGCATTTGTGATCTCTGTCTAATTTGATGGGATGGAAGCTACAGAATATGGATCTAAGTTATGAAACCTCATGTATATGCATTAGTATAGTTCTGTATTAGAGTAAGAGTGCTTTTGGATTCTGGCCAGTATTTGCAGGGCTGCTCTTCCGGAGCTTGGTGATTTTTAAGAATACTGTGTAGCAAATTGCTCCTTTTAATTGAGGTAAATAGTTGTCATGCGCTAAACAAGGTGTTGGCATAATGTGAGCAGTATCGTTCTATTTTAGGGTTCGAGCTGCAGTTCTTAACACATCAAGGATTGAAGACCTTGAAAATCTCAGTATTGCAGCATTTATGCTAGCATAAAGCAGAATTCCTCAGAAACACCAAATTGGTGACTGGATTTGTTGTAAACACACACGGGTTCTTGGCACTCGGAAGCCAAGCTAAGAGCCAGCTCTCATGCCCTGCTGCTCCCCAGGCGCTCAGCAGTGCTGCTGCCAAATTTGCAGCCTATTCAGTGGCTGCTGTACATGTGCAAGATGCTGCTGTGTCAGGGCACAGCCAATTTTGGGGTGTCGGTAGCTTAATGTTGTAACAAAGAAAATTCGACTGAATTGTACTGCTTAATGTTTTGTGTCCTTTGCAGTATTGTAGCTGCAGGAGATGTGTGTTGTAGGAAGCGTTTTTATTCACAGGAGAGAAAACAATAACCAGGTGTTTGGGTTTCAATGAGCTGGGGCAGGGGGGAAGCTTCCAAAGGGGAATATCCTCATTTCCACTGCAACTAAATAAGAGGCTTGACATTAAATGGTCTGTGCTGTCGAGCCTGTCTGGGAACTGAGAGCTTTAGGCAGACATGTTGTGGTCAGATTCAGCGGTCAGAGCTGCTGCTCGTTCGTGGAGCAGATGGTGCTGGGGGATGAAACAATCCCATCTGGGCGTTGTGGTGTCGCTCCCTTAGGCGCTTCCTCGCCTGCGAGGTGACTTTGAACGCTCAGTAAAGACCAGAACCAGCCCCAAATCAGACTGAAGAGACATGAGTACTGTTGGTATGGGAAGAGGAAAGAGAAGTGTCCTGGTTCTGTAGCTGGGATGCAGAGGGTGGGGGATACATGTCTCTTTTGGCTAGAAATCCCCATGGAGCACTCGCAAGGTCTTGTAGATTGGCTGCTCACTGCTATTTTGGTTTAGCTGCTTCATCTTCATCCCTAGTTGGGTGGGTTTTTTTTAAAAAAAAAAAACAGGACTAGTTTTATCAAAGGAACAACTTGGAGTGAAGGAAGGGATATGCTGTGGCTGAGGGACACTTCATTCCTTCTGGAAGAGTGTAGGTTGTGTAGGTCTGCTCTTGCTCCTGGTTGTAAAGTCTACCCCTCCCCTTCTATGCAGAGCTCATCAGATGCACTGAGCTGATGCAGTTGGGGGTAACCCAGTAGACATACTAGTTCTGGGTGCACGTCCCTGGATAAAAGACTTAACTCCTAGACCACCCCCACCCCCCTTGGCTTGCTTCTTGGCAAGTGTTTAGAAGCTGCTTGCTGATGTTACTTCAGCCAGCCTAACTCTTTGATGCTTTAGCCTGTTTTCACTTGAGAGTGATTTTTGTGGTGTATTAGAATAATGATTTTTTTTGGCTGTACTGCTAGTCGTCACTTCCTAAGAGTCTGGGCAACATTTAGCTGTGTTGGATGGGGAGAACAAATAATGAAAAAATGAAGCTGATTTAGCCCTGTGTTCACCTATGCACACCAGTGCCTAGATAACTTTATGGTTTTTGTGTGAACCTGATGAGCTTTGGGGTGAGAGAGGCCAGCAGTCTTGGCTGGGACATCAGATTTTCAGTTCCCAGTTTGGTGTGTACAGTTCACTCCAAACTGGGAATTTGATATCAAACTGGTGTCAGGCTTACAAGAAATAAACCCTTCCTGCTGACAGACCCCAGGCTATCAGCAAACCCAGGCATTGGACCCCAAGTGTCCCATCTCCCAAGCACCTCTCTTGCTGTGCTGCCTGTAATTGAGAAGCGTCTGGATTAGTGCGTTGTGCTGTGGTGTGTGACTGAGTGACTCCAGAGAAGCTTGCCTTGAAATGGAAGAGCTGAATGATAGGGATATACAAGTGCTCTAATACCAGCAAGGGCCTGAGCTTGAATATTCCTGTGTCTCTGAGGGTGGCCAGTGCCAGACGTATCTGAGAGGTGCCAGAAACCCCTTAGTGTGCTCTTTTAAAATGTCAGACTCTTCCGTCCGTTCCGCAGAGCGATGAGATCTTTCATGTCTTCAGCTGAGCCTCCATATTAAAAATGGTAGTTCTGTACCTTGTTCCAGAGCTCGCTGGGTTTCATTTGGCCAGAAGTCCAAACCTCTCCTGTATTCCTGCCCCCGGAGGTTTAGCCTTAATGCATTTATCTGTGTGTACAAGGAGAAGGGAACATTTCTGTTTTTACAGATGGCGTGGATTCAGGAAATCCAGTCAGCTGGTGTGGATCTGGAAACCATTCTGCCCTTATTAACACCCTTCGATGATATAAACAGAGAATCCCCAAAGCAAGGAGCAGTCTAAATAAAACTTCAGGCCAAACCAGAACATCTAAGGTGTGCCAGATCTTGCCTCAGGGAAAGAGAGAGGATGGGAAGTGCCAGGAAAGGGAAGATCTTAATTTCTAAGAGAATAGACCCATGATTAAGGAAAGTCTGTACTCTTGCCTCTCCCAGAAGGGTGAGAGGAGAGCTGAGGAAGGGATATCCTAGGGAAAGGGCTTTTCTCTGCCACTGCCGTGTCTCTTCTCTTGGAAATGACTGGCAAGATCTAAGCCATGGATTGTCTTAAGACAGAGGTTGGAGGCCAGAAAGCCTTTATAGATCTGAGCCTGTGTGTGCTGTCTGCCTCAGTTTCCTGTCTGTAGTACAGGAAGAGCAACTAAAAATATCCAGCTGCAGAGCAGTATCTGTGCCTGTGGTGGGAGTCCTGAGGTCTTGCTGTATGGCATGTCCTTCCTCGTTTCTGGAGGGAGAGCTGGTGGCTGCAGGTACGTTACATCAGGGGTCAGGGATGTGCCACTTGCCACTGGAGAGGGTGCTGCAGCTCAGGATACATCTCTGCTGTGTGCCCTCACCCTGACTTGCGTTGTAGTGGGGAGTGGACTGTGGAACAAAGTGATCTTTAATAGGGTGTTTTGGAGACTGTTCCTATGTCCTGCCAAAGGGACGGGACAATTCTTCCAGGGCTGACGTCCAATCAAAGAGAGAGAAGGTAAAGGGGCTAGAAATGCTGTGTGATCCAAGTTTAAGATTTGAAATCAAAAAAGGAAGTTTTCTCCTCCTTTTCTTCTACTGTCTTATCTCTTTCTGCTTTTCTTTTATCTCTTTTCTCTTTTTGGTTTGTCTGTTCGTTCCCTGTAACTTCTCGTGTAAGTAAGAAGGAATTTAATATGCTGAGACAGGAGAGAAGTTGTTCCATGCGTTGCAGATGCACAGCATGTCTTCATTAACTCCCCATGACATTCAAAATAGCTGGAGATAAAGACAAACTAAATCTGGGAAGACAAATATAAATACTGTTCCCCCTCCCTCCTTCTCGCCCCTGCACAGTGCACCCCCCTAGGGCACGCATTCAATTACGGAAGATGAATGGAGCGGAGCAGTGCCGCGTTCGGATGCTCTGCCTGGCGCTGCCTGGCTCTGCCATGAGATGGCCCCACACTTCACCAAATCCTCTCCCGGCCCTGGCCCAGCCTGGGAGATGCTCCGGTGGGGCTGCAGGCCCCCCCTCTGGTGGGGCCATAGGCTTACAGGCAGCCAGGGAAGGCTAGCAAAGCCCTGAGCAGGCATTGCTGCATTTCCCACATCTCTGCTGTCTCCTTTTGACCCCTGAATGTGTGTGGAAGGGAAGATCTTGGTGTTTAAAGCACTAAACAGGGAGGTGAGGAGCCAGGCTTGCTCTCCACCCCACTGTATAGGTGTGAGCAAGTGATGTAGCTTCTCCCCTGGGTGTGTGGGGAGTGGACACAGGCTGAGGGCAGTGGGAGCGGGAGTGTGTGCTGGGAGAGGCTGCATGTATGGTTGCTTCTGCTCCCCAGGAAACCCAGATGGCATTGTGGAGAGCTTGATGTTCGGTTAGCTTTTTGTGTTGCTGAGTGTAGGTTGGAGTAGTTGGTCTGTGTGCCCATGGCCACCCTGGCTTATGTCCCCAGCACACAGAGCTGAGGGTCTCAGAGCTGATGTGCTGAGGCACTGCAGGTGCAGAGCGCCTCATTGTGGAATCCATTTGACACGGGATCCTGTCCTGTGAAATGACTGTCAGCATATTGTGGGTCCTGTTCACCAGTGACTGTATAGGGCTTCATGTCTCCTGGAGATCTGGACTAAACTTGAGGTTTTTCTGGGGAGAGGTCTCTCTGCCCCGGGGTTTGCAGCTGGGTACCCAGGACACCCCATCTTGCTCTGACTCAAAGGCACACAAAGAGCTGCTCTTTCATGTGTCCTTTCCTGTACTGCACCAGACTCAAACTCCATTCAAGCTTTACTTGCGTGGAAGTCTCTCTGTGATCTCTCAGAGCTTTTCTGTTGCTGTAGTGCTGCAAGAGTTAGGGTGAGCTCAGATTACTGCGAGCTGGGGTGAACAGCTTCCCAAGGAAGGACTTGCCATCTCTTTCCATTATAGTCTTTTCAGTTCCCTACCTCTCTGTGCGCAGCAGATGATTATCTCGCAAAAGCATTCTGGGTTTTTTTTCCTGTGTAGTTCAAATTATCCTTTCCTAAGTGCATTACCGTGCATTTGTCTGCACTGAACTTCATCTGACTTCATGCTGCCCATCCACCTAGCTTTGTTAAATGTAATTGAAATTGAGTTTGGGCTGGGGGGAGGCCTGGGGTTGATGTAGCAGAAAAGCAGAGGCCTGTGCTTCCAGGACTAAAGAAATACTGTGAGCTATTGCAGTTGTTGAATCCTGTTAAATACAGTTGTGTTCATGTTACAGTGAATTAAGTGAACATCAGAAATGAAAAGGCAGGGCAGAACCTCATCTCTGCTAGGTTTAAAACTAGAATGACCGAATAGCCTTCCTTGTGTGAATTCATGTTTCATGCTCCTTTGTCTGAGGCCAGAATCTGTCCCTTGGAAATTGTCTAGAAAGGCAACTTCTTTCTTCCTCTAGTAGAAGCAGGCTGAGAGAGCAAAATGGGGATTGTTGCCTCATGTCAGAGGACACAACCCCTGAGGGTTCACTACAGCCCAAGCAGGAATCTGGACAGTTTTCTCATTAAGAACAATATCTGCTTCCAAGGACTTAAATTCATTTACATGAATGAGCTGGTGAATAGTCTTACAATTTGCTCTGATTGTTTCATTGTTTAAATTACTGCAAGTAACTGGCTAATCATAAGAAGTTAAGCTTTCAATAGGAATAGTGGGGGTAAAGCTACAAACTACTGTTAAAATGAAGCTGCTTCTTGTGAATAGAATTGTACACTCCAGTAGACTGCTATAGCGGGGGGCTGTATTCAGCAACCCAGGCAATACCCTTCCATCCCTTGCTATTAAAAAGCTTTTGTGGTGTAAGGTGGCATGCTGTTGAGAAGGACCTAGACCTCCATTTGGAGAAGTGAATTCAACACTGTCACCTGTAGCTTGCATACAGGCCAGATGAGATGATGTGTACATGATATTTTTTGCAATGAGTTCATCAGAAATAAATGCAGAGTTCAAATTCTCCCTGATGCAGCTAGCAGAGGAAGACATTTCAAAGGGTGCCCCTCTGTTCCCATGCTTCTCCTTACAGGAACAGCAGCCATAAATCACCTGCTCAAATGCTGTAATCAACTTGGTGCTGAAACTTGGATGATGCTGAGCCCCCTTTAAACTGCTTTAGTCTGGGATTTTTAAGTCTTGCAGCCCCGCTATGAAGGAAGGGGTGGTGTCATCATACTGTATTTACAGAGCAGACACCTGAAATGGGGAGAGGTTCTGGTTTGATCAGCTATCCAGCACCGACAGAGATGAAACAGAGGGGAGACCACGGGTGATGTGTGTTTTAAGTACTCTGCTTATTTTGCAGCAGTGACCAGCCAAGTTCTGCTGGAGATCTCCCTGCTGTTCCCTGTACTGCCTCACCTTTTCCTTTGTCGGTGCTTTGTGGTTCTGTTCCTCTCCCTCTCCTCCCTCTGTTCCTTTTAATGGTTTATTATTGCCTTAGTGGGGTTTTTCCCTCCTTCGGTTCCTGTGACTTGCACAATGAACAGCTCCAGCATCCCTGTACATGACTAGCAGCTTCAGGTAAGGTTTAGTGGCAATTAAATGAGATTCTCCTCCCCCACCCTGCCCCTCTGTTGAATGAATCTAAAAAAGCTTGGAGGGGGGGGCGTGCAGGGGGGAAATTAAAAGGGTTCGTAAAAGTGAATTTTAAGAAAAGCCTAATGAAGGAAATGAACCTCCTGAGAGATCAAAGCTGAACCTGCTGTGCCAGTGCAGAGAGTTTAGGCTTTTTCTTATGTTTCCACTGGCATGAAAGCACATGCACAAATATTTCTTCCCACAGCTTTAACTCTTAAAGTCCCATGGGGTTGGCATTAATGGCCTATTTCTGTTTTGTCTCGTGCTAAGGCTCAGCTGTTTCATTAGAAATTCGTTTATGTGAAGCCTCCTTTCACTTATGGAGAGGATTGGGCACCCCTATGATCCATCAGGCCCAACAGTACAGGGATGCTACCTTCTTCTCCAAGAACCGTGTCAACTCTGTGTCTTGCTTTTGTGTCTCCTTTGAGGTTCTTGCCTCTTGCTACAGTGGCACTATCAGGAAGATCATACAACCATAGAATCATTTAGGTTGAAAAAGACCTTAAAGGCTGTCCCAGGTAGGAGATATGAAGGCAATACCCCTCCGTTCACCTGGTTGCCAGCTCTGCCTCATGAGGGAGATAGTATTTGAAGGGGGGAAATGGCTAATCAGCTGGTCACAGTAAGTTATGGAAATGATACAAAGTCTTAAAATTCCTTAAATTAAAAAAATAGGGGGCTCTCAATAGGCTCTGAGGGGGATGGAAATGTTGACTGAGTTGCATGTAGGGGAAGTTCCATTAATCATGGAAAGCAAACTGAAGGCTCTTAATTTTAACCAATTTTCGTAGGCCAGACTCCCCATACCCGTAATTTTTCCATTACACATGTAATCTCCTTTCTGAAAAGGGTTAGGTTTGTTTAGCATCAATTTTTTTGGTTGTTGTGGATTAAAGACTGGATGGTTCAAATTTGTCAGGGGCTGGCTCTGGTCTCCTCTCCTCATCTCGTCACTTGTCGCCCTTGCACAGGTCCCAAGGCTCTTACTTTTAAAGTGTTTCCATGTGTTTGAGAATAGAATAAAAATGGGGCTGCACAGAGTGCCTTATGCACTCGCAGCTTCCCAGAGTGCTAATGAGGAACATATTGGCAGTAAGTGGCTGAGTAGAGCAGTATAGCAGGAACAACAACTTGCACGCAGCCTTATTTATTGCAGGCCTGTTTCTCAGAGAGAGGGAATGTCAGCCTGGATTTGGACTTTCACCTAATCTTCTCTGAAAGTACCCAGAGATATTAAGTGGCCACCTACTCAGCTGCTGGACTTCAGTTTAAAAGCAGATCCAAAGGCCTGCTTCTATGAAAGCAAATTATTCGCAGGCGCAGTGGTGGCTGTAGGTCATGGCTGTAAGCCTCAGGCTCAGTATAAAACCTTTTGGACCTGATATTTTGTGTAAGCTGGGTTGATTTTGCCACGGTTGGACTGTGGCTGGTGTAGGATTGGTGGCAAGGGTGGGAGGAATCATGTCCCTTTCTTCTCCTGGGAGGTGATATTAAAGCTGCTACAAGAGAGCTAGCCAGAGTGGGGTCTTCCCAGGACCTAGTCTAGGAGGAAGCTGTGGGCTTTCTTGGGCCTACACATCAGGAAACAACCCTTCTGGCTTCCATAGCAGCCTGTTTGAGCAAGGAAGTGGGGAAGAAAAGGATAGGGACCAAAGTCCAAATTCAGTGATGTGCAGCCGGACTCGGGGAACTTCACGGGCATGTACGTGTCCATGATCAGAGCCTGATTTTTCAGATTGGTTTGTTGCCTTTTAATAGGAGTGATGCTGCCTGAATGGACAAAAGGGAGGATTTATTCATGGACCAGCACATGTGTTGCATCACTCAGTCTCCTTCATCTGTCTGCCCTTTTTGAATACAGAGTTCATAATCTGGTCTGCCATGGTGCTTCACTGCAGTGCCCTGTTATCTAGTAATACTCCTTGCTTAATACAGAAAGCCATGACAAGTATTCCTGCCTGCTACTAAGCCTCCTTTTCATGGGAAAAGCTGGAGAGGTCTGATAGACCATCTCCCCTCTGCTACGGGGGTGCTTCCAGGAATCTACAGCAGTATTGAATTTGGCCCAGTGAACATTGTTACACTTCAAAAAGCTAGTAATTGAGTTATTTTTATAATTAGTTGTCTGTTGAGATTCATGATTATCCATGTGCATCCTAATGACTTGATTAAAATATCTTTGAACCATGCTTTCTCTGCTTTTTCCGTTTACCCAGATCTAATCAGACAAAGCCATGATGGAGAGCACTTTGCCTTCTACAGCACTGACTGGGTAGCAATTAGCTGACAGGTACAGAAACCTAAAAACAGTACATAGTTTTAAAGGGGTCTTCTTCAAGGTGAATAGAGGAAATTTTTTTAAAGAGTTTAGTTCTTTGTTAACAGGCTGACCCAGCTGCTTCAGTAGTGCAAAATTGACATTGCTTTGACTTACCCTGGCTGAGAACTTCACCCTCTGCATTAAATTACACAAATTACTATGAATATTGCAAACTACAGTCAGTGCCTTCCTGCCAAGGGATGAGCTCATGATTCCTCACTTGTCTTGCAAGGGTTACGATGACCTAACCAGGACCGAAGATGCAAGTTCTTGCAGCTCCTTTTGACTTCTGTTTGTATCAAGAATGGCGACTTCCCTGAAAACCACCACTTTAGCAGCAGTGATGTGGGAATGACAATTCCGTGGTTCTTCCTGGAGTTAGAGGAATCTTAGCAGCATGTGTGTGAGCGGGATGGGGTCTAAAGGCAAGTCCATCAGTGTCTGGTCTCATTATCTGGCTGGTAGAGGTCATTTCCCATTCTGTGCTCAGTCTGTTTCTCGGCATTGCAAACAACACAGCTTCCCCTGGGGATGGTGGTTCCCATTCGATCTGGATATGGGTTTTGTCCCTGTACAAACTTGCTTATTTGCCTCTCAGACTTTTTACTGCTTATGCAGGGAACAAGGGAGCTGAAGCAAAGCCATCACCTTGCTTATGCTGAAAAACCTTACAGTGAAGGAGGAAGCTGGTTCAAATTGAAGCAGATGCTATGTGGGAACAATTACCTGAGAGAAACTCTGGGAGGGAGTAGAAGAGATAATGAAACACCTAGGGATTTGGGAGTCAGCTTTCCGAGGAGCAAAGGGGTTAGCAGTTTAGAGTTGGAGCTTGCAGCTGTGGTGAGAATCAGCTTCCCTTTCTCTCTGCTCCTCCTTTTTCCCCTCTTTCCTCCCCTCTGGCTCAGGGGATGGAGAAGAAGGTGACCTTTGGAGCATGAGTCACATTGCCAGCGAAGAACCCCGGCTGCAATGGTGCTGTGCTCGAAATGCAACTTGCTGAGCTCAGCTGCTGCCTGCAGCCCTGGCCAAGGCAAACAGCCGGTGTGGGGGCTGCAGCAGGGATATCGCTGGGTCCTGACCCAGCTGCTTGTCAGCAGAGAAGTGCTCTCCCTGCTAGATGGGGCGTCACTGTCGCCGGATCCAAAGCAGCGTGAGCTCTACATGGATGTGAACTTAATGCCCTAGGACTCCAGGAGAACAAGAGCAGGATGGGTGCCCAGAAATCATCCACCCGTGGACTCCCTGGAGCCTGAGGCTTAGCTAGTTCCCCTCCCCTTTCTCTTCTCCTGCAGGCAAGCACTCTTATTCCATCAGCTCATCTGAAAGGGCCAGCTTTGTTTTCAGTTTACCTACATGGCTTCTAGTACTGTTGATAGGGGATTTAGCATATGTGTTAATAGCAGGCTGAGCTGGGAGGACTGGGGGTTGAATAACACTCGCTGGGTTTCTGTACGGGTCCTGCCAAAAGCCCACTGTTAGTTAAGGCTGTTTCTATTCAGTCCAATAACAAAAACTGAGTTTGGACAAATCATCATTCCTGCAAAATAGACTGCACTGTTCAAAATGAGTTGCTGTGTGGGGTTAGGCAAAATCAACAGCTCGATAGTGTAAGCAGCAGCCTTAGCACTTGCAATGCACCTGAAAGTAAAAATAGGGACAATTTTTGGCAGCTTAAGGCCCCCAAGAGATCCACCTACATCTTGAAGCCTTCATCCCAGTTTGGTTTTAAACTCATTGTTCCCCTGTCCTTTTGTGCCTCTGTTCCTTTCTGTGAGTCTGAGGGTAGAAAGGCTGACTGCCAGGGAGCTGGGTGCTTCAGCCTCTTCTCCACGTTGCCCTTCTGTTGACCGTTGAGCCTAGTTCAAGGTTTTGCTGCTAATATTGAAAGGCCTCTACGGTGCTGGCTGTGGGTAACACCTCTTCCTTCTGGGCTATGGATCTCTTGAGCTGCTAAGAGAAAGTTCAGCTGTTAAAGATGGCTCATTTGCGAGAGACGGGCTGTGGCCCAGAGGTTGGATGGATTGAGAGGCAAAGAAAAGCATACAAGGAAACCTGTGGTTTGCAACCAATTCTAAGGAGTTGCTAAGAAATTTTTAGAGGAACGTGTCATCAGTATGCAGATACCTGCTTTATGGGGGAGAAACCTGTGTTTTAGGAACTCGACTAATAATAATAATACAAAAACCCACTTCAACAATCTAGGTCTGTAATAGGAATTTTTATGTAAATCTTGTCAAAACTGTCAAGTCTTCAATGCAGACAGCTTCGTATGGTGTACCATACACCCACATAAAGCAAGATGTATATAGTTTACTACTTACCTATGTGGGTTTTTTAACCTATACTGAGGGGTTCAAGAAACTGCACTGCTTCTGAGCCAACATGCAATTTGGCCCAATTCATACGTGGCTTCTGTTCTCCTATTTTAAATCTAAGCAAAAGACTACAAAAGCTACATTGGGTGCATGCTGGAGGAGGTTTGAAATACTACTTTACAATACAGGAGATTACACTCTCATTTTTCTCAGACTTGATTAACTGAGGCTATCGCAGGCAATCACCTTGGCTCGGGGTAAAATGTGTCCAGTTAGCAGTTTCTGCAGTAAGCACAGAGAGTGCATCAGCAAAGACTTGAAACATCTCTTTGTTCATTATTTGTTATTGTTTCACCTGCCTTGAAATGATAATTGCAATCGCTTTGATTCATGGATTAGAATGCAATTTAGTTTCAATTGTTGTAGGCCCGTCCTACCCGCCCCTGAGCCAGAGCCAGGCTTTGGAAACTTCCCTATCAGCACTTAGAAAAAATTCTAACACATCCCCCCACTCCTGCTGCAGCAGTGTATCTTCATGAGGAAAAGATGTAGGGAAGGTTATCCCTGTTAAACTGAAGCATTATGGTGATCTTGTGTCCCGTCCCTCTCCCCACCCCCCCCCCTTTTTTTTTTTTAAGCTTTGTAATTTAGTATATTTTCTTTAGATTTTAACCTCAGGAAAAAAATGGGCCAAAACTGGCTTAAGGGAGGCTGTGGCACTATGCTGAGAGCAGCAGCTGAGGATCCTGCTTTCTATTTAGTCTATTGATATAGACAGTCATGGATTTTCTGTACCTGAAATATTTTTCATGCTGTAGCAGATCCAGCTTTAACTCAGACTAAAATTTGCAGTTAAGACAGTGAAATGTTTAGAAATGTTTTGTTTTCACAGTGATCAGGAGCCGCAAATTAGCATTACCTCTGGTGTTACCAGCAGGAGATAGACAGTGCTGGGGATTGTGTATGTGATTGCCAGAGAACTTTTCTATTTAGCTGTTGGACAAGCTTGTGCGTGATACTCTGCAAACAAGCCTCGGTGTTAATCAGAGAGGAACAATTCCAGAGCTGAAAACAATAGCAACAAGCCTGGAAGGGACCTCAAGAAATCATGCAATTCAGCCTGCTGCTTCAAGGCAGTATTTGTTCTACCTAGGTTATTTCTGACATACCTGCCTGATCTGCTTTTAATTTGCAGTGAGGGAGTACTTTAACAGACAGATTGAGGAGATTTTTGTCTTCCTAATATTTCACCTCAATCTCCCTTGGTTCAAATTAGCATTGTTATTCCTTGTCCTATCAACCAGGAACAGAGAGAAAAAATTGTTTTTTGTTCCCTCTTGCCTAGTTGAACACTGAGGGGAACTCGCTGATCTTTCCTAGACAGGACACTCCTCCATCATTCAGCCTCATCTCTTAGTGTTTTTTAGACATCTTGTTCTTACTAATTTCCTCTGAACTTGCTCCAGTCCTGTGCTTTGCTTAAAATGCAGCACCAAACACAAGATGTGACACCCCTACATGAGGCCTGTACCAATGCAAGAGAAGAAATACTCATGTTTTACAGGAATATCCTCTGTCTCTGTTTAGCTTTATTCCCTCCTAGGAAACCCAGCAGAGGTGCAGTTCAGCTCTGTCTGGCCAGGCAGGTTTGTGGGATGCTCTATCTACCAAGTGTTCTAAAGTTTCTGGTATCATTTGAGTCTAACAAAAATCTGAGGTCACATGAAAAATAGATCCAGGGGATCCACAAAAGCTCGGAAGTCAGTAATGTTCAGCCTTGCACAGAAAATTAGTTCATCACTTGGACTCTCCTAGCAGCCCTCAACATATTGCTCCTAGGGTGCTGTGTGCTTTGCCATAGCCTGCTGCAGGAGAGCTGATTTGAAGGTCAAGTGCTGCAGAGCAATTAGTTTCAAGCCAGCCTAGCCAAAGTAATTCTGCTACCTCAGCACAAGAGGGTGCAATAGGTTTGTAATAAAACCTAGACACGAGGTGGGTTTGTCCCTCCTGCTGCAATGGTGCCAGTGGAGTTTTCCTTTGCTGAGACTTGTCTAACAAACCTAACATCCTGTTAATTGGTGGAGTTCGAGCTGTGCGAGTTTGCCTCATTATTTCAAGTCCTTTTCACTCTGAGTATTTCCATAATTATGGTAATTAAACTTGGTGGGGTTTTAATTATTATTTTTTAGAAAATAATCAGAACTGTAGTTGAATTATGAGAGTGCCAAAATGAGCCTGGCAAATCATAATTTTAGTTTGCTGCATTATAAATCAAAAGCAGACTTGATTTCCCAGCTTGCTGGATGTTTTGTTAACCAGATCACTCCAGCTCTCCTGAGGCCTCGTATGCCAAGAGCTGTCCCTGAACGAACAATCAGGCTTTATAAATAGCAGCCTTAACAAGAGCGTCACTGCCAGATGCTGCTGAAATAACTTAGGGACTCGTGCACAAAGGAAACTCCCTCATCTGGGGGCAGCTGGGCTCCCATCCATTATCTAGGACATCCCCCTGATTGTGAAATTTCAGAGAAGCTGTTAGGATGCCTGTAGATGGGGTCACAAGCACATTCCTATGTTTCTCAGATGCTGGGCTTGCCAGCAGCTCCTCCTGATATGCTTTGTGTTTACTACAGGAGTTCAAGATCTGAGTTTGATCTATTGCTTCCACTCGTGTCTTGTATAGAAACAGCAGTAACTCCTCTCTGCCTAATTAGCTCTAACTAGTGTGTAGCTGTGCTCTCCCTTAGCACGGCAATGACTGAGCTGCCTTCTAAGGATCCCTGAATGTTTAGCAACAATTGCAAGGGGTGGTCCAGCTCCCGCCTTCCACAAAGAATAAAGTTCTTTTCTCAAAATCCTTTCTTGTGCCTATTGCCAGTTCTCTTGGCTGGTAGCACCAGCCTTTCAAACAATTACGGTGGACAACACATTCCAGTTTTTAGGTAAACAATAATTTTTAAAGCATAGGATATGTGTGCAACTCTCCAATAAGGAATTATGTAAGAAGTACTATGTGCTGAGATCTGTATCAGAGTGTAGTCAGAAATTAAAGTCTTGGCCTTTTGGACATCGAGGTAAGGTAATAGGGACCAATAGGTGCTTGAACTCTCCAGGATTTCATAAGGAGGCAGATGTCATTTTAAACAAACTGTAAAAGACTCCCCAGAGGTGATGGAGACAGGAAGCTACATAAACCCTGATTGCCTTTGTCCCCATAGTGTGCCTTATTCTGAACACGTCCCGGCCTTTGCTGCTAATGTTGACAGACCAGCGTGGCTGACAGCCGTGGCCTGCTCAACAGTGGGCTTTGGTGGGAGAAGAGGACAGGAAAGAATGACAGAGGTGAACTCCGTAGGGTTGGGCAAGTCATTTGGGGTCAGTGTCGCTTTTATCTCAGAACTGAAGCGTGGTTAAATACTGCTCTGGGTAAGTGCTTTACTCAAGAGCTGAGTCTCTGTAGTGTCCCACCACAAAGGCAGATGGTCACCTCTTGCATGAGGAAGTACTTTGGGTACAATGCCAGTGGACTTTACAGCTGTGGATGGAAAAGGAGAGCACCACGTTGCTGTGGAAGCAAGTGACTTCATAGCACAAGAGTGTTCTTCCTGAAATACTTTCTGCTTCATGTTTTGGGTCTCCCTTAAGCCCTAATGTACGAGCTGAATGTCTCTTGCTGTATCTCATCAAAAGCTTAGAAATACAGGGCTTGGGATGGCAAGAACAATTGAAGCTTATAGGCTTGCATCTTAGGGTGTCTCTGTGTATTAGGAATGTGTTGGTTCATCCCCATGCTCTGAAAAATAAGCCCTTCTCTTTTTGTAGTTATTTTGGTAACTTTTTTTTTCTGGTTAATTTGAATGTATTCCATATTGACAAAGCTATATAATTTCTTCTATTTCCTGACTATGCTTCTGCTAACTTCAGTTTTCAGATTTCTAAGTAGGGGAAAAAGGGAATCATGGGGGAAGTCATCTCTAAAAAGGGAAGATAACGCTCTTTCACATCTGGAACCGTGTTTCTCAGTGAAGTCAAACAGTTTGAGGCTACCTGATTCTCAGCATGTGGCATGCTAGGTTTCAAACATTAGAGGCACAGTATATCCCAAGTAACTGCTGATCGTGTACCACAGGGTATGTAAACACATCACCCCATGGGTGGAAATATTTGGCTAAGAATTTCTTATTTGCAATCCTTAAATACGTGCAATAAACGCACCCTGTGCTAAGCAGCAGCTTCTGTACATCTTTGTCTACAGGAAGTTATCTAAAGCCTGAGGAAAATAAATCTCATTTCAGGCTTTCATCTGAAATGAGATTTATAAATATATAGGTATAACATAGTTGAAAAAAGTCTAAAGACCTTATGCGTACCAGTCAGGCTCTGTGAATGTTTCTGGGAAGATGCTGTCAACAGAAATGCATACATGCTTGCTTACTCATAACCACTGTGATCTGTGGACTGTTCTGCTGCTCGGACAAACAAGAGCAGGAGTGACCAGCTGGGTCACCACAGAGCTCTGAGACCATCTTGAACTAACAACCAAAACATTCTCTGCCTTAACTTCATGACTGTGTGCATCATTGATGTCTCTTGAACAGGCAGTACTTGCTGTGAGAGCTGGATCTGTTCTGAAATGGTGGTTTGAGCTGGGTCCTCGGGACAGGGTTTTCTGTCATCCTGCCCGTTATGGAGTTTGTTACACGGGACAAAAACAGAGACATGAAACTTCTGTCATTATACTTGAAGTATTTGTGTCTAATGAAAACTAACTTCACAAACTGCAGGGCTGGAAGATCAGGCCATGTGGAATTTTAGTTGTTTCTGTCCTTCATTTTTCCTGGTGTTTTCACCCATGTGCTTTGTCTATTGCAATGACCTACTCATAAGTATCTTGCTGTGAAGTGAAATTCCTGACTGTAGTGCACAGGGGAGAGGTATTCCACAGGAGGATCCTTGGTAACTAGTACAGGGAGTTGGCAACTGCTGGTATTTCCTAGGAGGAATTGCCCTGAGGAGGAGAGGAGAAAAATTAAGACACTGAACTTGTAGTTGCCACAGACTGAATGAGACACTGCTAAATGTGCATGTATCCATCTCTGGTCGGCACTCTTACTCTTAGAAAACTGAGTAGAGCAATTCCTTGATCTAGTTAAGAACAAGTGACAGCACAGTCTGCCTCTCCAAACTCTGAAAGATTTGCTTGTATGAGTTTTGCAGGGAGTGCACACACGTGTGAGTGAGAAATTGGGAGAAATGTGTTGGCAGTTCTTAATTTCTTATCTTTAAGAATTGTATATTCAATGAATGGCATCTAACCCTTCTTCTGACTTTTCTTCAGTCTTCGCAGTGCTGCATTTCTTAAGTGATCTACTTATTAGCTGTAAAGTTGCTAATTGTGCCCCTTAGTTCTCCAGACTTGCTGTCATGGTCCAGGAAACATAACCTCTTTCAAATTCTCCTTGTGTTCTATTTTGTCCTTGTCTGCTCTTCCTCCAGCTTTGCACAGGTCTGTCTTTTTGATTTAGATGTGATGTTAAGGCTATCTAGTTTAGTCTGAGCTGGCACTTGTGATGCAAATACTTGCAGTCACCTGTGTCTACTGGATCCAGTTTCCATCTGTCTTTTTGTGTGCAAGTCCATGGTGTTTTTACACCATCATGTCTCGGACTGTAGTACAAGATGCCTCTTCACAGCTCTCACAAACAGCTTATGTGGTACCATGACCGAATTCGGTGCTGGTGCAAATGGGTGCAGCTCTGTGAAACCATATGGAGCTAGGCTAGGCTGAAGCTTGCTGCTCATCGCACTTCGTCAGTGATACAGAGGGAAGAAGGATGCTCTTTGCATTCAGACTGGAACAACTAGCTGCAATCTTTTCCTTCCCAAAGAAACAAATCTCCTTTTTGAGACAAACTGCTTACACTAAGGAGAGATCTTCAGCAAATCCCCCGCTACATGACTGCGTGTATACACTTCAACTTATGTGTCCCATACATGCAAAAGGTGTCTTGGGGCTCTTGCTAGGCAGCAGCTGCATTGCCTGTTTTCCTTCTTTATGCTGTTCTCAGCATCACCAGTTCCTGTGACACTTGTTCTTCTGCCACCCACCTTCCATTTGAGCACAGAACTCATCTCACTGGGAAAAGTGAACATTGGATGTCTGAGCTCATCCTGGTTTAGGGCTCTGATTCAGCTGCCTGCTCTGATCTGCCTGTGCAGCCTGCAGACCACACTCCTGTCGCTTGCCCTTTGCTTTTGGTGTCTTAGGAGCAGAGGGGGTGGGTGGGAGAAAAGTTTTTACTAATGAATCCTCAAGCTCTGCTTTTAAAGGATAAGAGGATGGGGGTAATAAAAGGATGTTGCCCAGGTGATGCAGACTTTGATTAGCTTATGGTGGTTATTTCCTGCTTGCTTCAAGTTATCCACCTACTATTTCTACTGCCCTTTAACCTAAACCCTAGACTTTCAAAGCTTGACAAAATCCCAGAAGTTTTACTGCATACAGCATTCTATCAGTATACAAAATATTCTTAGCATAGGCTAAAAATATACTGTGAGTACTAAAATTATACAGGTCTTTCCAGAGAATCTTTCTAATTTCTGTAGATTTAGTACATGTCAAGAAGTGATTTAAAGGTCATCTCGCTTCCTTATGTTTGTTTAAAAAGAAGCGCTGCAGGCTAACATTTTGGCAAATGCTTGCTTTGAGTTGTACACTTTGTACTTGTGTTTTTCGGTAACGGTGGCTTTTGTCTTATGGAAGCAATCAAAATGGAGCTTGATTTGAGAAATAAGGGGTATCACAACTCTTGTGCATACAGGTAAATATAACTCTTGAAAAGGCAAGTTGTATTTTGTCAGATCGTGAACTAATTGGAAGATAAAATCTTTATCAATTTTCGTCTCTACCTTTTTTAAGCATACAGATTCTAAAATGTCTTTCTTATGGCTTGAATTACTGTTGTACGACATCTGGCTGCACAGGTGTGGTAGCAAAATAGTTGATTCCTGATGGAAAGAAATGTGCATCTAAGTCATATGGGGGCATTACTGAAGTACAGTCTTGCCTTGAACTCCTCTTTACCCCCTGCGTTTCTGATGCACAGATGTTCCATCCATCTGAGCAGCTTAGGTGAGAAGGGAGGATCTGCCTGAGTTTGAATAGCAAGAGGAATAATGGGGGAATTTATGAACTAACCACAGACCCTTTGCAAGTGGGGGTGGTGTTGCGTGGAAGGGAAAGAGAAAGGCCTCTGTTCGACAGAAGTTTGCTGCAAACTTCAGTCAGCTAAACCTGGCAGTGGAACAAGAGCATAGGCAGCAGGCTGGCAGCAATGATAAGGCATTTTTGAATGCATGAGTTTGGTGTATTTCAGTGGTACTAAGCCAAATTCTACTTTCATAGTGCATCTGGAGTATATCTCCATTTGTCTTAATGGAGATGTAGTCTAGATTTACATTGCTGGTGGGGAGAAGAGGTAAAAGATTATGCACAGAATGGGTGGGGGTGGTGGGAAAAACTGTCTTTTTTTCTTCTCCTACCAGAATTTTCAGTGAGAAATCATGTAGATGGCAGCTTCTAGTCTGCCAATGCAAATTGAGACAAATTAGAGGGTAGATTAACTAATTATTATAATGTCATGGTAGCAGTGCTACAGTTCAGGTTGCAGAAGGCATTCCATTATCAGCTCTATTCTTCACAGTTACCTTTTAATTGGTAATGTATTTGTATATAAATTAAGGCAAGAAAGCCTCTAGCCTTTTGTTTTACAGTCATTAAAGAAACGCTTCAGTGGGTTTTGGACTAGAAGGAAAGAGGGACCCTTTACAATGATCAGAACAGACGGTAATGCCTCACAAGGGGGACATTTGTAGGAATGGAAATTCCTTTTTAGACCTCACAGTGGAATACGAGTTAGATACACATCTGATAAACAGGCTATTTTAAATCTCTGTTTGGGGATATGGGAAAGTGAAATGTGCAGCTGGCAAGCTAAATCTCATCATGCTTCACTTCTTAGAAATAGACAGTCGCCAAACAAAAGGCCTTATTACAGTTATTCTAGTAATAACTAATATACATACCTGTACGTATATGTATATCTCCCTTCAGAGTACAGCTGCAGGAAGGAGCTGTGCAAAAAGATAGTTTGCATTTGCAGTGTTTTGGAGGTGACTGAAATTGTCCACATCTTTAAAAACTTTGATGTGCCCTTTAGGTGTAAACTGAGTTTAAACTCCTAATGAAAACTCCTCTGTAAATAAATAATCCACTTCTGATGTTCTACTTGATAGGTGCTATGGCCTCAGAGATAGAAATGTTTTCATTTGAAATGTAGAAAATCTGTGCAATAGTTCTGACACTGACTTGGTCATGTGCTAGGTCATCTTACCTGTGTTCCCTTCCCAGACTTTTATAAATGAAATTAAGGCAAGTAGGATCTTTGTAACTTTACCTGTCTCATTATGGGGATGCAGCACTTTATATATATATATATATATATATATATAAATGAAATGGTCATCTTGGAACCATTAGGTTTTTCTGGAAGGTGGGTTAAATGACTGCAGCATGGGGAAAACCTGGGTGGAACACAAAATTACCCTTCCGACTGGAATCTCAGTGTTTTGTTTGACTTTTCCAAGAGACTTTGTCCACCCTGCCCATCTGCTTGAGGAGAGCTGGGTGGCTTGGGCAGTCGTAGTGACACACGTTTGGAGCATCCATTTGGCGAATCACCCTGGAGCAGGAGCACTGGGGTCCTGCTGAATGTGAATCAGATTGTAGGAGCTGGAACCTTCATATTTATCCAGGGTGCCTTCCTTCTCCCTCTCAGCCCATCACACCTATTTTCAAGGCATTGGGACCTGGCCATCCTACCTATCAGGTAGGGCATGGGAGGAGGGAATTGTCTTGGTAGCTCAGTGGGCAGAAACCTGATGACCCAGGTGGGCAAATGGCCTTGAGGCTGCTTTCAAAATGGACACATTCTTGCAGTGTCTTGATGAGCCGTTGCTTTTCCTCAAGAGAGTAACAAAAAGACTGTCAGCTCCATACATACTGCACTTGCACTTGCACAGAAAAGGAGACCCTTTCCTGTTCCTGGGAGCTTTACATTTACTTCAGTAGGAAGGACTGTTAATTTAAGTATGCAATTGATACATGTCATCCAAATCAAAACATCTTGCATGAATGTGATTAAATGAAATTCCTCAAGTACGTTCTTGCCATCTGGAATAACTTTTCCATATTTTGTTGTCTCACTGACTTTTCGAAATCTAACTGAAAATGTATTTTCACTTTTTTTTTTTTTTTTTTTCCCCTTTAGTAATGCGTAGTTTTCATCTCCGCTGCACTTCTATGAAAATCTGCAAATCATTTTGGAATAAGCATTAAGGGGAGGGAGCTCTTCAAATTCAGAATGCAATCCTGTCGGGTACTGGTGGCTTCCACTGCCCTGAGATCTTATCACATCCCACCCCTGCCTCCGGGGGACCTGGCATCTCTCTGATTTTAGCCTAGGAGTCCTATCCAACAAATTATCCTTCGAGTTAGAAGGGGAAGGATGTGTGGTTGACTCATGACAGTGGCTTAATGTGATGCCCCCAACCTGGCCAGCTGATGCCACTTCAGCCTTAGAGAAGGCAGAGTGACTTTGTCAGGTAAAGGCAGTCTGCAAAGAAGCAGGAGATAACGTAGACCCTATTTGGAATCTGAGTTGCACACTCCTCACGTTGGA
Source organism: Athene noctua (assembly GCF_965140245.1). Lineage (NCBI taxonomy): Eukaryota > Metazoa > Chordata > Aves > Strigiformes > Strigidae > Athene > Athene noctua. The sequence goes on along the minus strand of NC_134056.1, from coordinate 9,503,313 downwards.
CCATCCTGTTAGGAACAGCAGCCTTCCTGAGTCTGCTTCTGTGGAAATCGGGGTCAAAACGCTCCGTGTATGAATTCAGAACATAAAATACAAATGAACTCCTAAATGCATGGTCAACTTCAGGCTTGTTAAGACTTGCTGCAAACAAGCTGTGCATGCGATCAAGGCTCAGCTAAGCAGAGATGAAATGCCAAAGCAGGATTTGGGGGGTACAAAGGCATAGATCACTGTGCTCGTTGCCTTTCAGTGACCTATTTAAGCACAGAAATATGGAGAATTTGTTACACACAGATTGCTGTGCATGTGTTTCAGCAAAAAAAAAAAAAATACTGCAAGTGTGCTGAGTATGGACTGAATTAGCTGAAACAAGCTTCTTTTCAGATACCCAGCCAGAGATTTTCAAATTTACCTGGATTGTTTCATACTCACTTTATTTCTTTAATGGCATCCTATTATCTGAATTACTTGAAAATCTGTTATTTTGCATTGTCTCAAGGTGTTTGATGTTTCTTTTTATCAAATTTTGCTTTGGATCATTGTCAGTCAAAAACAATGCTCTCCCACCCCCAAAACTTGCTTTGCCTTGGATGCATGGTGGGTGCACTCTAGAAATAACAAATCAAGAGCCCCAGCAATCAGTCATTTAGCAAATTGAAAATATTGAGGGATTCTGTCCTGTAACATAAGTAGCTATTTATGTACTTTTTTGTGACTCACTATTTCTGATGTGTATAATTTACAAAAATAGTAATGAGGGAAGACTAAATAAGGCAAAGTACAAGAATTGGAAAAGAAGAATCCAGAAGTTAGGTTCAACTGGAACTGTTTGCAATTTGCAATGTCTATGGGTTTAGGCAGCTTAAACATTTAAACCACAAAGTGAGGAAAGACTGGCTTGAGAGTACTTTGGCTCAAACTTTGAACTTAATGTAGCCCAATTAACTCTTGTTCGAATTTTAGTCTTGGCCTAAATCTGATCCTACTGAAGACAGTAGAAAAATCCCCATTGCTATATGCCTGTCCCCATAAGACTGGGGCAGTGCTTGCAAGATCCTGCTGATGGTATAGATTCAGAAAAATGTTAATTATTGTGTGGCAGTGGGAGAAAAGATTTCAATATCTTCATTAATTCCATTTAATTTTTGGCACTTACTTCACTGACGCTGGGTGACAGTTGCCTTGGTGCCCTACTGTAGATAAGAGGCGTACAGATAGGTATGCACATTCTGGCCCTGGGGAAGATCCTTTTGGAAGATGTTTTGCCCCTGCACTGACAAAGGAAGAGGTCTGAGGTGCTGCCTGGCTCTTTCTGGTACCTCAGGTAGGGTGAAGGCAGACCTGTGTCAAGGCGGTCAGAAGCTTGAAGAGTGGTCTGCAGCTCATCACCATCCGAGATGGGCAATGGAGAAGGGCTTTCTACCAGAGTCTAGGTGCTGTTGTCTGGAGAGGAGATATCTGTTGATTGCTCCTCAGTGTCTCATCTCCTGAAATTGATACATATAAGGCAAAATTTTTTTGAAAGTTTTGGCCCACTCTCCTGCTGTTGACCCCAGTGGGAGTAGGGTGAGTGCTTCTGACATTCCCATTCTGAAAGTTCAAGCAACTTCCTTTCTTTTCCCTTGAGCTCTCACCACAGATCTGTTGTGAAGAAAATGATGAGAAAATGTTCCTGCATCTGACTTCTTGTTAATGGTGGTAGTGCTGGAGCCATGCTGTCATGTTGTCAGGTCCCAGCTTGCATGCAGGAAAACTACTTGTGTCCTATAAATAGAGATGGCCAAGAATGGTTTGATTAGAAGTTTGTTTACTGTTTGAAGTCTTCCATTTGTGGAAAGCATTAAGCCAATTGGAGTAATAAGTTTTCCTGAGATACTCATCAGGAGGTTTCCTCAGGTTTGGGGCAGCTCTGTGACAGAGCTGTTGGCTTGGGAAGATGGATAAGGTGCAATTGCTTTGCTGATTAAAGCAGATTGAATTCTCTGTTCTCAACCATGTCAGTCACTCTCTCACCTCCCCCTAAATCTCTTGCAGAACTGTTCTCCTTGTACTGCAACAGTGATGTGGAATGAAGCTAAATTTCAAAATGCTGGAAGGTTTAGTGGAGCAGAATTTTTGTTCTCTAGCCAGTCCTCCTGCTGTGAAAGTGGACCGAAGTCTGGGAGACAATAAATCTAGATAGCACAATGTTCCCCTTCTCTGCCTTGCCCTCCCTCCCCTCGAGGTCCTTACTGAAGAACAGCATGGAATGGGAAAACACTGTGAAGCGTAAGATTCTTATTTAAAGGCTTTAAAAAACCAGGGTACTTATTTATGTTCCTAAATTAGGATTTAGGTGGCCAATGTTAAGTACTCATCTTTCAAAAAGCTGGCCTCAATGGACAAGATGTAGGCTGTTTATTGGTTGTGGTGTTTTTGTTTTCTTGTTTTTTTTAAACTGCAGACAAATTAAGTGGAATTCTGTTTACCTGCCTGGCAGCCTTGCAGAAATAGGATGGCAAAGCCACAAAAGGAAAGAAATGTTCCATCATTTGGAGGGTGACATCATTTGCAAGTCAATGAATGATCTCCCATTTAGGAACTTGCATAAATGGCTGTTAATGGTTGTTTGGCAGGCCCTGCCAAACAGGGTCTGGTTTAATGTGGTCATTGTTCTAGATTTATTATTCCCAATTTTAAAGAATGCTCTAATATATTCAAATAGAGAAGAGGCAATATTTCTGGTGTGAAGCACAGCATACTGACTTAGGGGTCACATGTCAGGCACTGAAATTACCGTCTTGTATTGTGGTTTTCTTTATCGAAAAAAAAGTTTTAATCTGAACGGAAAGAGTTCCTTTGAACCTTTAACCATTCTTAGACCTTCTAATTATATATTTTTGAAAGACTTATGTATACTTCCACCTGGACCAAACTAAACTCCTTTATCAAAGTTCCTTGAAAACTTGGGAAAGTTCTAGTCCAGAACTGGATCTCAGCTTTGTGGCTTCAGCCCTTTGCCAGATAATGTTAGCGTTTATAAGCAGCACAAGTAGCTAGAATTTCCCTGTCAGTTCCTATTATAAGATCCTGATTTTAGTTGATTATAACTTTGCCAGACTTGTACTGTGGAGCTGACGTTTTCCATACTTGATTTTGGGTTTTTTTTGAAAGGTGCAGTTAATATGGCTCATCTGTCTTCTTACAAGGGAGGGAGCTGGAAAGTAACACTGTTTTGCTCATGTGCTCCTTTTTGAACTAGCAATTTTAGAACTAGGAATTTTCCTGGTAGAAGGGATTAGTTCAGATGTCAGCTTTCTCATTTTATGTGGCACTGATGGCTTCACTGAGAGCTGGAAGTTGGGGCTCCTGGTATGTATGTAGCTGGTTTACAGGCCTATCCACCATAATCCTCAGGGGTACACACAAGGGGGCCAAATTCTGGTACTATGACTATTGCCGTTCTGAAATATAAAACTTTTACAATACTTGACTAAAGAGTTTTACCCTTCCTTATTTGAAGTTTTCTCTTGCACTCTGGATTCTAGAAGTTTGGGTAGGAATCTCATCTCTTGAAAATTGGATATAAGTTCCAAAAAAATGGAGTTTTTTCATGTTGGTGTCAGCAAAATAATAAAGGGTTTATAGCCATAATCAGGATTTTGCTTCAAAAAAGTGTGTGCACTTAAATCCTATTTTATTTTTGCATAGTTTTTGCTTGGCTATGTGTTTTGGTGTTAATTTAATGCACTTTACATTTCTGGTAAAAACTTCAGCATAGCACCCTGCTTAGGACAATTCTGAAATGGATTTGAACCATATTGTGTTTACTTCTGTTTCTAGGTTATATTGCTGAATGCAAACACTTGTGAAAATGGAAAGAAGCAATGGAAATAAGAAGGAAGTGAACTTATTTGAACTTTCAGGAAAGAACTTAAACCCCATTTAACCTGTTTAAAATGTGAGTTGACTGCCCAGGTCTGTTCTTAGGCAGTTTGGATAAAGGCTCCTCTCCTTAATCACAGCAGACATCAGCCACTAGTTCTTTGTATGTAAACTGTGTGCACAAGGGCTTACATTGAGGGTGAACTTGGAGGAATGATGTTCCTGGTCATAAAGCAATTAAACTAATATGTTCTGGAAGAGGTTAGAAGGGAAAAGGGATGTCATTTGGCTGGCAGTTACCATTCCAGTTCTGTACATTATATGAAATTCTGGCTTTGCACCATAAAGCATTTCTTCTCCACTGTCATTCCTCTATAGTGCTCTTTAAAAGCTGAGAATAATTTATCTTAGCATATGTAAGTTTATTTTTTTATATAATTATATGTACCATCATGTTAACTTTGTGGAAAGGTTGCGCCTATTGTCCTTAGAAAACCAAAGTGATTATCATTGGTTTGTTTTGTTACACAATTGTTTAAATTATAATAAGTTACCATCATTGTTTCTTGAGTCCAGCTGTGTTTATGGATTAAGATCTACTGACTCAAATATTTACAGTGTTCCAAAAATTATGAGAACATGCAGTGCTGGGGGTTTTCCATATGCTGTTTTACTTGACTGAGAGAGTTCTCCATCACAACTGGAAAAGAAGTCTTGCTCCAGAATAGTTTTCTAAAAGACTGTCGGGTACTTCTTATATCTGCCTGGGCCAGTGCTGTCCGCCACGCTGGTGTTGGTGTGTAGAGGCAATTCCAAGTTTCCAAGAGAGACCAGAACTCTGGCAGTGATGGGTGTTGAATCCTCTGGAAAACTTGACCCAGTTAAGGGGTACTGACTGTTTCCTGGCTAAAGTCTGAAGGCTGAAGTCTGGCCAAAGCCAGTGATAATTACATCAAGTTCTACCCCAGACCACTCTGTTCTACATACCTCTTTGATGTGGGTTACCTGCTTCTGCAAGGAGTGTATGTGCAGGGATCTCCATTTAAGGTCCAGACTGAGGCAGCTCCCAGGAAATCTGTGAACCTCTTCAGAGCAGATTTGTGTCTCTGTCGAAGGCAGATGAAGAATTGCGTTTGTATTTGTGTTGTCATTATGGGCCAGGTCTTTTTGATGTGAGGAACTGGTGTTATTCAGAGATCTGTGTTTCTTGCAGGGAAAGTCAAGCCCTTGTGACTTGAACCCCTACGCTGCAGATCAGGAGCGTGGCTCTGTGCAGGGAAACAGTTCATTGAAGTCTGTCAGATTTGAGCATGTGCCTGTAAGCCCATGTTAATATAATGTTTGTGTTCAAATACTTCCTCATGCAGGGTCTGAGTCGGCTGCTACTGAAGCCATAAGCCAATATCAAATGGCAAGGGGATTAGGAGGAAACTTTCCCTCTTGACTAGCTGTTCTGTAACTGCCTGCTGCAGAGCTGTTGTATTTTTCCCTTTGTAGCACTGAGTACCAGCTACTGTTGACAGCAGGGTATTAAATTTGTTGGGCCACTAGTCAGTCACCATAGCAATCCCTACGCTTCTAAGAGGGGAGAGGAAGGGACATGAGAGGTCGTTGTGCTTTGCTGTAAATAGAGCAGGGTGAGTTTGTCAGAAGAGCTGAATCATCGGATCTTGTCCTGCACGCCTTGTGCCGGCTGCTGGCTGTCCCCCTCTGCCGTGGCTGTTCAGACTTCGGCTGTGGGCTCCTGCTACTTGCATTGAGCACAACAGACCTCATGTTATTTTTGGCACCTCCTTTGTATTTTTGTCTTGCAATAGTAAGTTAGCTATCATTTTGCTGTCATTCAGAAAGCACAAACTGTTTAACAGTAAAAACGTCATAGAAAGCAGGTGAGATGTGTGCCTAGCATGCCAAGCTGCTGCCCCAACAACAGTGTGGAGACTCTGATGGGTCTAGAGTCTTGTAAACCCTTTCATGGCTTGTTTTCCTTGATCCTAATTCCTCGTCAGTTTTTAAATTCGAGTACAAGTGACCAGGGTGGTCACTTCTGTACAGCCTTTGTGTGTACTGTGTCTCTTGAACTAGGTCATACGAGCGTGTGCTCTTGCCTTCAGGTCTGAAACCACAAATATCTTCATTACTGTGGTAAGTGGGCTTTTTTGCTGCATATGTAACTTAGTCTCAAGTGTTTTGCCATAAACCAGTCCTTCCTGACTCATTCATGTGACAGCACCTCAGTCACGAGCAAACCCAGAGAAACAAAGTGCTCTCACAGCACTGGGAGGCAGACTGTTCTCTGCACAGCCTGGGAATCTCAGCAGATTGGCCCTGGGATTGTGGCCTGTGTGCAGAGCCTTGTGTCTTTCCCAAAGCTGTGTTCCTTTTGTTTTCCATGTGTGATTACAAGTCTGTCAGTGGATCTCATGACATGTAAGTGGTGTCCTCTGTACCACGTGCCCAGGCTCGCTGTGGTGTCGATGGAGTCAGCACTCATCCAGTGATGCTTCAGTTGCACAAAACATTCATGAAGGATGTTGAAGTCTGATTAAAAATGGGTTTATGGCAGCTTTTTTACCCAGACTGTTTAAAAAGAGCAAGTCCATTGTTATTTGTAGCGTTGAAATAGGACATTGTCTGTTTCTTCCTTCTCCAAATGATGAGGGGCGTAAGCAAGTGCTTAAAACTAAGGGAGAGTTAAGTCTTGTCCTGAAAGAAGGCCTTGTGGTATTTTGTTTCATTAATAACACTGTAAACCCTGTTTTTTTGGGGTCTGAGTGTTTTTTAAATTCTAATCTCTATTGCACATATTGGAATAGAAGTTATTCCCCTGTGCATAAGAAATATCAGTAATGGAGCTACGGATGCTTTATTTTCCTCTGCACCGTGCTGAGAACTCACCTCATTGTGTCTGTCTAATTACAGAGTGAAATACAACTCTCCGTCTGTCTCTTTTTATTGTTAATCACTGTGAGTTTGGATAAAAATATTAACGTGAAGTATGTAAGTATGAAAGCAGTATGAAGACAAAGCAAGAAAGCCATCTGTTCTCTCCTTTTCTTCTGTTGGCATATGGAGACATGTTCTACTGCTGAAGTCCACATGTCCTTGCTGAGATGCTTGTTTTGTTTGATTTATATTTAATTTTTTAATAACAAGTAGTTGTGTGTCTGTGTAGGTGTGAATATCAATGTAATGATACAGTGGAAGGTGGCTGATAAAGCTGATGTGCTGAATGACTGTCCTCTACCTGAGGTTTTAAAAAAAGCTTGAAATGTCCAAAATGTATTCACTACCTCTGGAGCTCTGTTTATTAGTGAGTTTTTGAAACTGCAAGATTAAACTGAGAAAAATAATAGCATCAACACCTTTTAAGGTTGCTCAATACTGTTATTAATGATAGCTTGTGTTCAGAGGCTAATAAATTTGTTGAAGCGGTATTCATTTGGGTAAGTGCTATATGCAAACTGCAGATTTTCTGGAATCTTGAGACAGCTCAACTGTTTGTCGTAGGGATGGAGATGAATGTTTTGCCCTTATTTAAAAATATATTTTTAACTTTAGGGCATTAGTGTACTTGAAATAAGTAGAAGGTCCTGGCTATGGGTCATGAGTTCCGTCCTACAGATGTACAAACGTGCGTGGCTTCAGCCTGGTCCACAAAGGCCTGAAACCAAACAACCCTATAAAGCGGCGTCCATGGAGGCTACTTCAACGGATGGGGGTGATTTTCTGTTTGAGTGCTAGTGCCCTGTCTGAGTGGGTAGGAGGCCTTTTTCAGAGGCTTAGGTACTTGCTGCTATTTGTGAGCTTTTGCTTGCTAAAATGATGATTTCCAGCAGAAAAGGCTGTGATGAAATGAGAGAACAGAGGTTGAAAAGTGTGGAATAAATAAATGGTGGGCGAAAGCAGAGTGCTGAAGGAGGGGGAGAGGAATACTCAAGCATCGCTAGCCCTAAACCTGATCCTGGTGACAGCCAATGTGGTCATGTAAGAGAAGTGTTTCACAGGGGCAAGCAGGGCTGAGGTGTAAACAGTCCAGTGTTCATTAACATCTCAATGTTTGCTCTCAATCAGTTGCAATAATGTCTTTTTTTTTTTTTTTTTCTTTTTTGTATACGGTATTAAAGACTATTCTTGTGAAATCTAATTCTTTCATCTGGGGGATTACAGGCATAAATACCAGATAACACTCCGGTAATTATTTAGCACGCTTTTATTTTGCTGATTAGAGCTGTGAAACTTCTGAAAGTTTGCATCAAATTTGACTTGTTCATTAAATCTCTGTTGGAACTATGGCACAAGTTAAGTCTGAAGGTGACAGATATGGCAGTTCAGTTATGCTTGCATAAAACTTGTTTGGCTCACCTGGATGATATCAAAGTGTATGTATATTAAAAATATGGATATTTTTAACCTTGATGAATGTGTGAGAAACTAGCAGCTTTAAAAAACATTATTCTGGAAGATTCACTTAAACCTGAACACTAATGAGCATTATCATGCCAACTGTGCAGACAGGATAAAAGAGAGAAAAGAAAATAACCTATAAATATCTGTGATAATTCTTTAAAACTCCTGTTTTTATCAAGTTGTAGTGGATGAACGTTTGACCAGCAGTCACTGTGAACATAAGACAGAAATAGCATTCATAGAAATCTTAGATGATAACACATCACTAGCTTCATTGTATATTTTCCGTTTCATGGTGACTACAGAGGACCAGAGTCCACAAAACAGTCTGTGCTCATACAAAAGGCACCCCTGTATAGCAAATGAACAAAATGTTCTTGGATCAAACTCCGGTTTTTATTTTATTTTTTTTTAGGCCAGAAAAAGTTATGTGAATGCTCCCACAGCTTTCCTCTTCACCTCTTGTACTGTTACATCCTCTGACATCATACTGTGCTTCCAAGGAGAAGTTTATGGTGTCACGAAAAGGGCCTCAGAAGTTCAAGACGCTGTGACACTGAGAGAAAGTGTCTGTATGTTTTCAAACATTATGGAAATTGTAAGCGTGCTTTCCAAAACTGTCAGAAATATATGCTTTGAAAAGATGAATGCCTGTGTGGGATTAACTCCTCATGTTACACATGTACTCTGGAGTGTGTTGTTTTCTCCCACTGGTCTCTGGAGCCCAGTATCTCAAATGGAATCTGACACACCACACCAGATGCTAAATGAGGCCTTTCCAAATTGAGGTGTGTGTTTTTTGTGCTGAATGTAATCTTTCCAGACCTAGTTTGTGTAAGTCTGATGGGAGTTGTCCTGCTGTTTTGGAAGAATTCACCTGGCTCAACCACAGCCCATCTTTGTTGGTGTTAACAAATGCATGTGGATGGGTCCCTCCTCCCCCTGCCTCCGAATCGCCCCCAGTTGAAATGTCTTGCCGGTGTAGTTGGTGTAGCTAGCTGGTGTACATATGGAGCGTATTTCTAGGAAATGTTATGCAAACCAGTTCCAAAAAAGAGGCAAGCATAGGAAAATGATGTTAATGTTATCCCTAAAGCAGATAAAATCCATTTCGTATGTTATTCCTCTTCTTTTTAAGAAAGGAGAAGCAAATAATTATAGCAGCTGTTTGTGCTATAACAAACTGGCACCGTGTATTCATAGCTAACACTAAACAGCTGATCTGTTGCAGATCCCAAGACTCTTCATAAGATCTTGAAAGACAGGGTTTACCTGGATATGAAACAAGAAATGTTCCACTAACATGGCACTCACTAACTTGTAGTGCAAGTGGCAAGTCAAAATGAGCATAACCAGCTATGACAGGTATCTGGCTTGGACAGGAGATGTCCCATACCTCATCTAGAAGGAGGAGGGCCATGAGATTGCCTAAGCTTGTGTAGTTTAAAGTACTGACGTGATAGATGGCACAGTGTCGTCAAGACCCCTATTCATGTTTGGCATTAATGTTTTGAGAAGCAAATGCCCTCTAGCTCCCCTGCTGAGATTGTCCAGAATTTCTAGGTTGAGAAAGGAGGAGGATGGATGAATGTGAAGTTTTACTTTTCACTGGTTTTAGGCACTGTTTTAGTGATTAGTGGTCTCATTAACCTGAGCAGAGACCTGTACTCCAGTCTCTGCCCCTCAGGAACTCCTAAATACATACAAGTTCACTAATTTGGGGTTACAATAAAGTGCCTCCACCATGTTCAGTGTGGCACTGCATGAATATGTCTTTTGGTGATGTTGATCTGTCTGTTATGCTGTCTTCTAGATAAAGTGTTGTTAACACATCATCTTTTAAAGCATGAGGCCTTCACATGGCAATGACAGGTAATATATACTTGTTTCCTTGAAAAAAAAAAATCTTTTCCATTAGCAATGACTTGCTGATTGCCTATTTATTTTCACAAATCTTCTAATGTCAAAATATTTTGATAAAAGTCTGGCCCGTATTAAATAATCAAGAAAATAATTACTACTTCCAATTTCATTTAATTTTTGACTGTCAAATAATCTAACAAGCTTATTTTTAGATCTGAAGAATACATCCTGTAAGGTGCTGCAGTGAGTGAGCAAAGGTGGTTTGTGCTCAGTGGGGGCTGGGGAATGGAGGGAAGCGGCTGATTTCAAAGCCTGGCATACATTAGGATTGAAAGGGAGGCAGTGCAGGGAAGGAAGAAATACTTTGTGTGCAATCTTGACCCAGCAACATTGGGTTAATGATCACAAAGTGGCAGCCAAATTGGTTAATTAGAGAATAAGTGCCTGCTGTTTGCATCTGTCTCATTAAGTCTGAAGAATAAAGCTGCTGCAGAGAGGTACTGAAGAGCGCTGCTTTGCAGGGTGCTGGCTGCGGGGTGGTTTGGGTGCTGGACTACTGGAATTGTTTCTTGAGTTGTTGAATGTGACTTTTGTGGTTATTGTGTGTCTTATCATATACTCCAAAAGTTGTATACGGGGTCAAGCACTGAGCTGTAAAGAATATTTATTCATAGTTTGATGTGCTGGTCTGAAACATTATTGTAAAGCCTCTTCATTTTAACATGCAGCTGGAATTTCCTGTATTTATGCCATTAATGTTGAAAATGTCGAGGTTGCAGAGAAGAGGTATGCAGAGAGGAAGGGAGTTAAGGTAGGGTAGGAGAGTGAAATTGCAGGTTAAGGGGTTGATTTTTAAAGGAGGATGTGTGCTGTTCGAACGATTCTTTCAAGGCTGCCCCCAAACATCTGCCAAACGTGAAATTTCTCTTTGAACACCACCATGGCACTTCTGGGACTGGTGGGACAGTTTGTGTTAAATAGCCAGTGTGAGATTTACAGGAACCAGGCCTGACTGCACAGGACTTAAGAAATCAAAGTACTTGGGATGCCCTTATTGCTTATTTTGTTTTTGTGGTTTGTTTTTCTGGAAGGCAAAAGCCAGTGGAAAGGATAGTGAATCTGCCCAGATCGGTAACTCCCTTTTGTCCTGCCAGGTATGGAGAGAGACAGAAAGGTGAGGAAGGTATGAAGGGATGTAGGTAGTGCAGGGCAGGTCAAGAAAATGGTTTGGGGAACAATTGTCATGTTTCCCTTGCAGTCCTTGCATGCACAGGACGCACGGGTTAAGATTCAGGCAGTTATTAGATATGCAAAAGTCTTGAAAGGTGGCATGGCACAGGGGACTCCAAACCAGCATCACCTACAGTGAACTGAAGAAAAACAGTCCTGCTGCCCCTTAACAGGCAGCTGTAATGTGAGACTGCTCTCTTAAGGCTGTTTCCTGTGATCCCTTTTCTTCCAAAGGCTGAGCGTTAACTGTATGTGGAGGCCAGATATGGGCAGAATGATATTCTGTTTTATGAGAAAGATGGTAATTCAGGGCACTTTCCAGAGCATGCTGAGGCCACGAGGGACCTAGTCTAAACAACAGTCTTTCTGCACTGACTTTGAATTGGGTTGTTGTATCCTACAGCTGAAACTTCCAGCCCCTTCGCAAGGATTTTGAACACTTAGTCCCCCATGGAAAATTAAAATGAGATTAGAAAAGCTCAGCCTGCTATTCTAAGTGGATTGAATCAAAAGTAGGAACAGGCTTGGGGTTTTGTTAACAATCAATTGAAACTTAATACTGCAATCACTTTCAGCATCCACAGGGAGGAAAGGCAATATCTCTGGAAAAAGACAGTATTGTATATCATAGAATTGAATATTCTGCAAGGAATATTTATTGGAAAATGATTTACATTCCCTTAATTTTCCCCTACAAATGTCTGCCCTTTTCTGGCTGGAATTGTCTTCATAACCACATCCCTGTTTTTAAAACTGCTAATAGAGCTGATTTAAGTTGTTCATATAAAATGCTTTTCATGGAGAAAAGAATTTTTCTTAAAGTGCATCTGACTAAAATATGCCAAGGTTATTAGCACTTCACATTTTGCAAATGAATTCATATCTTATTTAAAATTTTAATGGAACATACATGGCTTGCTTTTTTTAATAACTTTCCTGAAAAGATTATTCTTTTCCCAATAAAAACCAGACTGTGCCCACTAAAGAAAAATCTAAGGAAAATTTGAGCTAAATTACCCTTTCCCTCAAAAAAGATGTTTGAAGAAATAAAATAGAGAAATAGGTCTCTCTGGGCCCTTGCAAAATGCAAATATCTCTTAATGGGCAGGTTTTGCTTGGCTGTTAACTAGTTGTAGCTGTTCTTGCTTCATTTGGTTTGCATGACCGTGGCCTAATTCAAAACTATTTTTTCCTAATGTACCCCTTTGTTCCTACTTTTGTGCTAATATTTTGGTATTTATCTGTTTCCTTGATAGCTTCAAATCTCCTTTCTACGTGGCCTGCTCCTGCAGTGTGGATGGTAGAGATGTTTGTGCCTGAGCTGGTGTCTATCCCTGCAGCATGTCTCCCTGCTGTCCCCCTCCCCTCTGTCATGAAGGTGTTTGTCCCTGTAAGGACGAGGGAGGTGGGGATCAGTGGATGAGGGGCCTGCTCTGTGCCCTGGAGGGATGGTGGAGGGACAGCAGGAGGTCTGGGGTGGAGGGACAGGCAGTGGGGCTGTGTGCTGGGCACTTGGGCAGGGAGATTGGCCAGGAATGATGGGCTGGGACCTCATCCATCTTGCTTGCAACCTGCCTGAAAAAGCTCTTGCTTTTCTCTCTACCAGCATCGTGGGGGTGAGTTAACACTTCTAGCACAGGGATGTTTAAGTCGACCTTTACAGGTGATGACCAGAGAATCCAGTCTTTATTAAAAACCAGAAAGATTAAAGCAGACAAACTCCAAAGAACTTTGATGGCAAGCAAAAGTACTTAGTTTCCAATGAATGGTTGTTCTGGATTTAATTCTTGCCATGCATAAACAAGGGCTCCACCAATTGTACTTTGATATTAGAATTAGTTTGATTTGAAATCAACCAGAACACTTGCATCCTGGCAGTAGATCACTTTTATGTTGCATGTGGTTCCATTAGGAGAGATTTGATGTCACTGTCAGGGTAAAATTGCTGATTTCAATCTTGTCTGGTTTCCCTCTTTGCACTTTGGCAAGTAGAGAAATATTTTGCTTTTCTGTGTAGTTTTCCATTCAATAACTAGGGCATCTCAGTAGTCTCTTAAAAAAGGCTGGCAGCTGCCATCTTAATGTTCTCAAAAAAGTAAAGCATCTCAAAGATTTTTTTTCTCTCCTGACTTGCAGCTGCAATGTTCATTTATCAAGGCAGGAGACTACAGGACCAAGCCTTTAATTAAATTTTGAAAAGTCTGTTGCGCGGGTGCTGGACACTTTACCAGGATGCATGAGACATGTCTTTTTGGGTTTTAACTTTAGGTCTTTGTACCTGCAAAAATACTGATAACCCAATATTTCAGAAAAAGGCAGACTTTCTGCCCCGAGGCCCAGGTTCATCCGAAAAATAAGGACAATAAAAACGGAGCAGCACAAGGCAGCTGGTGCCACATCACTGAAATGTGGCCCCAGTTCAGCATCATTCTTTACTGGTACCAGAAACTGCTTATTAAACAGTCCCTCCTTCCTGTGACATTGTATGACAATGTCTATTTTCACACTGATTTATTTTTTTCTCCCTCAAGTTTAAAAAGGGATATAATGAATGCAAGATCCTAGTTTGTGTGGCTTTTATGACTACTGCACTATTGTTAGGATGTTGGCCTGTTTATTCTGAATAACCAAAGCTACGGTTCCTGCCCCATGCAAAAATTAACTGTATGTCCCAGGCGGGATCTAACCACGTTTTCCTGACTCACAGGCATGAGAGGATCTCTGGAAGAGTTTGAGAGAGGTAATGTCACAGGAGGCAATGTCCCGAGTGAAATATTCTGGTGTTTACAATATTTTTGTTAAAATTCTTCAGACAAATCTATGTGGGATATAATTGGTTTGGCTTTACATTAAAAACACAAAACTAAATTGAAGTCTGAATGTCCAGTCATCTTGTAGGCACTGATACTTTTTGACTCAGGCTTAGCGCTTACGTGTCCCATTATTATCAGTGATATGTTAAAACATTATGGCCAAGTACCATACTCCCTGTGATATTTAAATATATAACATATTTGGAGTTCTTTGCTTTTACTTCTAATCTTTCAGCAACCTTATACTTTCTGACTTCTTTCTCAAACCAAGGACAGACTTTTTTTCTTCAGCGGGGAATTCTGTTTTCAATCAGAAGGTGTCAGCAGCTCAGACTTCAGGGATACTGTCAAGTAGTGTGAGATTATTGATAATTTTGCAAGAATGACCACACCAAAACACTGTAAATGTTTGCAGATACTCTGAGTCTGTGGCAAGGCTAGGAATAAATGCTAACATGCCATGAGATACAGATGGGAGATTTTTTTTTTCTTAATATAAAGAAAATTAGAAGTCACATGACAAGCTGTAGCTCTAAACTTTCATTTCTTAAAGCCAAGTGTAATGTTGTAAGTTTTGGATCTGATAGACAACCCAACTCCTTGCAAATCCTGTGGAAGGCTTTCTTGGAGCTGGGTACCTGGCAGGAGCCCATTTCTTTTCAAGCAGTCAAGTGTTCAGATCCTGCAGCACTCATCTGTGTTGCACAGAACCCTTTTTGCAACTGGTTATTGGAAAATATCACATTATGTCTCTGTGCAGGAGCTCAAGACCTATTTTACACCTGCTCCTCTAATACACCTGTGCCTCCAGGATCCTCATCAAATAGACATAATTTATACTGACAGAAACTACTTTTGCTGATATTAGTTGATAACTATTTAGTGAGTGAAAAGTGCCGATAAATATGCTTTTATATGGCTGCACTGGGAAAGCTTTTACTGGCACACACCACAGAAGCTGACCCTGTTACTCACTTTAACTGACATCAGTGGCCAGACTGGCAAGTTTCTTGTGTAGATTTAGGATCGGTGCTGGAGTCAAATATCTTTCAGATTTTCACCAGGGCTCCAGCTCTTAATAATTTGGTGGGTTTTTTTGGAAAGCCAGAATTTAGGCACGGTATGTGTGTGGCATAGTGTGGTAATCCCCTTGCTTGTGCCAAGCAGGTTGGCTCCAGCTCTGCACCTCCCTGGCAGTAGCTTTGGCGGGCTCGAATTTAGCTCTTGGAAAATGTTGTGCTGGGGAGTGGAAGAAAAGGAGTTTGGCGTTTACAGGGCCTTGAAAACAAAATGCTCTTTTTCACAGGAGGATTTTAGGATTGGTTTGGAGGAGGGAAGCAAGGACCTTGTTGAGAGGTAAAGGGAATATCTCATTAATGATTTACTAATGAGCTGTAAAAGTTCTGACTCTCTATAACTTCTGAGGATGGAAAATGTTTCTTGGAATGCTGCAGCCCCACAAAGGCTGGGGCAGATCCTGGCTGCCTCTGTGTAGGGTCTTTGATACAGTCTGACTTACCTCTTTACTCCAGTCCCTTAGGCCTTAGAAAAGATTAATCACAGTGTGGTGGGAAGCACATGGAAATAGCAAAGAGATGAGAAATGAGAGCGAGAGAGAGGAGGGAAAAAGCCCCAACATGAAACACTGTTTTCTTTCTGGTAGGGCTCGGGCAGGAATAAATTGCCAATGATCTCACTTTCGAGCAATGTCAGTTTATTTGTACTGACTCTGAACTGACCATTTAGCAGGGGCTTCTCAGCTCTGGTTTACAAGGGAAGAGCCTTGTAATGACACAGGTTTTATGTGCAGTGCAACAGTCAGCAGGGATTTGGTTTGGGGAGGTCCAGCCAGAGCCCAGGGCAGTCGATATAAAGGATGCTGCCTTCAGCCTGTTAGCTTTGTCCCTATCAAACTGACTCAGACTTAAAGATAATGCTGCATATATCCAGTCCATAGGTGGGCACAACATGCACTGCTGTGGCTTATACGGAAGAAATGAGTCAGATTAGAGCCTGATGAAATAATTAACTGAAACTTGACAACTCTGAAATCAAAGTCCCTGGAGTGTTAAACAGCAAGGACTTGGGAAGAGTCCAAGAAGGGCCCAGGTTATGGTATAGATTTGCCTTTCCTGCAGTTATGCTTTTCTCTGTGTTGTGTCTGTAGCTTGGAGGAGTTTGAGTGTTTATCTGCATCCAGTTCTTGTGGTCTTTATTTCTCGAGTAGTAGCTAAGAACAGTGTTGGAGTAAAGGCATGGATCTTAAAACTGGTGTACCAGGGTTCAAATCTTGGTTCTGCCAATGACTTGTGTAGCCAACACTATGTCACTTTATTCCCTCTAGGCCTCAATTTTCCCACCTATGAAATGTGGTTAAAATTTGTTTTCTGTTCGTTGTCAGTACAGCCTACAGGTCTCTGAGATGGGGCCACTTGTGACCAAGTGCATGTGAAGTACCTTGCAGAACAAGGCTGTTGCTTTGTTCAGGCCTGGTGGTGTTTTTCAATGAAATATTAGCAATAACACAAGTGGAAACCCCTGCTGGGGTTAGCTGTGAAATCTCTGTGGCTTCCACTTTGCGAGCAACCTTTGTCAAGTAAGCACTGCACAGAGAGAGGCTGTGACCTCCCCAAAGCCCTGTGTGCACCTTTCCTTGCAGTGACTCTTCCCTGGGAATGGCTCTAACACCGTAAATCCTCCTGCACGAGGCAGCACTCCCACGTCCTTGTACAGTAAGGGAGAGCAGAGATTGTATGAAGGTGCTGCACATTCACAACCTTGCCTTGCTAAGAGAAGTTGGAAGGTAACCAAGCATATATCTAAGCAGTGTTAGCACTTTGTGTTTTCTTGGTTTTAAAGCTCAAGTGTTTAGTTAATGTCTGCACAGGTGGTTAAATACAATGGCTCCCTCTGCCAAGTTACAAATCTGAAGTTTACTGGAAAGAAAAAAAAAGATCATAAAGTCAAAGTTTATTCATCGTTTTTGCAGGCTGTAAATGTAAGGAAATGAGACCACTCATGCAGATGGGCATAATGTGGGCCTAGTGTGACACCTAAAAATGCCACTCAATAATTATAGACCTTGAGACTCAAAGCAGTAGGCAGAAGTCTCCTTTAACACACAGTTTGTATTTTACAAACTAAGTATGTTCAGTCAGTGTAACTGTATATGTAAGCATTACTGAAGAAAAGCTACTTAACAGCAAAGCATATGTATTTTAAACTAAGACCAAATATCTTTCTGAAAAAGGCCTGCCATGCCGGGGGTACGAAACTGGTAGAAAAGGATTCTGCATTTGGTTCATAACAGCCTGAGAAGTGGCTCTCCAAGTAACAGTGCAAGCTGCAAGGCACTGAAGCTAATGTACGCCCAGTGTTGTGGTTCTGTGATGTTGATGATTCTGGGAAGAACTAAATGACAAACACACATCAGAGTATCCTTCAACAACAGGCAAATTTCCATTTATTTCTGGATGCATATAGTTTACTATGAGTGACCTGTGAGGTAACATATGCATCTTCTTTTCCCATTGCCTATCACTCTAGGGGAGAGCTTCCTCCTGAGGAAAGCAGGACCAGAAAGCTTGTAGGTAAGAGAGTCCTGCCCTGTTCAAGGAAATTATGTTGATGGGCTTTTTTCAGGCACTGAGCAAGCTCCGCGGTTGCTGGGACAGCAGAGCTGTAACAAGCTGCTCTGGATCCCCCTGGTGCAGGTGGCTGGAGAGAGGGCAGTCAGCACGTACTGCGCAGCTGCCTTCATCTTTGTTCGTTTAGCACCATGGAAGGAGGAACTGGAACCTGCTGGGAAGGTGTCCTCTTAGGAAATGGTCTGTAAATCATTCCTCTGAACCATTGCTGGTATTGCTGCTGATGTGCCACCAGTTCTACTAGCAGATTGCTCCTCTAGATTGGTTGGGTTTTCTCCTCCATCCTAGTTTTCATGTCATCTTCAGTTTAGGCTGTTATGAAAGGGAGAAAATTTATATTCTGTTTCTGCAAGATCTATATGTACAGTAACTTTCTTGCAATGTAAATATGCTTGTATATTCATGAGTAACAGGCAGTGCCATACACGGTTGTCAGGCCATTGAAACTAAGACTTCATTTTGAAATACGTGAGGATGTACTGAATGTGAACAGAACACACTGACAAACTGAGATTCTTGGGGAGGGACGGGGACCTATTATGTTGTTGGTATTATTATTGCTAAATATCTCTTCTGAAGATACAGTGCTTAGTGGCTCTGTGCCTTCCCACTTTCTAAATGCCCAGTGAGGAGTGATGGGCCAGCTCCTGCACACTCAGATAATAGCCAGGTATATTTTTATGATCAAACTAGTCTCCGAGACTGTTTTCTCAGTGGGCGAGTTAGGAGGCAAGGAGATACATTCTCTGCCCTGGTGAACTTGTGTTGTTTAGATATCAGAATCTACTTGAACCATCCCCAAGGAAATGATGATTCAAACAGCCCCCAAGTGACACATGTTCCTCCCCGCTGCTTCACAGCGGAAGGCTCCAAGGTCTGATGGTGAGATTGAGCTTCCCGCTGAGAAGTCAACTCAAGCTGGCTAGAGATTAAATAACACTTTTAACTGCCTGATACTGTGAAGCTTAAAAGAAGAAAAAAAAGACATGCAGTGTCACCTAGGGAGTAAACCAAAGCTTGCTGAAGCCCCCTGAAAGGGTTCCATTGAATTCAGCAGGTATTGGAGCAAGCTGCCAGCAACATGCTGCTGTGACCTCAGGTTACAGCTGTGCCACTGCCACTAAAGGAGACTGTTCAGGTTGGGAGCTCAGCATCTATCCCAGCAAAGGCAACTGGAAAAGAAAGAGAAGAGGTGGGATTGAATGTGGAGCTCACTTTGGATGCTTTCAGTTTATAGACTGGATTTATCACCTATAGCTGAAATGATTTCTCAGTGTTAGACACCTGCCCTTCCCCACGGCCAGCTCATAAATGACACTGCTCTTTAATATAATGGTTTTAAAGGTACAAAGGGTAAGCTCCAGCTGAAGCAATGTTTAATTTGGCTTTTGTGGTTCAGACAGCTAAGGAGCCGTGGGCATGTCAGTTTGAATTTCAGCTGCAGTTCTGTGTCAGGCACCCAAACCCAGCTTTAAGCATGTACCACTGTGCCCCCGTACAGGGCCTCATGCTTTAGGCAGCCCTGTACTTCAGGGAGCACTTAACATATGAAAGAATTTATTCCTGTTTTGAATTTGAGCAGCACTACAGTGCATTGTACTTTATTACAATGCTTCTGAATTGCTTTCATAATTTCCCCTGTGCCACCACCCGAATGTAATTCTTCTCCCGTGCATACTCTGCTCGGGTTTAGCACATGGCTGTCTGCTCAATCTCGCCTGCAGGCTCCTCTGGTGCGGCTGATGCTTTACATTCCCATATCATCTCTCAACCAGTCTGAATGAATTTCAATTCACAGTAGTCCTGTATGGGAACCAAGTGCGATTATGTCCTGTAAGTGAGGAAAAACAAGGTGAAGAGAGATGAACACTGTGCACGAGGACAGTGGCAATCCATGGCAGGAGGAAAAGCTGTGGAGCTGCCAGCTGCCTTGTTCATTTGTGCTACTGGATTTTGGTTTGGCCCATGTGTCATTAACTGGATTACAGGGAGAAAAATCTTTTGCCTAAAGCTCATGCCCATCCTGGCAGAGGCAATGGCAGCCTTCAGCACTCTCATATATTCCAGTTTTAATTACACATTTTTTGAGCTTCAGAGTTTCCCTTGAGACATGCATATTCTTCTGTTTGAACCTCTGGAAACTGAGGTTAAATGAGAAGATGAGTTTTCTTTAAAGTAAGTATGTTTCTGCTTGCTCTCTTTTCTGGAGCTACAAGGGCCTTCAAGGTGTTAAATGAATCTGTTAACGAGGTTATTAGTCACATCTTGGTCCCATGACCAAGTTGGGCTTATTGCAGTAGAAGAGTGCTGAGCAGACAGAGACCCCATCCTCTGCTGTGATTTGAGAGAGGAAAACTGGATGCAAAGTTCTCTCTTAATAAATGTGTCCTCATTTATCATCACTTACTGTCTTTGGAAAATGAGAGATTGTTTTTCCAAGTGATCCTGAAGCATTGGGAAGACTTCTGCAGCTTTGACTCATTGTGATTATTCCCAAGTGTTGTCATCGGTTCTTCCTGTATTTATGTGAAATTGCTTTTAGCTTGTGCTTGGCTCCCAAAGCTGATCATATTCAGAAGTTTTTTGGATAGGAAAAAAACCCCCACATCCTCACCCCCTGCTTATGGTCTAAAATACGATTTGCTTCATTCAATTTCATGCTGCTGGAAGATGCCAAACTGAAACTTCTACAGATCCCAAATCCGTTTTTTCTTTGTCAGGCTATCGTTCATGGTATAGGTTTATGTGTACGGTTATAATTAAGGAGAGGCTGAAAAGAATGCACTATAGATCACTACACAATATCATTAAACTTGTACCATGCTGTTCTGTTCCCAAAGACATAAGTCTCAGCTGCCCTGCGTGTCACAGTCATATCCATCAAAGCAGAAGTCTAAAGTGTCACTAAATTGGACTGTGGATGATTACACTCTTCAGTGTAAATGACTGAGCTGCAGATTCTAGCCCTGCTTTGCAGTGTGCTGTGTGAAGATGTGTAACTTAGGCTTCCTGTAAGCATGAGGGACACTTGGCCCCATGTAGCAGGTACTGACACAAAATATTGCAATCCCAGACTCAGTACAGTGAAGGATTATCAAGTAAAAGTCCAACTGTTTGTTACTGAAATTCAGAAAGGATGGCTGTTTAGGGCTATGCACACTAATAATCAAAAGAGAAGCTTTTTAACCTATAGCCTCCAACTTTCATTCTGCTGACGAGTGATAATTTCTACAGGTTCTGGTTTTGTAAAATGTAGCAGAATCCCTGAACACAAGTAGTGTGCTGAGGCAACAGCTGAAGTTTTGTGCAAAGCCACACATGAAAGGTGAAGTTTATTTCTATCAGCTCGGTTTAGTTTGGAGCTTGAGTGTATCTGCTTGCAGCAGCCATAGTGTAAGGATGTTAATAATGACTTTCTGTATGAACTGGACATAAAAACTCGCTGTATTCTCTTTAGCAAGTAAACGCTCTCTTTTTACACCAGGGCTTGTAATAAAGGCTCCTTTCTCTGATTCCTTCTCTACCCAGATGTTTCTCTGTTACCAGTGTAGCAGAGCAACATCTTCAGCTCTTAAGGCCACCATCAAAACAGTCCCTACACCCCTGTCTTAATGTCATCTTTTCTGTTCTATTCATTCTATTCCAAGTATGTACTGTATTTTTCTTTTTAGAAAAAGAGTGTAGCTACTTCTAAGAAACTTTCTCCCACACTGAATGTCTTTCTCAAGCATGAGAACATTGTACCCTTTCATTTGCTCACCAGACATTGCATGATTTGCAATGGAAACTGGCAAGAACATTTAAAATAATAAAAATAAAAATTGTGATCATCTCAGAACTGGAAGATGAGTACATTTGCTGAGATATGCAGGGTTTTTGAGCACTGTGATTGAAGTCTCCAGGAATGTGAACTGAATTTTAATTTGTCAGTAACAAAATGGTATGTATGGAGTGAGTGTGTTGGAGGTCAGAAGAGGGTGAGAGAGGCTGAGCCATGCAGGGTGAATGCGCCGCTTACTGCACGCTAAACAGGTTTTTGGTTACTGCAGTTTTCAGACTTGTGCTCCAATCTTTATCGATCTGAACAGGGGCTCTCACACAGTAATTAATGTGGCATTAGTTGTTCATAGTACTCTTGGAAAAGCTGTGTGCTGTATTATATTAGAATTATTCCTGCTGATGTGGGATCTGCCATGGCTGCTGGAGCTGGAATGAGCAAAATCTGTGTGGATCTTTGGACTAGATTAGAAATAGTGGGTGGGCAGGGATCAGGTGAAAGGATGCTTGTTTCCCCATCTGCCTGCTTTTCTTGTGTGCTTTATGGGTCAATCCTTGGGAATATTTTTTTTTTTTTTTTTTTGAATGGCTGTTGACTTGCCTCAGTTTTTCAGGAAACCCCATCAGACCTTTGGTCTGGTTTTGTGCAGCAGTTTGTTTCCCTAAGATGTCATGAATTCTGGTTCAAAAGCAATACATAATTTAGCTCCACTCAAATGAAAAGAAGGAATTCAATGAAAGTGTTGGAGACAGACTTGAAATTGAGGATTCCTTTTAAAATAGTAACACAAAAAGCTTAATTGCTTTCTGTTACTTCCTCAGGCCACAAGACTGAGCAAATAACTCCAAACCAATTCTGAAGTGTTGGAAACTTTACATGAAAAGGTCCTGCATAATGTCCGATGAAAGCAGCAATATTCACTGTGTGTGAGACCACTCAGAAACCTGTAGTGATCTGGTCTTTAATGAAATTGTCTCTCTTGTAGGTGTGAAGCTGAGCTGTACTTGTTCTGCTCTAGCTTGTTTGAGGTCAGCTTAAGAATGATTCTTACAGTAGTTTTTAGTTTTATACTAAGGTTGGCAAGTAATCCAAAGAGAAGGTATACCTGAGGTCACCACACTGAATCAGGTGATGGCACGCTCAAGTTTTGTGGGTTTTTGTCATGGTGTGAAGTTGCCAGGGACTGTTTTGGACCACATCAGTAGCTTTGCTGAGACAAAACTAGTAGAGCTCTCTGTTGTTTGTTGTAGGTAGGTCAAGGTGTATGTCTTCCCATGAAACAAGCTTTTGTGCAGCTGCCCTCCAGACCATTCTGTGCATTGCATCATCTCCATTTTCATCTCATAAGTCCATGAAGTTGTAATCTATCTTGGGCATTTCTCCTGCTGTTTTGTGCTCCTGTGGCGTCTCCTGCAACAGATCTCTGACTGATGAAGCAGTGAGAAGTAAGGGTCATACAGCAAACGTGGCTCTGAATTGAGGCACAGAGATCAAGGGGAGTAAAGGTTTTGCTTCACCAGCATTGTCAGACCTTGTTGACATTTCTCACTCAGTCCTTCATCCTTAAAGTGAGACTAAAAAACCTTCCTAAATGCTGGCAGAGCTGAGAGGGTGATTTCAGTATCATTTGTGAGGTATTAAAGCCCAGATCCTTGAAGTATTTCAGCATCTTTTTCCTATTTAAGAGTTGTTGAATGAAGCATCTAAATAAATCAATCTCATGGTTTTGGGGCTGGCTTTATTTGTGATTTTTGAGCCTTTTGGTTTGGCAAAACCATGATAAACTCTTTTTGGATGGAAGCCACGTTTTTCTTTGAAATCTTGTGAAGCAGCACACGAAGCTATGCGCCTCTCTACATGTTTTGCAGTAATAAGGGAGTGATGGACTGGGAGCCGTGCATAGCGGTCCAGCTGTTCCCACACAAATCCTTCATTTGGATGAAAGGAGACTGTAGCTGTTAAAATGATAGCAGTGAATGGCATCAGAAATACGATAGACAGATGGATGTTAATGTAACAGCTGTAAAAGGCCCATATGAGAAAACTGGGATAAAGGCTAATTTATTCTACTTCAGTTGTATTGCATTGTTTTTTCTGAATGAATTGGGTACTTGGTGATCCAACGGCAACATAATTTCCAATTGTAAAGTGATAATGCACAATTGCCAAAGCTGTCAGGTACTGCCAGCTGGAGGACTGGCTGCTGGGATCCTACATTTGCCCAAATAAGTGGGAAAGTTCTTAGTAAGATATAGCTTCAGGACGTAGGCGCCTGCTGAAGTGCAAAAAATTTGTTGTTTCCTTCCTTTTCAAGTTTGCCCCATTCTCCTGCAGTACATGAGCACTGAAAACAGAGAGCTTCAGTTCCCCAAGCGTAAGGGAGAAGATCCAGCACAAAGCTATTGTGATGTTTGGGAGCCAAAAGTATGCGACCGAGCAGGGAGGTTCTCAGAGCTGGGCTTTTTCAGTTGGGCAAAGAGGGGATGAAGCACCTCCCTACTAGCAATCTGCAGCTACTTGGAGGGGAGTTACCAAGATGAGGGAGATGTTAGTTGTGCCAGATAATAAAACAAGGGGGCAATGGCTGTAAAACAGCTGTTTGGAAGGTGCAAGTTGAATATTAGGAACATAGTTTTCAGTAGAAAGGAAGTACAGGCCTGGGACGGGTTGTCTAGACAGGCTGTGGAAGCGCCATCCTTGGAGGCTGTGGAGTCTTGGCTAGACGAAGCTGTGGCTGACCTGAGCCAGCGTTGGCAATGGTCCCGTGTTGAACGGGAGACTGAGAGGTCCCTCCCAGCCAATATT
The DNA here is from genome assembly GCF_965140245.1 of Athene noctua. Classification (NCBI taxonomy): domain Eukaryota; kingdom Metazoa; phylum Chordata; class Aves; order Strigiformes; family Strigidae; genus Athene; species Athene noctua. Next base: position 9,478,906 of record NC_134056.1, on the reverse strand, counting down.
TCTGTGATAAGAGATACTGGAAGGGAAAGGCTGTATCTGCAAAACCACTTATTTTAATACTCAACAATGGACAAAATTAGTTGAGGGACAGAAATCATGAGGAAAGCATTTCTTAAATATGTGGGAAAAAAAGAGCAACTTAAAAATGTAATAAAAGAATAAGAAGTCCAGACACCGTTTCAGGCTTCTTGAAAAAAGTTCTGCAGCATCTCAAACTGCAGCTGTCCATTTATGTACATGTCAAGCCATGCAACAGTGGATCTGTCATAGCTTTTCTTCACTTTGAGACAATTAAGTGTAGATTCTGCACGTTTCTTATTTCCAACACATTTACTGTGTAAACAAAATCTGGTTTATTATGTTTACTCATTTGGGAAAGAGCTAATACTTTGGGTGCGTATTCTAAGTTTTTTTGAACCCACTTCAATGTTTTTTCCTGTGTCATAATAGTTGGCTTGTAACAGCGAAGTGTAGTAACTGGCTGATTGTGGCTGAAATCAGAACCATATACCAGAGGCTGGTTTGATCTTTTATGTCAGTTATGATTACTACAAAAATTTGACTAATTAGTTGAATTTGAAGATAGAGAAAAATCTCCTGAGCAAAATATAAAAAGGAATACGTGAAGCCAGTGATGATTATTTAGCTTTAAATGTTCAGGAAATCCAAAGATTCCCTCTTCTCCCTGAAAAGTGTGAGCTGTCACTGAGTTTGTAGAGTCATGGTGAAGGATTGGTCACGTTTGCTTCCACACGATGGCAGTCCTCAGTGCCATGCGTACCTCCAACAAGCACATCTCCTAGGCAAGACAAATGCATTCTGTCCAAGCTTGGTGCTGATGCTGTGAAGGAAAGAGGTGACATTTTTCTGCAGTAGGCTTCCTGAACTCCAGTATTGAATCTTTCCAAGGTGAAAAATTGGGAATAGGATTTTAAAATCCTCAACAAACTCCTGGGGCTTCAGTAGAGCAAGGATTTCAGCCATATTTTTTTTTTCAATAGCACTGTCCTCTCTCCAATTTTTCTTATAAGAGATCACATCTCTTGAGGGCATGCTTGTCACGCTTGCTATGGGGAAATTACCTTGAAGGTGTTCTGCCAGAAGCCTAATTCTGGGCTGGTTCCAGTTTGCTTCGCTAATGGGTAAACGGTTGAGTTATCTTGGGAGCTTAGTCACATCAAGATATTGCTCATACCAAGCACTAATTCATTTAGTTGCATAGAAGGCTTTTGAGATGATGGCTTCATCATGAGTCAGTTATTCATTATCACATTCCTCTGATGTTACACAGCAATATTGGAACTGCCACAAGAAAACAGATGAATGATACAAGATTAGATGGACCTTGTCTCTGATAATGGCTAACGTGTCATGCCTCAGACAGACGCAAACAACCGATGTGTTGCATCAGGCCGCTCATGCGAGGGAGACAGAAGCCTTTCTCAGCCCCTGCCTGCGGTTATCTTATATATAGAAATGTGAAAGTGACTTTGCAGCTTGATTTCAGTTACTGGCATGGCGAAATCCCTATTCCTAACCGTGTCTAATCATTCCTTTTGAAAATCTTGTTAAGGTATTCTCTTCAATTAGCACTTGTTTCAGTGAGCTTCGCAGATTAATTAGATGTTGCATTACAAAAATAATTATGCCTCTTAACCATTTTCAGTTATTTACTTCTTTAAATGTTAGTTTTGTGAAGGAAACTGGCTTGGTGCCATAATCATTTGAGCAGAATCTAACACAGATTAATGAATAAACTTGAAAAGCAAGCAGTAAGTCCCCCAGCATTTTGTAATTAAGCAGTTTGATTAAAAACAACTGGAACAACTCCCTATACTGAGAAACAAAGTGGAACAGCAGTCTGCGCTGAGACCTCCATAACAAGAAATACCAAAATCAGGCTTGAAAGTAATTTATGTAGCTTAAAATTTTTCTTGGTTACCTGATCATTTCCTAGAAGAGGTTCTTGAAGAGTGCGCGTTTAGGCAGCACAGATGGTGCTCCCCAGCCTTCTCTGCAAACACAGAATGGTAAAGGGATACAGCAGACTTTTCCCGAGGAACTCAAATGCTTGTCCTGACATGCTTCTGCTGCTCTACAGACACAGTTCATGTAATTTAAAGGAGGTGACTTTTTAATATGAGCTGAGAATTTGTGCCATCAATTTTAATGGAGTTGCTCCTGCCTTAGTGTGATGCCAGTGAGATCGAAACTGGGCCCTCTAAAAGTACCTGTGCACCAATGACCCGTGACTACGAAAACATCTGTCACCGGTGTTAGACCAAAGGCTTAAAATTGCTGCTGGGGTAAAATTCCAGCATCAATTTTGGGGAGGCTGTGCTGATTTGCACCAACTGACAAGCTGATGTAAAGCTGAGCATGGTAAGTAGTCTGTGAGTATCCTAGGGCTTCATCATGCTGGTTCCTGTGCATGTGTGAACAATGCTGTGACTGATGTGAAAGAGGCTAGTCTGAAAAAACTGATACTGCTGCTGAAGAGCAAGGCAGTGCTAAATTTCGTTCACCTCACATTAAGGGCAAGTCAGACAGAAAAATACACATGTTCTTCTGTCCCTGTCCTAGCATTACCTGCCTGAACTACATTTCTGTGGAAATGTTCCTGTCTGAGGCCTCAGACATCAATTTTCTCTTATTTTCTAACCCATTTAGCTCTCTTTTTCACAGGCAGATCTTGTTTAGAATCAATAGCTCCCCACTATCAGCCCCATTTAGTGTATATTCATTTATTGGATTTTAAAAATGCAGAGGAAGAAAACTTAAAAGAGAAAATACAGGTTTTTCATTGGAAGTCTAGTATTTGAAATGCAGACCATTTCTTTTGGCTTTTAGTATTTACTACATTACAAAACACAGTTGAAACCATTTAAGCTCTATCTTGGCTTATAAAATCCATAAGCAGACTACAAAGATCTCTTCTAACATCCTCCAAACCCGAGACATCAAATGCTGCTTGGACCCTTTTAATCAGTCCTCTCCTCAGATGCATCTTCCACAAATTTGCAGCAGGTCATAAAGTCTTCCGGATCTGGCCTCTACCAAGCTATGACACAAGCTAAATTCTTGGAGACATCTGACAGTGACCTGTGCCATCATTCCGCTGTTCCTCTGCAGAAGGGTGCTCTCTCCTCCTGTACTGATGGTAGCTTAGATGGCATCTAGAGGGCTGTCATGCTGCTGGGCTGTCGGGGTTGTAGATGCGTCAGTCGTTCTTGCAGACTTTACAGTTAATTTGTTGGCTGTAGTCAGGAGTTGAGAAACATCCTGTCTTCCAGCGACCCTGCTTATAATTTGGATGTTTAGAGGAAGTTTAGGGGAAGTTGTGCCCAGAGTCCTGGCCTTATCAGTTGGTCTTTACCTTCCCATTGCTGCTGTGCTTTGCACCACAGTTAATGGGAGTATAAAACTACACCTTCCAGGAAACTTGAGTAGGCAAGACATTTATTTTATTGATAAGGAAAGTTATATTTCTTTATCAATAATGATTCCCCCCCCAGCCCCCACCCCCCTGGATATACACAGAGGAGCACCACTAATGAGGTGAAACGGGCATGTTTTCACATTGCTTGCTCATGAGAGAGCCTGCACATAACAAGTCTGCAGGTGTTGCATGATGTTACTCTTCTTTGTAACTTAGTGTGCTTGTGCATGAAAGGATCAAACCAGCCTGTTCTTAATGTGAATCTGTGTGGACACTTCTGCTCTGCTCTCTTAATAGTCTCACAAAACAACCAGCTCGCTACAGGTTGCATGTTCCCTTTTGCCATGTGCCATATTATTCGGGATTGTTTGTGCCTTCCTCTTCCTCAGGACTGCAGTGAGAAAAATGTGCTCACTTTCTGTCTTTTCAATTGGTAAAGTGTGGAGTTATGTGGGGATGGGGTAGGTAACAGAGTGATTTAAGTAGGGTGTGTGTAGTCTCTTCATATACATGGAATGACCCTTGCAGTCGTTCCTTGTATATACAATATAGGTCTATTCCATTGCATATACATACATGGAATTTATATTCCATTTCATATACATGTACATGCATTATATTGCAAAACAGAGAGCTTTTCTGAGCTAATCCCAGTGCACAGGAAAATGCTTTGTCAGACAAAAGGGTAGCCAGGAAACTGATCTCTGCAGTAAACAAACATAAACAGCATGTACAGCTATATAACCCGATTTCAGTACTGTTATTCCTGATTTGCCTGAATCTAGAAAGAACAGCGGCAGGACAGTGTATCCTCTCACATGCTGACAGGCTTCATGCTGGAGATCTGATGAAGCTGGTTTTATTTGAGAAGGTCCAGCAACATGGGAGAGATTGTCTACAGAGGGTAACTTCCGTCACACATGGCTGCTTTAAAGCCCGATGTGTCATGTAAGAGGGTTGGAGAAGAAGTAATATTCGTACTGGTGCTGTCTTAAATCTCAGGGGAAATACATGGCTGTCTTTACAGTTCTCAGAAAAGATTTCAGGAAGGACCCAGTGAGCATGAACACTTAAATAAGCCCCTGGTACCTAGGTGCAATGCAGTGTCTTCCCCAGGAACCAGGCCAAAACTCTTATTGTAGCATCAATTATTGAAATGGGCCAGCACAGCTCTCTTCTCAGCAGCCTTTCTCCTCTTGGCAAGGAGGATACTTTCAGGGTCCAGGGAAAAGAGATGCTTTTGCACCCGCTATTTGGCAGAGGCCTCAAACGCATCAAACACCAGAGGCAGAAGTCTTTCTATTGTGAAGCATCCAACCCACCTGCTGGGTAGGCTTTCGATGATGTTGGAGGCTCCCTGTGTGCCAGAATGGTTAGTAAAAGGCAGTTTGAGTTTGGGACACGTTTGGGTATTTTAGGGTTGGGGGTTGGGGTTTTTTTTGAGCCAGACCTTGCAGTCTGGGATAGAGAAGTATTGACACAAAAATAAGTTAATCAAAGGTAAACTAAGCTGAGCTTGCAAAATAGGTTCAGTGCAGTTACTACAAGTTATCTCTTCCATCCATGTCCAAAGGGACACTACTCTGGAAGCAAGCATGCATGCAGTGTAGCAGTCCAGGTAACTCAGGGGCTGATAGATCTGCACCTTAATAGTCCAGACTTCAGCACAAGATGCACAAAGTGGATCTGAGAGGCTTTGTATATGCAGAGGATTAATGTCTGCAGCTCCTGCTTCACTGCCTTCGGTATTCAAGCAAACCAGATTAAAGATACCTTGTGTATCTCTGCTCCAGCACCTCTCCCCATCACTGTAACAGATATTTTCATAGAGACCCACAGTTACAATGGTGATTAGCGTGGAGCAAATACAATCACCTTTTTTTCCTCTTCTGTCTCACATATGTCTATGTGTTCTTTAACTGTGAGTTTCTTAGTGCAGGGTTTCATCTCCTTACATTTTTGGAAAGCATCTGGCAAATAATGAATGCAAGTGTGTACAAACTTTGGTAAGCTTCACCTGTTTTACACTGCTTTTCTTTAGTGCTCTCTACTCAGGATGAGATTCAAAACTGGAAAACAGAAACTTCTTAAAGCATGTATTATTTCCAAGCTCCAGTACAGTGGCCCTGAACTTATGGCTCTCAAATCTCCTGTTATCCATAAAGCCGTGAGAGAGCTGAATGCTGAGTTGCATCTTCCTTGCCTGATGTCTTGTGCTTTGGTGCTGCAGCTTATGGCCCCCATAGGTTAAGGGTCAATGCACATGCACGCACATGAAGTCTGAGTTTGCATTTAGGTGAAGGCTTGCACTGATGTTATGCATAAAATATTCTGGTATATTTTCCTGTACTTTGTTTATAATCTGACTGTAGTCTGCTTGTTTTCTACTAGAGATTTAGAAGACAAACACCCCCAGTACCTTGGCCCCAAACTATTCACATTCTATGGCTCAATGCGAGTTAAGAGCTGCCAAATCTGCCCATCTGGTTAGATCCACCTTACAAAGCTCACACAGAAGTTTAATAGCACAAGTACAAAATCTGCACCCTTTTCTTCTGATGTGGTAATGGGTAATATGAATTCTATTTTACTATTTATCTAGAAAATACATTAATGTGAAGCGAAGAGGTGTGAAAAATTGTGTAAGGATGGCCGTAATGAAGTTTCTCCCAAAACAGTAGAGGCTGCATAGACTCGTAATAAGTTCACCTTATTGCTAAGCAAATGAAGCTGCTAAATGTGTAAAGGCTCTACTCTTAAGCATTCCCTTAAGAGTAAACAGCTCTTGCTGGGGAGGTTGAAATAATGATCCATTTAGGCTTTTATTCAGAGTTTAAATTTCACCTACAACTCTCTGCCTAGGCTATATCAAAATCCAGGCACTACTGAAATCCTCTGGAGACCTGCATGAAGATCTGAAGACCTGAATCTGAAGCCAGCCAAGAGGCAAAGGGACTCGGGAGAAATCTAGGCAGCCTGAGTATGCTCTTTAGTGGCTATTCACATCTCATATGTTCTTTAGCCAACAACTTACATCCAAGAATGTAATATCCTCCTCCACTCTTTCCCCTCTTTCTGTCCAGTCCTACAGCCCTTACGTGAACTTTGAGTAATTCCCATCAAAGTCAGCTGGTTTGCTGAGTGAAGTTCAAATCCCCCTTGGCTCTGTGTAGTGCAGCTTTAAGTCCTGGTAATAAAAGAGATTGGGGAATCTGCAGAGAATAGGCAAACCACAGGCCAACTCCATATCCTGCTCACTGCCTCATCAGCCCTTTTCTGAAGAAAAGGTAACTTGTTGTCCTGTCTTCCCAAGTCTAGCAGAGAGACCTTAAAGCCTGCTGCCCTTCAGCTGAAGATCTGTCTTGATATCCTCTTCCCTGAAACCTCAGAATAAAGTATAAAAGAACCCTGTTCCAGGCCTAGTGGGGAGGTTAATGAGATACGCTCTCAAGACTGGCAGTCTTTCTTGACAGCCTTCATAGAATCCCTTTGATGCTCTCCTGACAATAGTTTCCAAGATTGTAAATCATAACTGGACATAAAGCCTTCACTGAGAAATGAAGGCACTATTTTGCACTTAACAACCCTAAATGCAGAAAGAGGCCATTTTGAGTGACACACTTATCAGGCTTAGCTTGAGCAATGATTCAGGCTTCCAAGAAAGATACTACTTAAGTGGTTTTATTGCTCTAAATGGGATTAAAATTCACTTTTTATCAAAGCATCAAGATCCCTAAACATATCCTAAATATATACTTAATCAAGAATATTACACTGTAGTCTAAGTTGTTCTATTCCTAACTTCAGTACACAGCTTCCCAAGTGAACCTGGTGTGTACTAAACAGGCGAGGGCAAATGCCTCCGAAACATTTTAGCTGTTGCAGTTATTGTTCTGTGCCCTGAGCTGCTTTTGAATTGTAGCTGAGCCTTTTCTCCCTGGGATCTAGGTGATTTGGGGGGTTTAAAATTACTGATTTTTAATTGTCTTGGACTGACAGTGTGGTGATGCAAGCACATTAGAGATGAACCCAACTGGAGTAGATGAGAAAGCCCCTTTCCCAAACTCTGGGACTTTGCCAGACAGATTTGAATCAAAGCTCACTGCCTTTCAGGCCTCCTTTATGGATGTATCTGAACTGCATCACTTATTCTGACCAGCTTCAAGCTAGGGGAATTGATAGCAGTATGAATCAGTGTCTGGATCCAATATCTGTGGCTTAAGATCAGCTCACGGAAATATAGGCATTTCTGAGAGATGTTGTACCAAGGGATGAGAATAGGACACTGCCAGCTCTAATGCAGCTTTCTCTTCTCCCTACTAATTGTTTTAGATAATGAGGGAGACGGAAGCACTCATAATGTTTAAGCCTAGAGGGCTGAATCCCAGCAGAGTTGACTCAGCTATTCATCTTTGCAAAGCAGATAAGCTTGGTGGTGTACGTAGTAGGAAATGAAAAAAAAAAAAATGCTTTCCATTATGAAGAAGGACTGTATTTGAACAATGCTTATAAAAATGCCCTTCACCTATCCATTACCCCAACTGAAGGGGGAAAAAATATTGTTAGAAAAGATGCATGTATTTTGAATCAATAATTTGACAGCTTTTGACCAATCTGAAATGAAATGGTAACATTCACAGGGTAAAAGAGTACAAAACAAGGAGGGGAAGGTGATCTGTATTGCCTGTGTTGCAGTCGCTGCCCCACCAGCCTCGCTGCAGAGCTAGCGATGCTCTGTGTGCGCCGTTGTTGGCTTGGTAATAGCTCCCACTTCAGCTTTTTAATTTCCTATAGTTGAAGGTGCTGTAGGGGATTATCTTGCATTTTTCATACATGCTGCTTTTAGTTACTTTTAAAAAAATACTTATCTTCACGTAACAGACACTCATTTTCTGGCCCTGTGACAAGCATGCTTTTGGTGATACACACAGAGCTACTTGTGTGGTGAGGGCAGAGGAACGTGCTGTATCGTGTAGCTGGATGCCAGGAGCATGTCCCACTATGTGACATACCTGTGTGATCTGTCGTGACAAGAATGAGCTTTTTTAGACTACAGAGGAGTTGTACCAACATTGTCTTGTGCAAATGGGTCCATGTCCAGTGGGGCCAGAGGAGGCCACGAAGATGCTTGGGGAGCTCGAGCACCTTCCCTGCGAGGACAGGCTGAGAGAGCTGGGGGGTTCAGCTGGAGAAGAGAAGGCTCCGGGGAGACTGAGAGCGGCCTCCCAGGGCTGAAAGGGGCTGCAGGAGAGATGGGGAGGGGCTCTTGATCAGGGGTGTAAGGATAGGACAAGGGGTAACAGTTTTAAACTGACAGAGGGGAGATTTAGATTAGATGTAAGGAAGAAATTCTTCCCTGTGAGGGTGGTGAGACACTGGCACAGGCTGCCCAGAGCAGCTGTGGCTGCCCCCTCCCTGGCAGGGTTCAAGGCCAGGTTGGACGGGGCTTTGGGCAACCTGGGCTAGTGGAAGGTGTCCCTGCCATGACAGGGGGGTTTGGGACTAGGTGGCCTTTTAAGGTCCCTTCCAAGCCAAACCACTCTGTGAGTCTATGAAATCACTGGTGAAGTGTGTGCTGTTGTGTGACAGCGCATGAGTAACCACTGCCTGCACCATGAGATGTGATGGTGCAGGGTGAGCACTGGCAGCCTGATGCTTTGTATCCTTAATACAGTCTCATACTTGTGCCGAGCAGTAATTTCAGTTTGTGAGCAAACTGGAGTAGGAAATGTACAATAAATATGGCTGGATTGAGAAGTTACTGCTCTGGGAAGGAAATGATACTTGGCTGTGCTGTCTCAGAGCTGCTGTGTGAGGCGTTCCCTGGCTTTTGGGAGGGCAGAGGCATTGCTGTGACCCTTCCTTGCCCAATGGTATGGTCACGGCTTGTAGCAGCCATGTCGAGCCTGCAGGGCCTGGGTGTCAGCAGTACCAGGATGGTCCCCCTGGATGCAAGGGGAAAAAAAAAAAAAAAAAGGAGTTAAAGGAGTTCTCCATATCTACCTGGTCGTGCACACCTCTGCAGTGAACTGGTCAAAGCATGGGGCTTTTTTCTAGTACCTGGGGGTTTCACTGGTATCTCTTCTAGAAGATTTTTTTTTTCAATAGCTTTTACTTTATCTGTATTTTCTAGTTGTAACTCCATTATAAGAAGACTATGGGATTTATCAAGCAGCCATCTTTCTCAATGGGATGCTGTAGGTCAGAGGCAAAGTCCTTTTCCCTATATATTTTTCTTTACAAATATCCCATTCTGGTTATATTCCCTTTGCCCCTGAGTGCTGATGTTTTATGCGTGTTTATTTTTTTCTTTGTTTCCTTTAGGGACTTGCTGGAATGTGTCTATTTTCAATGGGGAGAGGCGCCATTGTAACAAGCGTCATGTTTACCCTGTGACTCTTGTTTCTGAAAAAGGAAGAATTTCCAAGGAGGAGCGGGGATGTCGTTAGGGGAATCCACTTGATCTGTCCCTACAGTTTTCATGTTTTCTTATCCTCTGGGGGTATTCTTACTCTAGTCAGAATTGTGGATTGACATAGCTATAAGTTATTCTTAGCTGCTTTTTGAGAGAAGCCAAAAATGGTGGTTTCCATTAGTCATTTCCCATGTTGACCATGTAAAGGCCATGGCAGGGCATGATGCTGGCCCTCAGCCTGTTGCCAGTATCCAGGAATCAGGGTGGAGGACTCTCCCTACAGACTGTACATGAAGGGGAATTCCTTTTCATGGGTGAAGGTTCACATTTTTCCTCTGGGGCTAGGGAATCATCCTGTTCCCTCATCCAAAGATTGAACTATGCTAGGCAGCTTCCTCAAGTTTACCATGTCTGAGGCTCCCAGAATTTGATGGACTTTGCTCAGACACTGAACTGCAATACAGTATGGCTTGACGCTAGGGGTAGCGTTAGGTTTGGCATAGAGAGTAAAAGAATCAGCATGGATATAACAAATACAGAGTAAGGCTAATCCAAAATGTGTATCGTTTCTCTTTTGTTTTCTGTTCTGATTGTTTGAGGTTCACAAAACTGTGGTTAGCTATTTCTGTGTTTTCCTTTTCTCTGTTGCTTTTCAGTTTTGCCAGCTGCCTTCGTTCTTGCGGCATTCCTGGTACGAGAGGAAGGGCAGACACTAAAAGGCTGTTTGTGAAAGTCTTGCAGTCCAAGTTGGCAGACAGAAATGGCATAAGCATTGGATGAATATTCAAGTGTTTTACTTCTTTGAGCCTAATGATTAGTGCTGTGTCATTGAATCATAAGCTGTATGGAACATCCATCTGAGCAAAGACTTTATTTGTTCTCTGAAATGCTTAGCATGTTCTAAAGCAATAATGGCACTACTAATAATAAAAAGGTATATTAAGTTGTGGAGATGGTCTCTTTAAAGCAGAGAATGTGCTCACTGTTGTAGAGAGAATGCTGTTGCTAAGTGGTAACTTGGTATTATTGCTTGTTCTTGTTATTGCTATCTATACCTTACAGCTTTGGGTGTATTTTTCTTGCTTATTTATTGCTGCTTGAACTTTTTTTTTTGTCCTGAAAGTGCCAGGTGGCCTTCAGACAAGTCACATCACTCATAGCTTAGCGGAATCCTAGGACTCATCTTTTATTCCTTGACACCATGGAAGTTTGTTGGAGCCTAATAGGTAGAAATGCTTGACCGACACCACTCAGTGACAGGGAACAGATGCTCAAGTCACTTGTGTGTTAGGGCAGGACTTGAAGTAGCTCCAGCTCCAGACACCCCTGTGCAGAGCAGACTTACCTGTGCTGCTGCCATGGGGTTACTGTCTGGCAGGAGAAGGTGAATCACTCCGTCAACCTCAGCCCTTCCAGCAAGTTTCTGATTCTGTTGTATTAAGTTGCATATTTGGAGCTCTGGAGCATTTTTATGCTTTCCCTTTACTCACTTTAAATGCGTGATGTTACAGTTTTACGGGTGGATATCAAGCCCTTCTCTATACTGAAAGATAAGCACATAAGGCACCAGAGTAACATAAAGCTGAAAGCCATAAAGGACGGCTTCTGTTCTGGTGCACAGTTCTCTGCTATCAGTAGTATCTTAACACTGTGCAAGGAATGTTTTTTTCACTAATTGTACATTCTACAGAAATCATAAGGAAATTTCAAGAAAGATATAAAATGAAACTTGCCAAAAGAGCCCCATACTTCAACAGATAGTAATTTTTAGTGCTTAAGAGAGGAAGAAGACTCAATAAGAAATCACCACGAAGTCTCTGGAGTCAAACACATGATTCCTCTTCCCCTTACTGCCCACCCAGGCCTTTCTTCCTATTAATTTCATTCTTGTGTACTCTTTCTAACTCCTTTTAATGACATTATTATACCTGGAACTGTAGCTTGCTTAACAACTTGGAGCTACAGAAACTGTTGGGTCTGCTGTTTTCCAGGCTTTAGCTGAAGCAGAATGGAAACTGATACTCCTTGTAGAAGAGAGAGCACCAAGACATAGAGTGTTTCTTTCAGCCTGTGCAATTCCAAGTCACCTCCATGGTGAGCGCAGCACATGTGCCAGCTCCACGGGGCTCTGAATAAGGATATCAAGGGGAAAAATGGGGGACATGAGCTTTAGCTCAATGAAAAAACTTCAAATTTTCTGGAAGTGCAGAATAGAAGAAGTGATAAATATTTTATGGTTTAAAGAAGTCAGCATTGATTTAAGTAATTTTTCATGTAGTTAATGATTATCACAGAGAGCAAAGATTTCTGGTGCTAATCTTCAGCTGGTAAAAATTAGTGTATTTCCATAGATGAATAAATCTGCTCTGACTTATTCCAGCTCAGCATTTGCTTTACTACAAATAATGAAATTGTGAGGTAGGGATGTAAGGAAGAAATTAGCCAAGCTGCAGCTTGGCAGAAATCACTGTGCTGTTTTCAGGACTCCTGAATGCTCAAGACTGGAATTGGCCAAAATGCTCATTACAAACAGTATTAACAACTTAATGCCTTTATAGTTGTTAAATAGTTACAAATCAACCCTGCTTTGCTTTCAGAGCATTTGTTGTTCTGCAATTACTCGGAGGCAGCTCAGAGGGGTCGTGTTCAGGCTTCAGGCCCGAATCTGTTTTCTATTCCCACCGCCTGTGGTGTGGTTGGTTGCCCAAGTGACATAGGATCGTTTCTGCTCCCTGATTGGGCAGCTGAAGCATTTTAAGCATGAGAATAATTAATAACATACTGCCCTGTATTGCTAATTGAAGCTGCACGTGTTTGATTTTTCTCAACCCCAGACTTCTATAAGACATTAGAATTTATTAATGTTGTAACTCTGAGGGACTTCCGCCATGGATAAGACCCGCATTGTACTTGGCACTGTACAAATGCTGAAGAGATGTCCCTTGCTCCAAAGCATTTAGAATCCAAGTGATTTTTAATCCTATTGTGAAAAATTACAATGCATTGTGCCTTAGAACTGTGTGACACAATGTTCATGAAGCAGAAACAGTGCCCACTTGAAAATCATACATCTGTTGGAAACACTTGACATACTTTGTACAAATGACCTTCAGAGGTACTGTCATGGATATGGATTTTGAAGGGGTAGGGGAAAAGATTGCCTCTTTAGTTTGCTCATGTTCTGTGTCTGAAATCACTTTGCAGTCAGTTTTACATCTGAGTTCTTCGCTTCTCACCCTCATGATGTCCACTGAAGAAAATTATTAGCAGTGAACTTTGATGCATGAAGCATCTTTTAAAGTCTGATGTTATAGAAACTGTGATTCCTGCTCATATGTACTGTATCTGTAAGCACATAAAATTTGATTGTCTTCGTGTTTCCACAAGAGTATGAAACTTTCAATTTAGTACTTTTTTCCCCCTGGTTATAATTCACTTTATTTCTTTAAGTTTAGTATTCATTGTGACAAACAGTTTTGCATTGTTTTTTGTGTTAAGTAGACATGGGGATTTCAAATTTACCAAAGGAAACGCGCTGCCTGGTTACCTTGGAGAAGCTATGTGGGTGAATCACATTCCCATCTATCTCTTTCCTACAAGTCTGATATATCTAGTTACAGTTTGCACTAAGCTGCTGCTCAAGTGGTACAACCTCAATTTTCCCCTCCCTTAGACAGAAGCAAACAACCCAAATAGAAAAGAGAAAGGTAATTTCAGAAAGATTTTTTTTCTCAGATTTTTTGATTAAAAGACTTAAAAAAGGACTGTGTGTGGAAAGACTCACTTGTGGTCATTACAATCTTCTGTAGCAAAGAAAAAGATACCTTATTTGTTTCATTTCAAAAAGTTTTTTGGCCTTTGTATTTTTCACAGAGGCATAGATAATTTCTTTTTTTACTCCAGAGATTTGTAAAAAGCTCTGAATGTCTTCCAGAGCTGCTTGTTAGAGACCAGAATATTGAGACTCTTGAGAGTAACCTATAGTTGGGAAATTCAGAAGTATGCTTTAAGAAATATAGGTGCTCTACTTCATTTAATTAAATGGGGTACTTACCGGCTGTGTGAAATATCTTTTATCTCTCATGTTTTCCTAAAGAAATGAGACAATTTAGAGGTATGCTAATCCTTCCCATTATTCTGAAGCTAAGCTTTCAATAAGAAAAACTGCCTTTCAAACGCAAGTGTCATAGTTAACACATCTTTATAAAAGATAAATGATAATGGAAGAGGAAAACAATTACCATAGTACTTTCAGCTATGTGGAAGGCCCTTGTGGATGAAGTAAAGGTTCTTCGTGGAAGATCATAACAGGCAATGTATCATAAAACAAGCAACCAAGAATGAGGAAAAGCTAAACTTAATAGAAAATTATTTACTTTTATTTTCATTTCACTTGACTTATTTTCCTGTGGCAGTCAAAATCGGTGCTTCAGGTAGAATTAGCATGTTTGTGACACTCTATCTTTTACTGTTGTAAATGTACTTTTACAAAGAGATTTAAGGATGCGCCAGAGCCCTGAATCGCCCTGTGGAGGATCTTCTCTTCCGCTGTTGACTCTAACACAGAGAAACTTCCTGTGGTTCATGCTGGTTTGATGCCTCTGTTGTGCCCTGCTGTGCAATCTTTGAGCTGAAATTTTCAAGAGACCCAGTGAGAATTCCACATTTTTGGCAAGAATTGGCCATAAAAATACCTTAGACCCATTTGATGTTTCCAGCCTTTATGTGTTTCATTCTCTTGTTATCTCAGTACGCAGCTGGCAATGGCAAGGGTCAATCAGAAGGCCCAGATCCAACAAAGCACTCTGGCATATGATTGCATTTAAACCATAAATAGCAGTGGCATCAAATCGTATGAATTAGGAAGAAGGGTGAAGTTGGTCAAAGCTTGAACCCCAGTACCTTGGATTCAGGTGGTGGTAATGCCACAGAATCCCTGTATCACCTTGGAAAAGACCTACCCTCACTGTGCAGACGTGCTAATCACTGTATTTTCTTGATATCTTTGTTTCTGAGGAATTCAAAGCCAAATATTTAGGGCCCTGTGAGCTTTATCAAATTAGACATTTCTAACTGCAGTAAAGCACACAATTGTTTGAAAGTGTCTGCAGGCTTCCTCAACCCCTTCAGTTTTTTGAACAGATTAGTGTTGTGTGGAAGTTGGTCTCTATCTTGAAATACAGACATTTAGAAGCTGGAGCGTGTCTACACTGGCCCTCCCTCACAGAGAGTTGGAAGTGTGGCATGTTGAACTGCATCTAGAGACCTGCCCCAAGGCCATGCTGAGGATAGGACTTGTGGTCTGCACAGAGACCAACAAGCTCAGCTAAGGTCAAGCTTGGTATGCTCTTTGGAAAACAGTGGACCATGTTTGCTGGGTATGCCCAGCTGCTTAGATCTCTGCAGGATGGGAAGCATGGTTCCCAGATAGGCAGTCTGTAGGCTGCTCATGAGGGATTCAAAGCCCACACAGGGTACAGGCCAGCTGCTGGTGTCTGCTCACCAACACAACCACAGCTAGAGTCTTCCTCCCTCCTTAAACTCCAGCAAAAAGCCTACCTTTACTTTGTGCAAAATGTGAGGTAGAATACAAATAAAAGAACAGATTATGCAAATCTGTAAACTGTTGTGATTTCCCCATAGATTTTGTCAGTGCAGTTCAATGGAGTGACTAGAATGAAGGAATATTGCTCACTATTCTTAGGCATGTGAGATCTGACCAATAATACATTACTAAGATAATACTTCCTTATCTCATACGTATGCTGGGAAGATTGATTAGTCGTTACATGTAATATGCTGGGAAACTGGGAAGCATTATTTGACATAAATGCTAAATACTAATCTTACTGAGGCATATGTGACTCAGTTCCTTAGCTTTAAATAAAAGCCTATGTCATTAACAACAACAAAATAAATGCATCAGGACTTACTCAACTACAGATTTGTAGTTGACAGATTTGAATTGAAAAAGCTCAAGCAATTAAAAGCATGAGCTGGAAAAGATCCTCAGACTTCGGCATAGGTCTGAGACCTGGAACTCTGCAATGCTGAGGACTTTTAGCTTTGTATCTCAATGTATGTTTTTCCTCTTATTTCTTTGCAGCCAGGATTAATACCTTAGCTTTTATCCGGCCTCTTATCTAAACACAGGGGTATCCCAAACTATGTGAACATTAAGGGCTTCTAAGGATCCCAAAGCAGTAAGCAGTAGATGTCTGCAGAAGTTTGGATGTCATCTCATGTACAGAGCTTAAATTTGGAGCAATGTTGAGTTCTGCCTCTTCCCAGCATCATTAACCTGGAGAGTGAATGGGATGGGCTCAGAAAGTAGATGATTTTATTTGGTTCGTGAAGCCTTGGTGAACACCCTCAGGGATGTTTATTAGGTGGGAAAGGCAGCTGAAAGTGGTCTATGAAAAACCTCTTAATGGAACTTCTCTCTCTAGCTAGGCTGAGATTTGCAAGGAGCAACAGAGCTGGGTGGCCATTTGCAGACCCTGTGCCTGCTAGGAAATGTCTTGTCCTCTGAGATACTGTGCAGTTGAGAGGGCTTACATCCCTGTGGTCATTGTAAAACACGCATCTAGCAAGCACCACTTACTCTTTCGTTTGGCTTCATGGAGTTTTACACTTCTCTGCCTCACGGTTGTGTCCTTTACTACCATATCAAATGGTTAAGATCTAGTGGATTGTTTTTCTATTTTAATTCCATAGATGAATTGACAAACAGCAGATTCTACACACTCTCATGAGTTTTTCAAGTGACGAGATAAGCTCAGCATCTTAATGTGGTATTGATCTGAGCCCTCTGGAATTTGAATTTGCTTGACTTTGTAAAGTTTGCATAGGTAGGATATCTGAACATCAGATGCCTGTCAAGCTAGAGGCTGGCCTGTTTGATCTGGCTAACTCATAATTAATTGAGCTGTTAATGTGAGTATTTGATAAGAACACCTGCGGGTGTTTGGCACAAAAGGTGCTGGAGATGTAGAGCTTGACAGATGGATGCTCTCCAAATTTAAATCAGGTAGGTCTTAAACAATGATTTATAGCTGGGGAGAGTGGAATGTAAAATGATGTGATATTTTCCAAGTGAAGCAGTCTGGTCTTTCTTAAGATCAGGATACAGGATGGAAATGATCTGAGCTGTCTATTAACAGCCTTCATTTCATCTGGAACAGGCTTTTCTATTGTGATTTTTGTGCTGAGAGTCTCCCTAAGCACTTTGCCATGACAAACCACATAATAGTTTGGTTTATGGAGGCAACAAACAGAACAGTAATAATGCATGTAATACCTCAGTACTGATTTAGGGGTACACTTTGACTAGCAAACTTCACACCCCAGGAAAATTGACTGCAAGCCCACAAGGATTTTGTCTCCAGTGCTAGGTAGAGAGAATATGAAGAGCTCTTATTCTTCCAAAGTTCCATCTACAGAGATCATCAGTTGGGCACCATTAGGGTTTTGGTAGCAGCTGTAGCGATGTGTGTTGCAGCACACTCGCATGTTAATCAGGCAAGTTAGCAGCACCTCTTGTCTGTAGCACAACAAGTGTGCTCCGGAGAGAGAGGATCAGTTTTCATTTAATGGGCATGTATCACTGGTGAGACTAAAGCGTGCAGGGGATGGAGATGGATGGCATGGTATGTTCGACTGGTGGGCTCTTTAGACTCTGCCAACGAACCAGCTTTCCAACTGCAAATGCTTATTTGGTTATTGCTTACTTCTTCTGGTGCTAGCACCCACGGCAGGAGTGGGTCCAAACAGTGCTATGTTATCACAAAGTTCCTCCTTCCTTCAAAGTCTGGACTTGCCATTGCCAATTCCTTGTCATCCTGGGCTGTTCTAGCCTAATTTGGCAAAAATCAGAGCTGACTGTGGCCCTTGAACCTGAGCATGTGCTTTATGAAAAGAGAGAACAACTGACAACCTCAACATAGACCGTCTTACTGTGTGGGTGGAGGGGAATATACAGCAAGAACTTATTATCTTTTTATTACATCATTCCCAAATATTTTTAACCTCAGTTGTACTAAGATTGTACCCGGAGCTGATTGAAACACCTGTTTTAACACATTCTTGGCTTGTTTTTCTCCTCAGACTGGAAAATTCCTCTGGGGAATGAATGCATTGCTTGAGGAGGAGGGTGTAGGAAACAAGAGGTTGTGCAATGCACATCGAACACCGCATTCCTTTTCCACACAGTACGTTATATATATAGCTCTATGTGAAAGCTTACTGCAGAAGAGCCTTAAGGATAGAAGCTTTACTGTTTGCTTTCTGATCAAACTCATCAGATGCTGAGCCACCAGAAACATTCATTTACTCAGTAAACTTTCTGCCTTTGTGTCTGATTGCTGTTGAAGTGAAGCCAGTGTCTGCCCATGCAGTTTTGGACTTTGTCCTATCGCTGTTCTGAGAGGATCTGAAATAACCACTGTGCCATTGTGAAGAACACGTTAAAGCTAAGTTCTCTGCCAATCCCTTCTCAATTGCTTTTGTTCATTCTGTCTGTATCACCAAACCAAAGGCATCAAATTCCACTATAAAGAGTATTCTTATTTCACATGGGGTTCTGTTAAGTGTACTCACCATCAGAGGCACAGCTGTACACTAAGTGACATAAAAAGGATTTGGTTTTTGTATTGAATTGTGTTCGTATTCAAGTCAGAGCGTTTTTTAAAATCTTGTTTCTGTTTCTAGAAGACTGGCTTCCTCTACTCTTAGGGAAAGTTTTGTCTAAATAGAAGATGAAATGTATCATAGAATAACTAGGTTGGGTGTGAGGAGGGACATCTTGAGTGTTTCTGGTCCAACCCTCCTGCTCACAGCAGGGCTAAGCTTGAAGCTAGATGGGGTTGCTTAGGGCTCTGTGCACTTGGGGTTTGGTTAGCTTTAAGGATGGAGGTTGCAGTCTCTCTGGGCAAATCCGTTCCAGTACTTGCTCTTACTTTTCTAGTTGGAATTTCTCTTACTGCAACCTGTGTGCTTCCTCTTCTTTGTCTTTGAATCTCTAAGAAGAGCTTGGCTCATTGCCACCCTGTTAGGTGCTTGAAGACTCTGATGAGACATCCTTTTAGTCCCCAGGTAGAGCAAACTCATCTTTCCCTACTGCTCTTCATACTTCATGTGCTCTGAAATATGGTCTGTTACCATCCTAGTCATTCTCCTCTGAGTTTGGTTGAGCTTGGCCTCATTTTCCTGACCTTGGTTTTCCCCTCTATCTACAGTTATACCTGAGGCCCCTTTCTAGGTTAATATAACTAATTTAAGGCTCTCTTCTGTTCTTTCATTTTTGCTGAAGTGAATTTCAGCTCTGTTTGGATTATTTGAAACTGGCTGTTGCTTTATGCAGATGCTGAGAGTGGAAATAGTGAGAAGAGTCAAATATAGAGGTAAACATACTTCAACTATTTGTTCTTATAACTCAGTGCAAGCATCACAGTGAAGTAGGCATGAGCTTGCAGAAATACTCTGGGGTTTTGCACGTTTCCAAACATATACACTGTTCTGGCTTCCTTGTCAAATTCTTATACTCAATATCCGAAATATCTCTTAATCTGATCAGATCTATTCTGTACAGTTGACAGTCTTATTTCCTCAGTCCCCAATGAGGTTGGTAGCCATGTATCCTTCTTGGAGACAACTGAAAAATAATTAAAATCTGGAAATAATCATTCAGGCAAGGATGGAAAATATTTTCAATTTCCTAAGTAGCTGTGACAGTTTTCACATGAGTGCTTGCTTTCTTCTGAAACCCCTCGCTTTTCTCTGTGTTCATTGTTTCCCCCGTAAAAACCTATATTCTTGTGCGAAGCACAGGCAGTGCTGTGGTAAGTGTATCAGTGGCAGGAAGGCAGCTACCTTCTGCCCTGAATGTGCATATCTGCCCTTTCATCATCTTTCTTCCTGTAATATCGATGCTGTAGAATCCTGAAGCTGTTCTCATTGTTCCTCATCTATCTCCCACCTTTTCGATGTGGTGAGTTTCTCTCTAAGCTGCTCTCAGGGTTAGAGTCCAGAGCAGACCTGCTGATGCCGAGTACAACAGCAGATCAAGGACTTTACATCGGGGCATAAAAGTGGCAACATCCCAATTTGTGAGTGTGCTCCTCTGCCCGAGCAGCTCAGCTCGTCGGGCTCCCCCCGGCTGGTGCGTGGCTGCGGGCACAGCCCGGCCAGCCTCGCGGCGACCGAACCGAAGCGCTGTGCGAGAGGTCACCTGCCACGGGAGACCTGTGTGCAGGCATCACCTCCCTCTGGGGTCCCTGCGCGGCAGCCCCACTGCAGGGCGCACGACCAGCAGGATCCCGCTGAAGTCATGGTACAAAACCATTAGAGTTGATTTAGGGACCTGAACCAGATTTCTATCTATATAACCTCTTTTTTCTGGCTCTGCTTGTAAAGAGTGGTAGAAGGTGCTGTTATTTTTGGACGTGACTTTGGTTGTGCAGAGCAGTCTGTTAGGAGCTGAAATACAACTGTCCCTTATTTCAGCTGGCGGCATTTCCATATAAAAACTTCTTTAACTTGTCGCTGTATTGTAAATTTATTTTGGGGGTTTTAATATTGAAGTCTGCCCAGCATGTAGTATTAGTGAGAGTGAAATTACATGAATGTGAAATGGGGGAGTTTAAATATTCAGAGGGAACTAAATGAATTAGGTTTCATTCTCCCACTGAAGGAACTGTTCTCTGTGTTTCTCCTCAACATTTTATGCCACACATACATTATAACTTCAGACTAAGGATACATAATGCATTCAGGCACTATATCCAGTTTCTCCTTTTCTTCAGCCTGCAGTGTCTCACTCAGCTAAAAATCAATTTGTTATTACATGAATTGCTGCAGGACATAAAGCTGTCTATGTAACTAGCCCAATTAATTAATATTTTTTCACTGTATTTTAATCAAACATAATAGCCAGACAGTTAAATATGACCACTCATCAGTATCTTCAGTGGAGCTTATTTTTTGTGATTAAATTATTATTGCAATCTATCCTTGTGCCATTCCACTACCTTCATATTGAAATGAAGTGTTGGCAGCAGCAGCAGAGAAAGGCTGGGGAGTGAGAATAATGAGGAGATGGTGGAGAGTCTGCACAAGTCTTTTCGATGAACAAACTAGTCCTTGGTAAATATAGCCTCGCAGATGACCCTGAACCTGTCTGTGAGCATTTCGGTTCCATTTGATTGTCCATCTCATTACAGAAGATCACTAGAGCTATGTCCTGGGGTCACTTTAAAGCTGTCTTAAACATGGTTTGTTCCTTGCAGGTCTGATGGAAGCATCTGGGCCCTCCCCATTCTGTAGGCTACTCTAATTTACTCTGGTTTGCCACAGCGTTCAAAGGGGCACGATCCAGATGGAGGCTGTGGCAAAGCAAAACATCTAAGCCCTCAGGTCTTTCCATTACTCCTTGTCTCTTCTCACCCCTGAGATCAGGGCTGAGTTTACATAAGCATAAATCTACTAGTACTGTGCAAGCAGGGAAATATGAAGAGTTCATTGTACCAAGTCAGTTATTTTCATATCCCCGGTGGAGCAGAGAGGCTCAGACATAGTAATATAATCTATAAAAATAATGCTTATACCTTTTATTGTGCATACTCCTGGAAGGTAAAACACTGAGTTGCAAAATCGAGTCTTTGGGAAGTATTCTCTCCTATATCTCAAGGAAAAGAGAGAACGGGGCCCAGGGTTCTACCTGATGGTGGATGCTGATGGTTGCTTGAAACAGCAGCAAAGCTGATTACAGAAACGAGTTGCGGGAGATTATCTCAGTAGCAGTTTGCACTTTAGCTACAACTCTTAGTGATTGTCTCAAAGAACCTAGGGCTTTTTGGATGCGCTAAACCAATAGTCAGGTGTATGTGTGACCAGTCAGAGAACTGCAGAAAATCAGACTGGGGAGGGTCTTGGTAGTCTGAGTCTGACAATTCACCAGCTATTTTAACTCAAGGACTATCTGGACTTCTTTAAAAAAAAATGTAAGGACTTTCTTGACCAGCTTTGCCACAGTTGTTTATTATTTAAGTCAAGCAAGTATTAGGATAAACTACAAATATTTATGTATAGCTATTTATTTGCATGCAGTTGTGCATGTACAAGAGGTTTTTACAATTGCTTTTACCTACAGCCTCCAGCTCTCCTAAGGCACTGATGGCATTGACTAAGTTTGGACTTGAAGGATTTCTGTGTTGATAGTCTTTGTTTTCTTACCGTCTTACTTCATCTTTTCTGTTATTCTCTATTTTTATTTCTACCATTTTAGGGGTAAAGAAAGGAGGAAGAGATAGACTGTGTAAAAAAAAAAAAAACCAAACCCAAAACCAAACAAACCAAACAAAAAAAAAACCCAACAAAACCCCCCAAAAACCAAAAAAAGAGGGTGAAGGAACCTGTGCCCAACCGAGTAACTACATAAAAAATAAAAATCCAGTTCAACCAAATCCTCAGTGTGTCCAGTATCTCAGCTTTCCTTCTGGAAACAAAAAGCGGTTTTGACTTTCAGAAAATTTGGGCTTGGTTTATTGAAAGTTTGAATGCAAAAATTTCTGTTAAGTGTAACTTTTTGTCAGAAAGACCCTTTACTGAAAAGTTCTTGAATGAAAAATAACTGATTGGTGAAGGATTCACCTGCTGCTTCCCCAGCATCCCTTGCCGCACGGAGGTTCCCCAGTCCATGCACTGATCACAGGTACTCTGGGCTCACAATTCAGATCATTGCTGCTCCTCATGCCCTTCACAAGCACAGTTATAGATCTTTCATTAATTAAAAAAGTGGCCTTTTTGCTTTCTCCAGAAGTCCCGTTACTGTGCAAATGCAGCCTGAGGGATATTTCTTTTCCTCTCCCAGCAAAGATTGCATAAGGATTGCTAGCACGTGGATCCAGTGCGTGGTGTGCGGCAGCCAAATAATCATGGATTTAAGAGTCCCTCAGCACTCATTCACACGCCAGACCGTAACCGCTCTGATTTTCCCCTTTCAGCAGCTGCAATACCCAGGCACAATGGGGTGAGTTAAGGTTAAGGATGTCGTTTCAGCTTTAACTTGGAATGTCCTAGCTTTGATGGCCCCAAGCCAAATCCTTAACATTATTTTAATGTCGTTTTTCTTCTTCGTTTTATGTTTGCATACATTTAAAAACAGAGCAGGGGTTACTTATGTCACAGCTGTGCATACTTTCGAAGGCCAATGGATAAATACAGGCTTTATGCTCCAAGAGGAAATTTTTTGTAGGACCCAAAATACAAGTTGGTTGAGACTTTGGTTGGTGGATGAGATTGGCAGCTGGTGCAAAGAGCTCTGTCTCCCTTGATTTTGATGGAATTGGGCTGATTTATCTCTGCCGAGGATCTGGCCCTCTGTTCCTCTCTAAGCAAGGAAATTTTCTGGCTACTTGACATATATTTTTGTTTGTATAGAATTATCTGTCTCTTCCCACCCATTTCCTACTTCCTGTCTTTCCAGATTTAGGGTTTAATTTTGCACAGATCGAATCTATTTATCTTATTTTTTTCTAAAGAAAAACATTTATTTATTTTTAAGCCAAACAAGTGCTGCATGTTTTGTGTTGGTACCCAAGTGGCTTGGTTGAAATCTTATCTGAGTGAAGATTTTCAATTTGTTTACTGGAGTCTTCCCCAGCAACTTGACTAATTCTTCTTTTTCTGATCAGGATTAATGATGTGCTAAAAGGTGTTTGAGTCTATTTTTTTGGTATTGAAGTATTGAGCCAATATCTATAGTATGAAGTGTCAAAGTACAAAAATGCTTTAGGAGAACTTTTCAAACAAATTTCTTAGCCAAATAGTAGAGAAAAATATTGTTTTGTTTTCTTTAGGATTTTTTTCTGTGTTGTTTTCTTTGTAACAGAATGGAGATTTTTAGGATTAGTGTCTTTTTTTTCTCAGTTTTTTTGTTTTATCCTGGATAAAAGTTTCAACTCTTTGTTTTCCTTACAGTCAGAAAGTCTAGAATCTGGAAGCCATTTTTTCTGCCAAAGCAACCTGGGATTTTAGTGGAGGAAGGTCACACAGACCCAACAGCTACAACTTTAATTATATACATGAAGCTGCAATAGCAAAAATAAATGATAGTGATGCTAGTTTAATCTAGTGTATTGTGTACCTAGATCAAAATTCAGAGAGATCAGTGGAAGGTTTTCCACTGACCTTAATAAGCTTTGGGTCAAGCCTTAGATTTGTAAGATTAAATTTATTTCTTTGGCATCCCTCTATACACTGTATAAGCTTAGAAGCTCAGCAACAGCACATTTCCCCCTGTATTGCAACTCGCTCTGGTTTCCTGCAGATCCCTCTGGAGCAGCAGAAGGTTTGAGTGTGGTGCTCATTTACAGATGCACAGTGCAGGTTCCACCCCAGAGCTCCTACGTGTGGTTCCTCTTCTTCAGGGCCAGAGGGAGATGAAACATTCATGTCTCTTTGGCCCCCGAGTGCAGCTAGCTGCAGAAGTGGATTTTTAAAATGCTGTCACGCTATCCCTGCCATGTACAGACTTTTCAGGTGAGCGCAAATGCTCAACCCAAAGACATAATTGAGGCGTTTATGGTCAATGTAATACTGATTTGACTCTCTTGGCAGATGGATTTCAAAAGCGTTCTCCTTCATGTCAGTGCTAGTACAGCAGTTGCTATGTTCCTAGGGGAAAAAAATGTTGCATACTCTGTTCTTTAGAAATCTGTATTCTCATTAAAAATACATATTCTGTATTTCTTAAAGTAAGAAAGGGAGGAAGAGAGCACAAAGCAGCAAGAGGGAGAAAAGTCCTATTCTGAGCACTGGGAGGGTTTATTCCTTTTGGATGTTTAGTTCACAACGAATTCTCCCTGAGCCAAGAGCACAGAGCCGAGGGAAGCGTGCAGCCCTGCCTGCGTGCTGCTATCCACGTTATGTGTGACTGCTAATGCCAAAACCGGTATTTTTCTGAGTAAAGGGGGTATATGAGGTAAAGCTTCAAGGGGCAGTTTCCTGCTTTGTTGGAAAGATGCAAAAAGACATTTGTATCCTGTCAAGCTGTATGCCTTTGCTCTTTTTTTCCCCCATTGCCTGAGCTGCTGCATCTTGCTGGGACATAAACACTGTTGGATGGGGCCGAAGCCTCCCCGGGATCCGGTGCAGCGTGGTGGGGCTGGAGGGACAGGTCAGCCTTGCCTTGTCCGGTTAAGCCCCTTCTGTTTTCATGGCACTGGAGGGTGTTTTCAGTTAAAAAGTTTGCATATACTTTGTGAGCTGTGCCCCATTTTAATGAGCAATTTCTCTGTAAAGGGTGAGGAGCCAGCAGGGTGGATGTGCTGGTTATCTGTTGACAAGAAGAGCAGTTGACTCCTGCCATCTCATTTCTCCAGTGCTACTGGGTCTTTGTGAGCCAACCAGCAATTAGGAGAGTAGCTTTTTCTTCACATGCTTTAGAAAAATGCACCAAAATTTACAAACCATTTGAATGCTGAAGTGTGTGCTGAGAGCTGCACAGTTTTTGCGTGCGATGTGAAACTCATTATTCTGGGGGATCCTGAGGCTCATGCTCACTCTGGCAAGCAGACTGAAACATCATTTCTTTTCACTACGTGCATTTGTCAGGTATGGTGCCCCTATTCACCACCCAGTAATTTCTGTCTTGTGTAACAGCCACAGCTTTCATTGTCCTGACCCACCAAATTGCTTCTGAGGTGTGTGAGAGCTGGGCATAGATTCTCGTCGTGCCTACACAATACACGCACATTCATGCCTGTCCTTGTAGGTTAATTCTTATCTCTTGTGCACCCTCTTCTGCAGATACTTCAGTGTCTCAGCGATGATCACAGGTTGTGTGTGGATCTGTGTGTTGCATTTGCAACAAAAAGCAAAGAGGAGTCAGAGCAGGTAAAAGCAAACCAATACAAAATTAGCATCATGAAACCTTTACAGAGTTATGCACTTTCAAGGAGTTGAAGTTGCAATTCTTCCCAATGGAAGCATTCAACAGTGTCAACAATTTTCCAAAAAATAAAAAAGATGTGTTTGGAAAAGCATTTTCCCCATAAGAAAACTGTTTAATCTAAAAAATAATTTCAGCCATCTCTGCTATGATACAAACTTCACTCTGCAATAACCTATAGTATCCTAAGTATACTGGGAACTAAAAATTATTCTTTTTTTCATCTCTGAGAATACTGTATGTTTGTTGAAAAATAAACAAATCTGTTATACAGGTGCAGGCAACAAGGACAGTATCTCTGTGCAACCCTGCAGCAGTGTTGTTTATACTTACGTTGCAGGATGCAAATAGTTAGGTTTTATCTTTTTTAGAGCCTTGCTATTTAGCCTGAATAAAAAAGCCATCAGTGATGTGAAAATTCTGCTTTTGAATAGTGGGATCCAGTACCAAAATTTGTGTCATTGCATCCTAATTTAGGAGGTGACTTTCGCTGTTATAACTGACTGACTGACTTTTTCCATGGCACATGGTTTGTGGGGGTGGGAAAGAGTATGTTACAGACATTGTCTGGTGAAATTATTGCTTCTCTTAGGCAAAAAAAATTCATCCTAATTTACTGAATCCCACAGCAATTCTTTTTCTGAAACAGCCACACTTGTGATGGACACAATATTAGCTGTTAGTCGAAATTGAAACTATGTCCAAAAGCTTGAAGCTGTAACTATGAAAGGAAAACTAAAAGCATGAATTACTTGGCTTAAACTAATACCCTTAGCAGAGAACAGTAATGGAATTGCATTTTCTTTGGGATAGACAAGTTTCACTCAGGTAGTCTATGGAGCAAAGGTGTTTGTGGTAGATGTCTGCATGGGAATAAATCCTGTCCTAAAATGAACTAAAAAGTACCACCCAACATCAATCTCCAGGGTCATTTTTAACTTGAGGAAGCAGGACCAGGGTCACACTGCAGATACTTCATACAGGGTCATTTCAAATGTAAATTGTTTTAGTTGCAGTTCTTGGAGGCTGCTGAACTGTATCATGAATTAAGTTCAAGCAACCAAATGCTAGGAAAGAATAATATGAATTTTCTAAACATGAAGAAATATTGTCATTCTCTTCAACAGTAGTAAACAGACAGTATACTTACTGTGGCAATACATTTTTAAAAAAACATTTTTTTTTTGTAGTGGTGGAAAGTACCAATCATATGCTAAACTAGTCAAGTTAACTCTTTTTCACAGAATGAAATCTGGTCAGATTTATGGCTATGAATAAATAGCACCAGCAAACTTTGCTGTCATTGTAGTCCTGATCAAAACCTCAACATTTTCCAAGAAGGGGGGCAGATGGACTCACCCCGAGCTCCATCCATTTGCATCAGCGTCTGAAATGTATCAGAGTCAGAAGTTCAGTGGATAGAGAAATGACTCACTTCTTTTTTTGACTAACAATAAAGTCATTCAGCTGAAGTGGAGACAAGTCATATCTGATATCATATTTTTATATCCTTTTTGCTTATTGTAATTTATTTTCTTCAGATTGATATTGCACAGAGAAATATGATGCATTGTTCTGAAATTAAATTTGAATCTGTATCAAGGCAATTTAATCCCACTTGGAGTTGGTGGATAAAGGAGCAAGCGTAACCTTCGATAATTCCCTTGCTCATAGTTGGCTTTTTCTCATGCACAACAATTTAAAACAAAATCACTTTCTCTAATGAGAGACTATAAATTACTCCTTTAATGAGACACATGAAGTTTGAAGAGTTGAATTCCCACGTTCCTCTTATCAGTAAGACTGGTACCTCAAGGGATGGGAAAAGATCCATAGTGCTGAATTTCTGCGTTATAACATTGCTCAGTATTAAGATGATTATTACAATATCATTAAGTCCCAGATGGGAATCTGGACTTCAGTATGCTGAGTATTGTTTCCATCTAATGTGAGAGTCTTAAAATGCTTAGAATTGAAACAGAAATTGGGAGGGGAACTTGGATCTGCCCAAAACCAAAGAGCAATGTGGTGACATAGTTTCTCACAGTTCCTCCTACGCTGTTCCTACAAGTGCACTGCTTTGTGTTTCAGTAACTTATTTTTCATATAGATATTGACATCTGCATTCTCTCTTGCAAAAATAAAATACTATTTGGAAAGGATTGCTTACTGATTTCCTTAGACAACTATCAGGTTGTAATGTGGAATAAAGAAGCAAGGATCAAAAAACCCGAAAGTGATCATTGTGAAGTAAGTTCCATGATCTTCTGTAACATGAACTGTAGTAGCTCCACAGAGTGAATCCTTTCTCCTCAGGAGCAAATCTTGGGGTATTAGGAGTCCTGTTTTGATTTACAGATTGGTAGGAGTGGAGGATCCGGCACAGCCTCTGGTCAGTTATCCTCATGGTTATGTGTCTATAATGCCAAAACCAACAGCACTTTTTTCCACTGAGTTGTGTTTAGTTTGTGCTTCTAGGTGTTGGCAGGTCTGGTCCATGGTCCCCAAGAGTGGCAAATGCTTTGTGCCCTTGTGTAAGAGTTGAGCGGGAGTACGCTGGGGGGAGCACCCTGGTCTGTGCGTCCTTAGGCTCCACATTATGGCTGTTAACTTCTGCCTCTCGGAGGTCACTACCAGTTTCTCTTTTCTTGACCTCACCCTGCGGCACGTGCATGAGATGGCTGGAGGGAAGGACTCTGCAGCTGTGCTGATAGTGCCACACTCCTCCGTGGCTCACCTGGCTCATCGGGGGAGCCTGCTCAGCTGCGCCACTGTCCAGGGGGCTTCTCCCTTCAGAGGGTTTGGGAAGTCAGCCCAGACAGGTTCTGGTCAGGGACAACACAGAGTCTGTGGGTGGTGGCATGTGACCACACTGTGGTTAGCACCCGTGAGACATGTACAGAGTTCCAATAAGAAGTCGTTCCCTGGGCGCTCTTTGAGGAGGGGCCTTATAGCACTTGTGGGCAAAGAGGCTTATGCGTCTATAAGGAACCGCTTTTTCTGCATAATGATATATTTATATATACATTTGCACACTAAATATGTAGCACTTAATATATTGATCATGCAAATGCTGTACTGGCTAGCCCAATGTATTATTTGCTGATATTCTTCAATTGTAAGTAATAAGAGTACAGGCTATGACTGCTAGGTTATTCTTCTTGCATAAAGAAAGACAATTTATTTCATTTATTCTCCATAAACTGTCCAGTTGCTGGTATGATAGCAATACAATTTAAGGTATTAGCATATTTATAAACCAGCATGTGTTCTAGTGTACCATTTCTGGTTGGAGTCAAACCTTATTACTGGTCCTTTGCCTCTGCCAAGACCAGCCCAAGGCAGAGCTGGCTCAGCAGACTTTATGTATGTGTCTTCTCTTCAGAAGATGTGTTCTTTGAAATGGGGACTTTCATTTATTATGTATTTATACAGCACTTAGCATCATGAAAATCCTGATCCGACTGATTTCTAGCACTTGGGCAAAAAACCGTTATGCAATAACAATCATTGTCCCTTGTTGCCTTTCAGACACTTCAAAATTTAAGCAGGCTACATTCTTAAAAGCAGGCTAATTAAGTAGAGTTGTTCTGCACAGAGAACCAGTGTTTCTCAAATGCTTTCAAAACCGTAAAACAATCTGTGAGTAGCCAACAAAAAAGTATGTTAACAATGGCCAAATCAAACAGTGATTCAGGATTTGAATTAAAGGTCATAAAAGCCCTGTATGCATTAATCACAGAGCTCTGGTATGAATATTAATAGCAGCTGAGAACTGTTGAATAGATGTTTTAGCTTAATTTTAAGCATTAATTAAACATTTATTAAAACTTTAAATACTTTATAACGAAAAAGCTATAATAGGGGCTAGGCTGGATGAAAGTGTGGGCTATTAGTGCCTGTTCTTTTGAGTTAGACGTATCACCAGTAGGACTCAGATTGGTGTGAAAATACAATTTAGGAAACCATATTTGCAATATCTCAAAGAGATATATATCTTGCAGTAAGGTCTGTGCAATACCAGACTTTAAGATATCTATGAGAAGGATACATTTTCAAACTACTACTACTACTACTACAGTTATCTAAATGATTTCTGCCCTAAGGTTGTATCTGGACATTTTCTTTCTGCCCTAACCTGGCTCTCAAGAAATTATTTGTGGACAAGATCTGGTGCATGAGATAAATGGTAGCTGCTCAAAATGGATGGGTTAATGGCTAATTTGATTCTTGCCTTTAAATCTGTGAAAAATCCAAAAGAAATGCCAAAAAATGCAAGTCAGACATGTCAAGTGTTTACGTTTCTGAATCTGCTGAAAATACAATTTTAACTGGTTTTGCAGACACTGAACATTTTTCTCTCTGCAGGAATATCAGCCTAAACTCTTCTTTACTTGGCACAGTAGTGCTTCTACAGATCATAATTTCTACTTCTCCTGTTCATTGTTATTAAAAATAATTTTGCTTGATCTTGATATTATGGTTTAATGTTGATATATCAGAAAAAGGGACAATAGCTAGTTAGATAAACTTGGGGAATAAATGGAAATGACCCATGAAGTTAAAGAAAATTAACCTGTGGAAACAAAGCTGTGTTTTAAGTGGGTGGTAGAAAATACTGCTAAGAGGGCTGGGAGCCCTGCAGTGCTTCTCAATGCATGTCTGAATTGCTAGACCATTACTGACATCCAGATATCTGTATTTGTAATACCTAACAAAATGGGGGTCCAATTTTGGATTGAGGCTCTGGTTATTTGCTTAATAAAAGCAATGGATATATTAATGTTAAGTGGGAAGGAATGGTACATGTCAGCAGGCAGGCAGCAAATGCCCTTTTCTAGTAATTGCACTTACCGAGGATAATGGTCAGATGAAATTACCTAATATTCTTTTCTTTCCTGAATTCCTGTACTATTCACTGCCACAGTGTAGGCTTCTTTCCGTAGTGTTTCCTAATGAGCTGTGAGAATGCAAAGGGTGCAAGTGACTCTTAGTTGACCTTGTTGGCCTGAATTCACGTTCGTTTGAGACATTGTAGGGGTCAGTCCTCTGTTTCATTTCAGGAGCTACTCAATAACAGTTTTAGTAATTCACTGCTGTGAAAAGATGATTTAGGGTTTCAGATAAAAACACCTTGTCCTTAAAATGCACTGGATGCCTCTTTTTGGACAATATGTGATTCCAGGGCTGAAAGTCTTGCTTTAGGAAACAAGGGATTTTTACATGAGGGATTACATACCCAAAAGACCTTATGCATCTTGAAAATCTCAGCTCGGACATCTGCTGGCATACATATATAGCCAGGAGAAAATGTGTGTTGTTTTGCCTCGCTTGCACATGAGCCTGAACGACGGCCAGAGGAAAACTTGGATAGGAGATGTTTGCAGAATTAACTACGGACCGGATGATGGGAGCAGGAGTTACTGAGTAGCAAGACAGTCTGCCTTCATGGTTTGATGCTATATCGCCGGCACACGGTACTCTTGTTCAGGAGAGATCTGACGGTAGCAAGTTACCTTGGAAATCTGGAAAATCCAAATTCTACCTCTGGGTTACGAAAAGATCTTTACAAATATCAAAGACTTAGTCCCAGTGTACCGGCTAAATTCCCAAAGGCATAAACTTTTTGTACCATGCCTCCTTCGTGCAATTTCCAGTGGATACGATAAACTTGATCTCTTTTACTGTACCTGAGGAGCTGCTGTGCTTGACCTTTGTGGCAACTATATTTTGATGGCAGACAAAGTGCTAACTATGTTCCATTGGGGTCCTTCTGGATAAAAATGCCATGCAAATTTATTCTTTACATTAAGATTTATTTATATTCCAGCTGACACGATAGCAGAGGAGAAGTGGATCCTCAGGAGATGTAAATTAGTGAATGCCCATTTCTGTCTGCTAGGAATCTGTCCAGGATGTGTTCAATCATGCTGTTCAAGTTGTAATCAGACAGGGGCATATCTCCATCTCTTTGTCAAGCACTTGGTTCTTCATTTAAACCATCTTCTGAGTCCAGAAGAGGTTTTCTTTGCTGGCCTTAAGAGACAGTTACCTTTAAAATTGCTCATTCTTCCCCATCTGCCCTTGCATGTTGTTCCTATCCCTGTGCTACCGCAGCGTGCTGTTCTGTCGAGTGTGTTTGGTTGTGTGGAGGCTGAGACATCCTTGTGTTAGGAGACAGACAGCCTGGCAACATCTTACAGCAAAGCTGGCTGTCATCCTCACAAGACAGAAATAGGAGAAATGGGCATTGTCAAGGGAAGTGCTGGCTGTCTTGAACTCCCCTGACTGCCTAGTGCAGATTTTCAGTCCTGCAGGTGAGCCTGCAAAACACGTAGTCCCCTAAAATCCTTTTAAGAGTGTTTTATTGATAGGCTACTAGTTTACACTATTTGAATATCTTAATGCAAATAAAAATCTGCAAGCAAGAAAGGTCATGTAGGCTGCAAAACTGAGCATCTGAAACTTATGAACAGCTCTCCCTTTGCATGAAGAGGCAGAACTGGTTTGGAAAAATTTCAGTAAAAATATTAGTATCTTCATGGACAGGAATAATCTGGATTATTCCAAATTTCTCATGAGAAATGCTCTGTTTTTTATAGATATTCTTTTATCCAACAACAAAGAATTCTAAATTATATAATAGCTAAAATTAAGCTAAATTTAGAGAAAGAAACATCAAGTAAAAGCAATCTAAAGCAAACCAGAATATCTTTAAAGTTTAAAAGGAGAGCATTCCACTTCACCCAAACTTGTTTTTTCTCCCTTTCCTCATTAGCTTTTTGCTTCATACAAACTTTCTGTCATTTCAGATTTTTTTGTCTGGTTTGGCCATGGGGGTGGGAGAGAGAATCTTCACAATCCTGAAAACCTTTTCTGCCCAGAGCTAACAGCAATAGAGAAATCACTCTAGGTTACTGGAAGGAGGCAGATACGGCATATCCACTGCCAAAAGAACTCCAGAAAGTCTAGTCTACCTTTACATCCATACAAAAGGAATTAACTCCCCTCTTACCCCCGATGCTGGTTCATGGTCTGTATTTCTCACGGCTGCTATTTTATTTGCATTTTAGCTAGATGAAGTACCATTACAATTAGTTCTTAAGGCTTCCTGTGGAAGTTTCTTCATTTTGGGGTCAGTAAAGCTTTGCTCTGCTGAAAAGTTTCTGAGGAAAGGGGAGCCAGCAATGCAGGGAGCTTGTTAGCAAAGCCGGTCTATGCTTTGGATTGATTTTGTTTTCTCTAATGGCTTGATCATAACAGTTGCACTCTAATTTTTGTACAGGGTTGTGCACATTTCAGGCAATGTAAATATATACATTGGCATGCTTATTAGCTCTGCTGTTTAAGTTACAGATATTTGATAGTGTATAATAAAACCAAGTGGTCCTGTATACCATTTGTCATGCTGAGCTTGGACTCATCTCTTTGTACTCCCACTCCACCCTTTCCAACTTCATTATATTCCAAATGCTCCTCCTTGCTTGGAGCAAAATCAATCCTTGTTTTGCATTGGGTGGAAGAGGAGAAATGTGTGCTGGGATTTTTCTCAATGCACAGAGCTGCGTGCAGACTTAATACTCACTTAAAGGATAAGCGTGGGGCTTCCCTGGGGGGGGAACACTGTAAGACAGCTGAGGTCATGGTCACAGCCTCAGCCCCCATGTATTAAACTGCAGAAAGAAATGGAAATATGAGAGGGCCCTTTCCACTTATCAGGAAAGAATACTACTGTGAACGCTGCTTCCCTGAGCCACCATATGCTGGGGGCGAAATGGTAAGTCCCTGCAGCTCTGAGAAGTGATTTTTTTGTCTAATCATCCCTTTATTTCAAAACACCATTTTCCCCCCACTAGTCCAGTCTGTGTTTCTCTTGCTGAGGGACTGGCTAAATGCATAAGGCCTGTGTTGGAGTGGTGGTAGAGGATGTATTTTTCTAACTGAGGATGGAAGTTGCTAGATGAGGTTTTAGGGGATGGTATTTATATTTACAGGACCTCACAGAGGTTAAAAAATGTGGCCTTCTAATTCCACTGGGACTCGGGTGCTGATCTACCTGTATAACTTGCTAAGGGGAGATGCCAGTGGCAGTGGAGATAGAAGAAGCCCCAGATTAGATGTTGGAGGGCTACATGGTCCACAGACTGTGACCTGTCTTGCAGGAGTACATGCTCCACAGCTTGTGCCAATCAGGAGGAAAAAATGCCCCAGAGACCTTTTCCCTGCCATGGCACTCCCCATGTGGGTAGGTTATTGGGGTGTACATTGTTCTCAGGGGTGTCCTTGGCCCTTACCCCCTTCTCTTTCCACAAAGACCAATGGCTCGAGCAAACCCTCAGAGTTTTACTCTGAAGCTCTTGAAATTATCCAGCATTGCCAAAATAAAGGATTTGCTGACAGTCAGAATCCTATTGGCAAACCTAGGTGGATTTATGATCTTGGGTGGAACCCAATTTGAACTATAATTTTACATGAATCCGATCCCTCTCCTGAGCCAGGCAGAACTCCATGATTCTGGCTGATTTTTCACACTCAAGTGCTTTTGAGCACTTCTGTTCACATTTGAGCTGAAGACAAAACTCTGGGCCCATGATTTTGTGCAAACCAAAACTTCAAGCAACTTCCATGCAAATAGATAGAACTCTGTTCCTTGCTTCTTGATGTCTCTAGCTGTAGGCTGGATTTCTTGATGGCTCCTACTTGGTTGTCTTTTCCCCAAAGGAGCACTTCAAGACTTAGGCATATGCTCCGAATATAAACTCAGTAACATGTTTAAAGCCTGTGCCACCATATCATGTTGTTATGACAATTGTTATAATTATTAAAAGCATTACAATGTTATCTCCCCTACTCCTCTGAGCTCTTTTCACCATTTACCACACCGCCCTCCCTCCCAAATCCAGTGCTATTTGGGGAACAGCAATTTGGGGTATTCTAGGTTCAGTTTTTACTTCTGCTCCAGACACTTGGTGTGAACATGGAAAATTACTACGTGCAAGCAGGCAGAAGAGTTAAGTGGGTGCAGTCAAGTCCCCTGCAGATTTTCTGCATGCTGCAGCCACTGTTTGTAAACAGGAATACACATAATAGGTTGAGAAATCAGCTCCAAAACAACAGGCATTGTTTGTGTGCTGAGTAACTCTAGTGATCAATTAGGATCTGGAAAAAAAACATGTTGTGTCCAGATGAATGTAAAACCAGAGCCTCCCCTGCCAAAAACTCCAACTGATACCTTTGAAACTAATGGAAAGTTTAGTTAACTTTTTTCCCCATATTTGATTTAACTTGTGAGAGTTTTTGTTTGGGTTTTTTAAAATAATTTCAGCAAACTAATGAGAAATGTTATAAGCATAATGAAATAATCAAGTGAATGCTGGCTAGTTGCACTCTCACTGTGTCATGACAGGAACGCGACAGTGTTGTGTTCGCGCCGGTCGGAGCTGAGCCCCGTGAGCTGCACCAGCTGTGTTTACGTGGGGCAAAGATGGGCTTAGGCTTCACGCGTTGTGAAGGTGGTGTCATGACCCAGAAGAGTACGTTTTTCTACCATCCCATGAGGGTCTCTGCTGTGCACGCTGTGAAAGTGCGTGAGTTAGGTGGAGTAGGGTTGGAGAACATATAAATGACAATATACAGCACGTCCCCTTACTGGCAGGGCATACTTGTGGTCTGACTTGCTAAGGTGTCGAGAACCAAAATTAAGCAGTGATGTCTCTTGGTGTAACAGGAGCCCACTGGTGCTTTGTAGCTTGATGGAAATAAAGCTTTGATGCACCTGGCTGGGTCCAGAAGATCTGCAGATAAGCTGTGATCAAGACACAGGTTCATACAAGCCACCAGACTTTCATCTCTTTATTCTCTATGAGGGAGCATCTCACAAAATTTCTTCCCTATCGGTAGCACCCGTGGGCAATTAGGACTTTGTCCCTAACTCACTCCCACATTGCTGAACACAGCAGTCATCTTCTGCCTGAGTTATACCTATGACAGCTCTTTCCCAAGCTGCATTGGTGACTTCAGAGCCACTCAAGGTCAGTGACCACGCAAGGACAGCAGCAGCATTGTTTGTGATCTGAGGAAAGCACTTCAGTTGCTAAATAGATTTGAGTTGAGTTTGTTTTTATCATCCTGAAATAACCACTGCTCAAACAATTGTAATTCTTCTGATGTCTTTCTGGAAAACATTTGGCTTGTTTGGCAGTGCAGTGTTGTGTAAATAAATATGTACCAAACATCAAAGTCAAGGAGGGGAGGGTGAGTTCTCAAATAATTATGTAAATAAATCCACATAGCGCGCTCTGATATTGGCTACCACGTGCATTTATATTAATCAGTACGGACATTACTGACAAGTGAATCTATTCTGCTTCATTTTCCTGAAGGTTTCAAAGTTAATGCTTCATTTTGCTTCTTGTTTCACTGTAAGGGATGCAGGGGGACGCCAGGGCTGTCTTATCTCAGCATCCCCTTCAGGTGTCTTTGGGAGGCTGAGACCAATCAAACTTTGCATAAATACGTGTATTAGGCATGAGAGAGTTTACAAGCTTGATCCAGCACTTTAAAACCACATTGGGAAAAAGTAAATACACTCATTTGCTGGAATGGCATTTATTTGTCGATCTCATCTTGACCTCTTTGGGGAGGCTAAAGGACGTTCAGTGACTGTAGAGTGCAACGACTTTTGTATATATCCCCAGATGAACTTTTTCAATGCTCCATTGACAACACCTGTAATTCAGCCAACTTGAGTGGCTCTCCATTTTTCTTTATCCAAAGAACTCATTTGTTTGTCCAGGATTTGGCACCCACACTTAATCACAGAATAAGTGAGAAAAAGCAGTTGCTCTTACTGCTTCTGTGATATTTTCCCCATGAACTATTAAGCTATTGAAATATATTGGAGGAAGATGGGAAGTCTTCAGGTCTGGTGGTGACACAGGCTACCTGAACTGTGAAGTTGGACCATTATACAGGGCTCCACCAAACCTGGGGCTGATAACTGGCTACCCCTGTCCCTAAGGAAAAAGAGGACTTCAGTAATGTGGCAGAAGGTGATCAGGAATAAGGTGTGAGGGTGCTCTTTTGGAAAGCACAGAAATAATGAAAATAGCAGTTGGAAGTGATGTTTTCTGTTTGCAAAGTTTGAGTTATGTGGCAATCAGCCCACTTGTTAAAGTCATAAGGGTAGGAGCGAGGAGTAGGAGGTGGAGGAAGAAAGGACTGTTACCATCTAATTCAGAGTCCTAGAAAACAGCAACTTAACTCATGACTAGGGCACAAAATCCTGGTAAATGAGAAAGAGCTGAAATAAGTATCCTGCTGCTTTTTAATTCTTAAGCAGATTTCTTGGAGCAGCAGATTGTTTCAGCACCAGAAGGGGCGAATGCCTGGGTGACTACCGAGAAAGAATATCAATGGGGCAGAGAGGGCCACTTTGGGACCACAGAAGTCTCTAACTTGTTATCTAGAATTTATCCAGCTTTTCTTTTTTCATTTGCAGCCTTATGGCAGGTTCCAGGTAACATGTGTGATTGCTAATTACACTGTAAGAGTAGGGCAAGTGTAATAAGCCTTCAAACTAGACCAGTAGTGTGGATCCTCATGCTTAAGTTTTTAATTGATGCAGAATAGTTTGAGAAAGACCATGCATTATTTTCAGCCTTTGGTGTGAGGATATTACACAGATTCATTTTATTCATGCTCATGGCTTTTTTCATTGCTGTGGATGGAGATCTATGTTTCCATTGTATCCTGAAGGTGAACAAATATGCACTGCATGCATTGTTAAAATTCACTGCATCTCCAGTTGTTAAGATGCTCAGCAAGAGTAACATTGTTAAATTGATTAATTAGATCAATTACTTAAGATTTTTTTTCCCCCTCTGTGCTTGCACAGTTTGCTTCAAATACCTGTGTTCAAAATAGCACTGCCTGAGTTAGAGGTATGAATGATTACTTCTCTGGCTAGGTATCTCTTCTGGTCAAAATGGTACATGTTGTCAACTTGAAGCTATCTTTTCAATGCACACTGCCTAACACAGGGCTTTGGCAAATACTGTATTCGTACAGTACAATATATTGGTAAGCTAAAGTACTTGGGTGTTCACAGAATCTGCTCTTACTGCTGCTTACCACTGTTTTTCTACTCCTCCTTCCTGCTACATTTTATTAAGCATGTATTATGTAAATAAATACATTTATCAATTGATTATTGGCTTTTACAAAGACTGTAAAGCAAAATATGTGTATTTTATATGGTGAAAAATCACAGCAAAATTTAAAAAAAAAAAGCTTTCAGGGAAGCAGGGTAACTGGAATAGACTTTAAGAATTGGGCAAAAAGATCTCCTGAGAGCGTGAGCTAAGGGAAAAATTACTTAAGGAAAGCTGGCAGACCCTTAGGGAGTCTTAAGGCCACAAGTTCAAGGTATCCCATTCAGAAAGTATAGTAGGGGACTAAATTGCTTTAATCATGAGCTCGTCATTGACCTCAAATGCAAGAAAGAAACATGCAATAAGAGGAAACTAGGTCAGGCTCCCAGAATGAGAACAGAAGTGTAGCGGGAGCATAGACAAAATCAGAAAGGCCAAAGAACTAAATAAAGATATAACGTTTAAGAGCCATTGGCAGTAACTAGATATCATAATGTATCACTGTTACAAGAGGCTGTTCCGCTATACAATAGGGAAGGGAAGCTATCAACATATCAGCACTGAAGATAATTGTTTAATGCCTTTTCTTTATATGAAGTTCAACACTAATTGCATGATTTCTGTAATTAGGACTAGTTATAAAGCAGTAAGGTCCCAGCCTAGATATGTGAAAATGGGTTATGGCCAACCTGGATAATTTAGGTGTTTTCAAGTTGGTGGGAATTATGAATTTAATTTTAGAAAACTTAAAAAAAAAAAAAAAAGAAAAGAAAAGATGATATTTCAGTGCTAAAGTGGGGTTAACTTGTAAAGGAGAGAATCAGAAGCCTGCGAAAAGACTAGCACAGTGAATATTCTTAAAAAAGAAGAAAGAGGAGGAGTTGGGGAGCTAGAGATCCACCAACTTAACATCGATTTTTGGAAAAGTACATGAACAAGTACTCTAACAACCTTTTTTAAACACCTACAAGATAACAGGGATAAGAATAACACTCCAAAACTCTCATCAAAGCCATCCAACTTCCTTGTGTGACATGGCAATAGGTCTTGTGGACAGGAATCAGCAGCAGATTTATGTATTTGGATTTCAGTTGGATTTGGATTCAATTTGGATTTCAGGTCTTTGGCAGCGTCTCAGTGACATCATAAGCATGTTACGGAAATGTTGTCTCAGTCTGTCTAAGATCGTAATTACTTTCAGGAGGGCTACTGTGTCTGTGCTGATTAGGGTGGGGATCTAGAAGACTTACTTTAGGCTTTACCTCACGGGCTTTCTACTTAAAAGCATCGATAAGTGTATAAGGTAAGGTAGGATAAATACCAGCCAATATTCAGTGCTGTCTCTTAAAAGAAGTCTATTGGCTCCATGGAGTTTCCAGCAGAAGCACGGACGGAGACTTCTTCATACTCAATCCCGTGAAGTAACGTGCTAAATGCTTCCCAAGGAGAGAGGAACCCCCTCTCTAGGTGGTTCGTGTTTGCCTGGCTGAGAGTGGATGAGGAAAGGCAACTTGGTAGACTAGATGTATGTGTGTTAATGTAAGTAGTCTGTACCAGCTTCTTCCCAGGTGCAAACAGCTCCACAGGATGTAAAGAGTAGCGAATGAAAACCTTGTTGGATTAGGAATCTGGGTGGACATCGTGATGGGGTTTCCTCCGTCTAGCTTCTGCAAATGCCCTGACTTGCACTGTTGCTGAATTTAGCCTTGTACTACTTCTCATGCCCCAGCAACCCAGAGCAATAGCCTGGTTACTCAGTCTTAAAATCAGGCCTAATTGCAAACCAGGCCCAGTGGCCAAAGGACAAGAGTATTATAAATGCCAAATATTTGTGAGAAGCTAACTTGTCCCAGGGAGGGACAGCTGCTCCTAATTTGCCTGAGAGAATCGTATTTTAAAGCTTAAAAATACAATAATTTTTGTGCATAGCAGGGCAGCTACTCCCTACCCAGAAGGGTTTAGTATTTGTGTGCCTTGGCCTGCCAGCTGTGAGATGGGAAGAATATTTGTCTGCTCAAAAGGCGACTTGGAGACATGCTAAATTATTTCAAAATATCTTTGAGGCTTTCAGAAGAAAACTGCTGAATTTTGTTAAGTTTTTAGATACTGGACCCTGTGACAGGTTAAGAGTGTCCAATTTGAATTAAGCCAGGTCTTCCTGTCCAGAGGGACCTCAGTGCATCTCCCAGCATAACCCAAGAAGGTGAAGATGGTGGATGTTCCACTCCATCTTGGATTGAAGGAGCTATTGGAGAAGGCACATGTTCCTAAAGAATGAGCCTTTCTTGAGAGACAAGGGGGGAAAGAAGAGTCCAACTGGGCTGTTGGAACAGCCTAGATCCAGGGGGGTTGGGAATGACACTGGAGCTGGGGCTTTTCGTAGCACACAGCTAAAAGCTGTGGCTGTAACTGCTGTCCTCTCTCAGCACTAGTCTGTCAGGCAGGTGGTTCTACCTGGGACAAATCTTGTTTTGTCTGGCGAAGTCGCTGTGACTGCCGTTCTTGAGAGGGTTGTAAATCTTTGGTGGGAAGGAGCTCCTACTGTTGCAAGAAGTGACTAGTGGGCAAGCTGAAGGCAGCATCTGCACATGCCCAAGGTGTTCAGACAATCGCTGCGTGCTTTCAGCACATGTCCGTGCTATGGCTCGGGAACGTTGTTTATGCCTTGACTGCACAGTCTGGCTGTGTGCTTCAGCAGTGAAGGGCTGACGTGAAAGGATTACAGGAAATAAGAGACAAGGGATCAGAAGAAAATCTGCTTCCCTCTCCCAAGGAGACTGTCTATCCACTTGCCTCCTGACAGTATGTAGGGAGAGGATGCAATGAAATTAGCTATCGCTGGACCTATATAATCTTCTTGTCCATATGTCGCTATGAATTTGGATCACTGAAGTCCATACAGATCAAACACTAGCTTCAAGAAAATGCAGACATCCACAGATGACTTCTGTCTTCCTGCATCAAGTGTTTGTCTTACATATGTGGTACTTTTATCTCTGGTCAAAGTGACCTAGAATTTTGTTTTAAATGTTGATGTCTTTTAAATGTTCTCATTGTTTATAGCCACAAGGTGGCATTGCAGATTAAAGGGAAAACATCTCTTGTTCAGTGAGATATGAGGGAGGTGGGAGACTTGAAAAAAATTGTACAACCACCCTGAAATTCTTTCTATGTCTTGAAGATGCAAGGAAGACTTTCCCTTTCAACTCACAGGCCTCCAGTTTTGATAGGAGTGAGCATGATGTTTACTATGTTATGATCATGAAGAGTTTCACCTGATTCAGCGTCTGCAAATATGTTTGAGCTGTGTTCAGGGCTGCTACTTTGCTCTCCTCCTGCCTTGGGCTCTGATGTAGCTTTTAGAGCTGTGAGAAAGGTGATGGTGTCACCTCACAGGATCTTTTGTTTCAGTTTGTATGTTCAGATCCTGAAGAAAACGTCTTTGTTTCTTCCCCCTCCTGGTCCTGACCACCCCCCCACGCCCCCAGTCACATTCCCCTTGGTTTCTGTGCAGACTCAAATGTGGCTAAAATTTGGGTTCTCTGAAAGGATGGCGAGATGTAGTGAGTGAAGCTGAACCCTCAAGCAAAGGTTTGAAGCTAAACAAAGTCTTAAGGGCTAATTATTTGTTTACTTACAAAGAGGAAGGTGCATTAATCATGCTGTAGCTGGACCTTCCCTGTACTTCCCAGGTTTTACCATGATCCAGGGCTCACTCTTTTATATTAAGTGTAAGAAGACTCGGATCAGGATGTTCAAAGGTGTTTGCTTCTTTGTTGAGTCAGGATAAAATAACAAGGCATTTGGGAGATCTGAATGAATCCTTCAAAAGCCTGTTTTGCACTCAAAAAAAAAAGATACCGGATTTTTTACTCTGGAAATACTGACCACTTAAGAACAGAATATGCTTCACCATTTTATTTCCTTGTCTTTTTTATTATGAGTCCCTGTCCCAGGGAGCGTGTCATTCTTGTGCATGAGTACAAGCTGTAATACAATGAAGGGACCTGATTTTTGTTATGTTGCTGTAATATAACTGCTGCATTGCTGATGGCTTCTTTCTAGTCCTAACTATTCTTATCAGTGCTTCTTGCTTTTGTATATACTTTCCATGTAAACCAGGAAAAGTAGCTCTGCTGAAAGATGGCTCTCCCCAGCAGTGGAAACAAGTGCTAAATGGAGTGGGGGAGCACCAGGCCAGCAAAGGAAAATCTTATCTGTTTTGGAAAGAAAGTGAAAATAGTTTTATTTTTACCTCTGCTTTGGAGAAGGAATGAAAGGCAGATTAAATAAAAAAAGCTAGCTTTTGCTCAAAAACCACTAAAAGTGTTTGTTATGAATTCTGCAGATAAATGGAAGATAACTGACAGTGTGTTTCCCCAGGCAAGAGAAATACCCTTGTCCTAACTCTTTTCTGAGGAGGAGGAAAGCAGTGAAAATTTTTCATCAACATTTACATGCACATGACAGCAGAGAAAAACATCATGCGGTTTTGCTTGGACAATTTTCACCTGGTTGAGAAAGCCAGGGCATATAAATACTTATAGATCCACAGATATATACATGCACATATTTATATGTATAGGAGATTCGTGATATATTGGACATGTCTGATTCCTTTTGTGACCAGCTTTTTTCAGAACCATTTCTGAAAAATATTCCTAGAGTCTTCAGACATGTTTGCTTTGTCAATAGTCCATAAATTTATCCTAGTTTTCCCTGCGTGTCTGCCTTGAGGCTACTGCACTGAGTGGGGAGGCTCTTGCACAGACCAGCTGTCCCCCGGCTGTGAAGCTGGTTTCCTCCATGGTCCAAAACACCATGGTGAGCCAGCCACAAAAGCGTGCAAAAGTGTTGTTGATCTAGGTAGCCTGGGAAATGCCAGTCTTCCTTGTTCTGTCACAGACCTCGCAGCTAAGTTTGTCCAAAACATTCATCTGCATCTTTTCTCAACTGGGGCAATGCTGCTCAGCAGTTCAGACTGGACAGTTTATATTCCAGCTCAAGAAGATACCGTCTCTTGCTATGTGTAAAGCATGGTCAGACTTGGACTGGGAGGCCTGATGGAATATAAACATCAAGTATTTATTAAATACTGTGAATATTCTGCCCCTGACATGTAAATAAGCAGTTGGCATTTCAATTTATGGGATGATTGACCATGGTAAAAATATGTAAGGCTAATGAGAACAACCAATTATCTTAGGATAATTTAAAAAAGGGTATATGCATTTTTCTGGATGCTATGTACTTCTGGGTGTAAGCCAGCTACTAAATCATAGGGGTTAGGATAAGGCTAGCAAGAAACCTCCTCTTACCAAGGTTGTTTCATAACTGCCTACTGCAGAGTTTCATATTTACCACTGGAGCAGCTGGTGCTGGCTCAACTCATCTGTCAGGCAGGGTGCCGAAAGAGATGTATTACTGGACTGACCCAAATAGTGAATCCGATGTTCTTGGCATTTTTTTAGTCTCCTGACCTGAAGGGAGAAGCAAACCTTTTGAAAAAGAAAAGTTCTACGTAAAAAATTCTGTGCAGTGCGCATTTCCGGATGAATGTTCAGACCAGCATTACTTAATGCTGAAATCAAAGCTTTGGGGATTCATGGGCATTTCCAAGGCTGCTGTGATACCACAACCCCTGTGTGTAGTCTCATACTTAACACAGGACTTTTAGTCACCTTGAAATTTTCTTTTGCTCTTCCGTCAGTTTTGCTCTGGAAGAAGGGCGGGGGAAGGAGTGATGTGATTTAGCAGCATCTCGGGAAACGAGCAGAGGCAAGTCCAGCTCTCCTGCCATAGAGACCTTTATTACAGTGGTGGCTCGTGTTAGTATTCCAGAGGAGGTGGTCAGAGAAGATTTGGGACAGTATGAAGGTTTTCTGGGGAAAATACGATGTTTAAGCTACCATCTGTGTATAACTTGTTAAGTAGCATGCATCACAGTAGGAGAACAAAATTTGCTGCATCCTGGAAAAGACTATGTGAACATGTTTGGTAGATGCAGTCTGGTAAAGATGGGATCTCTTGTGCATGCTGCTGCTGACTGATAAGCACCTCGGGGCAGTCTCAGCCTTGCAGAATTCTCACTGAATGCCCTCTTAATGGGGCAGTTGTACTTCTGC
Source organism: Athene noctua (assembly GCF_965140245.1). Taxonomy (NCBI): domain Eukaryota; kingdom Metazoa; phylum Chordata; class Aves; order Strigiformes; family Strigidae; genus Athene; species Athene noctua. Next base: position 9,434,826 of record NC_134056.1, on the reverse strand, counting down.
TAGAGGAGCTTGCTGAATGACACATGGTCTAGCTTGGTGACATAGAGATTCAGACATGTATTCTGCTACAGAACAAAATCACAAACTAGATTTTTTTATTTTCGTGTCCTTCCTCCTTCTATTTCCAAAAAAGGAACTTTGCTATTTTCCCCCACTCCCCAACCCAATTCACGTAGCATGGTGAGTACTTAATTCAGGTGCTTTCTGTAAAAGCAGACAGGTCTTCAACCTGCACAAATTTGAGTATTGTAATCACTCAGCTACTGCTGCTTAGTTTGAATTAGGGGGCAGGAAGAAACATCTCTCTGCTAAAACAAATGCACCTCTGAAAAATACCTTTGTTTTTGACAAATCAGTATTTTCTCTAATTCTAGTGTGTGTTGCTGAGTTCAAATGCTAAGGCCTTCATTTGAAATGGCATTGAGTTTGAAAGATTTAATTTGGTCTTCAAATCTATAACCTGCTGACACACTGCAAAGATCTGAGATGGCTGCCAACACCTAAGCACATTTTCAAAGCACAAACAGTGCCTTTAGTCATAGTTAAGTTGCATGAATCAGACCATTCTTTGGACAGTTCTTCTGAAGAGGAAATTTGTTTAAATTTCTCTCTATTGTACATCTGCAGTTCATGCTTTCATATGGGAACAGGGTTTTTGTGTGCATCAGGAAGGGGTGAATATGGAAGCAGCAAGACACTGACCTCAGAAACTCTCAGGGAATTTTCTAGAACCTTGGGCTGCCTGTATGGAGGGGTGTGTGTGTGTACTTACTCCAGTCTGTCCTTGTTCCTCTGGTTATCCTGTGTACACCTCCCACGGGGGTATGAAAACACAGATGAGCCTTAGTTGCACAGCAAAAAGCCCACAGGTAGTTTGAAGGTGAGCGCTGAGGAGAAGTGAATCCATGGCAAGAAGTTTATATTATTGCTATTTTTGTTGTACCTGCTGTGTAGATGCAGAGTAATATACTCTCATCAACTGTCAAGTTAGCAATTTCTGTTCTGAGTAGATTCACTTCAAGGTTAAAGGCAGAGCAACTACAGCCCTCGATTTCCTTAGCATGAAACCAAAAGTTTCAAAGGTGCCGCTGGTGCCCACTTGAGAAGAAAGTTTCATTTCCATGGCTTGAAATGACACCAAGAGATGTGGGATTCTGTGCCCAAGGGATGCTGAGCTCCTGCTGTCATTTCAGAGATGTCTCTGCTCACGCATTCTCTTCTCCCTGTTAGACACCCGTTTTAGCTGCTCTCACCAAGTTCATCCTCAATCGCTTTGGAGAGCAGAACACATTGTTCTTAACACTCATCTCTCATCCTTTCTGTGCAAGACTCAGTTGGCTAAAAAAGCCTTATTCCCATTTGTTCTTGTGGAAATTAGGGCAGAATCAGACCAGAGTAGATCCATATGTGCGTGCATACATCTGCCTGCGAGAACATCCAGGAGCAGGGCTGGGAGGAGCACGGGTGCGCAGCCCTCTGGGTAGCCACAGGTTCAGTTCAGGAACCTGAGATCAAGGGGTACAGATAAGAGCGACTCTGAGGTTAATATTTATGTCTCATGGGAAAGCCTTAGAGAGAAATTTTTTTCATCTATTTTGGACCAAAAAAGTACAAATTTTAAATTTTTCATAGAAAAGAATTGTTCCAGTTTTAAATCTCTCTTCACCCCTCCCAATGCATTTAAATATCGGAATGAAATGGCAACAAGTTTGAAGGCTCCTGACTGGTCCTGAAAAAGCTAACCAGGAGCTGACAGCACAGAAATCTTGGGATGATAACTGAGCTGAAGACTAGAAGCCATTACTCTGGCACTCAGAAATGGTGATCTGTGCTAAGGGGTGGGCCCAGGTGTGGAGGAGCATGAAGCCTGTTCTTTGTTTTTTACCTTGGTTTTGATCGTACCATTTAAGAATGACAATTAGGAAATACAGTGACTGTTCTCATGCACTTACCTGAATAATTGCATTAGTTTAATAACACTCATTTGTTTTATATTTTATATTCCACTCCTTTAGAGTGCCTTTCTGTGGAGACATGGGGCTCCTTTCCTCTGTCCTTCCCTTGATTTTTTCATTGCAGTATTGTTCATGGCTCATCTAGGGTAGACAGAACCATGTTGTTCTTTGTAGTCTCATGCCCCAGAAGGAGAAATTTTTTATGAGATAGTCACTACTGCAAACCTTGAAGCTTCCAAATAACCCTATTTGTTATCCAGTTCCGTTCTGTTCTCAGAAATTCCTAGGCCACAAGACACCCAGATACATCCCCGAGTTGACAACTGCCCGGTAAGCGGCTGTTTAGACAGCTGAGTTCACTCTTTCAGCTCTGCTGTAGGAATATAGAATTGTTCATACATATGACTAGCTCTTGTGGTTGAGCAGGGCTCTTTCTGTAATGGCCAATACATTAGAAGATGGTTTTCTCTTCTCTTTCTCCCCTCCTGCTGACCTTCCCCAACATGTCCTTGACTAAATATGTAGTACTGCACACGAAAGGAAGGAATTTAGAAGTGTGTGAAGTACTTGCAATTAAACGTCATGCAAGCCACATGTGGTTTTGTTGCTCCAAATTCAACTCAAATAAATGGAAAGGATTACAAAATGAGGGAACAACTTGGGTCAACCTGGAGTGTTAAACAAAGTATGTTTTCTTTTGGTAGCACCTAGGAGTATGTGATGCATTTTACCAAATGAAGACGACGATGCGGAGTCCAAGTCAGGGGCTCAGGCGAGATATAATTGTCCCAGCACTAAGAAAGTTGGGCAGTGTTGCTTCATGAGCCATGCTAGTTCTGGTGCTTGAAATAGTTGCCGCTTGCTTTGTTTGGCTTGCGCCGCTGCAGAGCAGGGAATGTTTTCCATGCCCGCTGGAGGAGAAGAAGGAATGAAGGTAGGAGTCGGAAGTGAGGTGATGGCTCAGGCTCACTAATGGGAAATTAGGCAAAGGAGAGACAGGAACTGTTCATGTTGAGACTTCAGTGAGCCAAAGCTTAGGGGACTCTCAAGTCTTTAACATTATTTAACATTATTTTCCCTTGATGGACCATGTGAGCAAATGTGAGATTTTATTACCCACCATTCCTAGGGAGATGAGTATTGCTTCTCACTGAACTCAGATCTCTGACATCCCTGTGATCAAGAGGTCAGTTTAATCTCCTGATTAGGAAATTTTCCACTCATTTTAATTGAGAATTGCTCTGTCCTGGTAGAACTGTTCCACACCCTTTGTGAGCTAAAAGGCTACAGCAAACCTGACACAGCCCTGTTGTCTTCTGCGCACCAAACTTGGAAAGGTTTGGTAGCATTAGCTGATGGAGGAAAGACGTGTGCATTTTCCTGAAAAGCTAAGGAAAATTATTTGCGCTCTGTATCAGCAATGCCATTGCCTTTCCCAGTCAACTACTGCCAGCTGTGGAAGTTGCATTCTCTCCTGCCAGCCGTTCATTGTGCTTTTGCAGTAGGAAGAGGGGGGATGGAAGACGGGGGGATCTTAATTGAAAAAATAGGCCTAGGGCTTCAGGGACATAACAAAGTCAGTGGGAGTGTGTGAACAGCAATTTATTTTGTCAGTTCAAGTTACAGTCACTCTGACATGTGAAAATTGCAGATGCCAGTTTCTCAATGTGTCACTGTGACACACAGCATCCCAAATAAATAAATAATGAAACTCTGGACTTGGTTTGCAGAGCTTTGGAAAGCTCAAAGAAATGGGGTATAAAAATCGGTGGTTAAATTGAGAGAGTTTTCTTGGGCATAAGGGGCATGATCTTATCTCAGCCTTTCACAAGATGATCTTTACACCTTTCACTGTTTCAATAGAGTGTTCCTGTTGTCATTGTAGTCTTCATATAGTTTATGGCCTTCATAGCCTCTTTGGCCTTTGAAAATGGAGCTGTTTCCATGAGGAATGAAGCAGACCTTTTCCCTTGAAACTGTAAAGGATTGTAAGGAGTGTGGCAGAAGTGTTGATCTGAGACTGAGTAGACCTCCAAAGCAACTCATTAGGGCTAGGATCCAATTAGGAAATTACCTGTTACCCTGACTGCTTAGGAGCCTTTTATACGTTTCATTTCTATATTCTGTTATTTGCCTGTAAAATGGGAGTGATGGTGATATTTTACATCTCCTGTCTCCTCTGACTTAGTTTAGATCTTCTAGTAAGGAGCTCTCCTTTCCATTTATTTCTATATCACTTAATATAATTTGTCTCAGTCTTTATTTATGGTACCTAGATATTCCAGCAATAATATCTCTTGATTTCTGCAAGTCAGGTAGTTCCAGTAGTAGTCTCACTAATGAATGTTTGTTCATTGGGCTTACAGAAGTAGATAAATAGCCATTAATGACGATGTGAGCAAGTTAGAAAAACAAAGAGTTTATTAAAAGTTCAATCAGAAATAAACTGTTCTGCAGAGACTCTTGGCAGGAGCTTGAGTGGCAGCAAAGACATTCATTGCCCTTAAAAGAGAAATCTTTAATAACATGGCAAAGCTATGCAAGATTTTCTTTCCTATTTCCTCAGTTAATCTGGGTTAGGAGTTTACAGGGTGGTCAGACAGAATGTGTGATTTCTGAGGAAATCCTGAATAACTAGACTCATTTTATCTAAGAAGAAAGAGTGAGAGAGGATGTGATAAGTCTTCAAATGCATAAAGTACCTGTGCATGTAAGAAGAAATGTGTTCTTTTTGGAGAAGAAGAATAGGACAAGAAGCTGTAAATTTAAATTGCAAGGTCTGTGTCCAGAGGCTGAAGAAAGTACCAATAAGGCCAGTGAGAATGAGACCTTGTGCCATTACCTGTAGCATGTATTCGTAGCAAGCCAGGGATGGCAGTTCTGTCTAGCCAACCCTTGCTCTAAACCAACATCTAAAAGGTAAGTGCTAGTATTTTTGCACGATATTTCGGGAAGCTGAAAGTCAATCCAGACAGGAAGGTTTATCTGGACGAACTGTTAAGCTGACACTTCTTACCAGCAGGTAGATTGTGCCCAGCAGTGTAAGAGGATCTCCCTGTTCATAGAACAGTCCATCACATTCGGTGGCACTGCTCTCTCTTTTCATGTAAACTTAAAAATAGGGGATGGATTTTCAGGAACTCTAAGCCAAACTGTTCTTGTGCATCCAGGGCCAGAAGTAATTTTGGTCACAGGAGGCTAAAGACAGAAACAACAAATGAGCCAGAGAGGTATTGGCTCCTGATGACAGATGAGCAAGCTCGGTCTGTGCACATTCCAGGACATGGTTAAATCTGAAGTTTTTTACATGGAAAAGCATCCATTGACTTTGCATCAGTGCTCCAAGGGGAAGTTCTGCACTACCCTTCTCACACTTTCGAGAGGAACATATCTACTTCCTTGGGAACTAGGAAAGAAACTGTATGAATTAGGCTGCAAATTAATCTTAGGACTTTTACTGGATGTTCTTCATCTGCAGCTGCCCTGGTCACATTCTTCTGAGTACATCCCTAGACGGACAGACTTCAAGAGAGCTGATGCAGTTACTTGACAGACCACTTAACATGCTATTAGCTCTGTGCTTGTCTATACTCTTAAAACTTGCGTCATTGTACACTGTAATTATAAGGAGAGCTAACTGGCAAGGAAGGATGATTGCATCATTAAGACACTGGAACAGGAATAACTAATTCTGCTGTTAACTCCTCATGTAACCCTGGCTATGACACTGAAGATCAATTTTCTCATCTGAAAGGAAAAAAAATTCCCTACCTTATTCATCTTATTTTCTTGTTATTGTATAATATCACTATGTCTACATAATATTTGGAAGGAAAAGAGACACGAGGAAGTTGTGTCTACAGCATGAGCAATGAGGATCAAATTCAAACTGGAATTTGAACTAGAACTATAGGTGTCCTACAATAAGACTATTAATGTCAATAATAATATTTGTAATAAAAATATTTACAAAGGGATTGTAAGATTAATCATAACAGAAATAGCTAAAAGAAAGGTCTGTAATATATAATGGAAACTGGTTAATTCTTTGTGTCAATTTGCAACCCTGACATCTCTCACCAAGTATTCTGGCAAGCTCATAGCACTTTCAAGAAAAGATTTAACAGCCAAGTTACAGCACTGACATCTCATGTTGCTTTTAGTTTATTATTATTGCAAAATGCACTACTGAACTAGTGCATCATGAAATAAAATGCTGTGGAATTACAAATGAATTTTGCTTGTAAGATGAATGAGTCTGTGATTTAAAATCTTTGATATCACTATCACTGATGCTTTCACAGTAAAGATGAATGCAGTCGCAAGGTTGTTCTTTAATTTGGAAGTTTTAGCACAGTTTTGAAAAGGTAACTTTTGGTGAGATTCTTTGTAATCTTTTTCTCAAAGAGTTCAGCCAGCTATGAAATAAGAGTGGTTTTGTTTGGTTTTTCTTTTCCCCTGGTTTGCTTCTTTTTCCTCTTCTAGATGAAATATTTCATAAGAAGTCAACCTTTTTCTACCTCTGCTCCTACCTCCCACACCCCTGCTGTCATGCACAAAATTCCACAGTCCCCCGGGGCTCTGTTACCCCTTGATGCTGTTGGCAAGAAGCTCCTCTGTCCATAGAAGCTGTTTTCTTGCGCTGTGTTACTTGTGCCTCTGTTTATGTGCGTGTCACATTATGAACCCAGGCAAAACTGTCACAGCTGAAGAGCAAAGTCATCACTTTCAAATTGACAGTGCAAAGCAATACAGTTTATTTTTCTTAAATATTTCAGACAAGGCTTTTATCGAAACGATCATTCTTCTGTCTAGTCAGTGTGCTGCTCCTAGCAATGACCAGTTCTAGGTGCAAGAGCTGCTGCAGTGGGCAGTAATGGATTAAATATGTCCACTGTGAAAGATTCTTCCTTAATTGCATTAGTTTGAGGTTTATTTTATGCCCTGATACGTGGCGTTGAGCCAAAGAGACCACAATACACCTTCCTTTCCAAGGTCCGAGCGCTGAGAAGTATCCCTTTACAAGAAGGGTGCTTAAGTGCTTTTCTGAATCAAAGCCTGAGTCAGTGCTTTAATGTACTCTGTTCATGCTTGGAAATGGCTTATATTCCTCTGACCAAATTTCCTTTAAAGAAGCTATGCCTACTACAGTGTCTGAAGAATTCAATGTCACACTGAAAACTTATCCCCCAGATCTGTGTCCAAAGAGATCCTGCTTAATGGATGCTACCTATTACTTACTGCCATGCAGCAGCATTCCTCTTTCAAGCACTGAAACAGTCTGTTCTCTCTCCAGGCAATGTGTCAAATTTTTGTCTGGTCGCCTATGGTGTTTTCCATTTATATTCAAGGTTCTAGAGAAGGTCACCTCAGTGCAGCATCAACAGCACCTCCGTACCCATGATCTCATACATATATTTGAGGCTGGCTCTAAGGCAAGAGTATGGTAGGACTCAGACTGCCCACTGGAAAGTTTAGGCAGCCATCTCATGTAGGAGAGTGATTTAGGGATATGTTCTCTTCGCCACCGCTGCTTTCAGCACAGTAGACCACATTGTCCTTTCAGAAAGTCTGAAGCAGGTGCCTGACCTGCCTGGAAATACTTTATCGTGGTTCATTTCAAGCCTTACTGCTGACTGCCAGTTCCTTGTCTGACTATTGCAGTCCTCGAGGAAGATTCATCTCTTAGTCTTGCTGGGCTATTTTAAGGCAGTGCTTCTAAGTATCTGCACGAGCCCATATGCTTCAATTAGCTTTTGTCTGGCCTGAGCTGTTTTTGTTATCAACCTCTTTTTGCTGATAAAGCAGGAACATTTTTAGAGATGATTTTATTTCCCCCCCCCATCCCTGCAGGAGCCCTAGGATGGATGGGAATGAACTTGGTCAGGTGCTTAGAGTAAAAGGAATTGTCAGGATACCTGGCTCCCTGTCGGTCCTGATAAATCACCCAGGGGCCTTGTGTTTCAGGTTGCTCGATCTGCAAAGCAAGGCTAATATTTATTTCCATTATATATATTAATAGCACTTAGTAACTTTGAACAAGGTCAGGACTTCACTGCATTACATACTGTGCTAAGACATGCATATATTAGTTCGTGTCTCATGCCTCCTGTAAAGAAGTGATGTAAGAATGCAGTGCCTGAGAGATGCAAGAAGTGATCCATAATGCATGATGCATTCTGAGGTTTGGTCCTGTCACTCGGGCTCATCTGGTGGGGTGCATTATGGGCAGGAGATAACTTGAGCTGGCCTTTCATATCTTGATTATCTTATTTCAGTGTTAATACCCATGATGAGGATCCATAGCTAAAGGGAGACAATGCCTGAAAAACCTCTGCAGAGTTTTGGTGCTGCTGCTGACATAAACCAGGGAGAATAAAGCATCAATGCCAAAGCATGTGTACCTCCACCAAAGCTGCCCCACATTTTCTCTAAATTTAAGCCTCTCGCTTTCATCACTGCCTTAGGTACTGGCATTGCTATCTAGATGATCCCGTGCTCCTTCAAGTTCAGACCACTGACTCTCAGAATTAATAGACAACAGCTCTGTGAAACTACAGTGTGAATTAAGAAATAGGCTGTCTCCAACCCCTGTTCATGCATCCCAGATTTAGAGCTGCCTGACAAGGAATGTTTTGCCATTGCCACCATGACTTTGTTCTATACTTTAAACTCGGAAGTTGTGGTTAAAATAAAGAATGCTTGGGAACTTCTGGTTGTTTAATCACTGCAGGCTCCTACTGTGGATGCACAGTGACACCACGGTTGCTAATATCTATAGAACTGCTTTAGAGGACTGAGTTACTCTGGTGGGACCCATTCTGTGTTAGTTCCTTTGCCGACAGGATGAGGGACCTTTGTGTGTAGAAGTGACAGGTTGGGGTAGCATTGCTGAGGTTATGGAGATGTGAGTTTGGATCTGTGATGGGATGTGATTTTTTTGGCTCCTTCTATAAATAGACAATATTGATAAGTGGTGCTTCCTCCTAGTATCATCATGCCTATATATTCTGGGTTCATGTTTGGTGGCAATAGTTAAAGTTCAGGATGGGAACAAAGGCAACTGGATGTGCTGTTGATCGTGTAGCTTTGCTGGTGATGGACAGACAGACTGCACTCAGCCCAGGGTTGGACCAGAGTGGGTGCTTGTCTCTGAAATATTAAAGCAGAAATTGCTAACACTTGAGGAAATAGAAAAGTCTCTTTAAGCAAAACTGTAGTAAACTGTCATCCTCTGTAAGGCATAGAGTTTGCTCCAGCAGCAGAGCTGAAGCAGGGAGGCCAGGGATGTACTGCTGACTGAAATGGTTGTAATGGAGCTAAGTCAGGGTGCGCAAGCTCTGACAGCGCAATGAATTTGAGATTAGCAACACTGCATGGAGAGCTACAGCTTAATCTTCTATGAAAAGGTATATAAAATAATTTATGAAATTATGAAATAAAGGCCTAGTTGCAAGATGGTAATCACTTGCTGAACTGTTATATTCTGAAAGTCTGTTTAATGCAGAACTAGTCAGAAACCTTTAAAATCAATACTGATCAAATATCGTTTTTCCTTTTTTTTTATAATATAATCACACTTTATAAAGTTTGAAAGTGAGGTACAAGTTTAATGAAAGCAATGAATACAGTTTGAGAGATGCTGGCTCTTCATGCCTTGCAGTAATGCAGGGCAGTACTTGGGGGAAAAAAGGAAAATGATCCAGAGCCTTCATTCCAAGAAAGAGTCTAGACATTAAGCCACTGCATAAAAAGCTGTTGGAAATTCAAGGATTTCCTTACAAGTACTTGCATCTTTCTTTCCTGGCTTCTTCTGGAAGTTGCAAAGAGGTCCATTGACTTCTCTGAGATTCATAGTACCACATAAATTAGCCGGAAAGACTCCATGGGAAGTGGGCCAAAAGAAAAGACAGTTCTTAAATATATTATCTATTTCACTCTTCTCCTTTATACATTTCTCTCCACGGCAACTCTTCCTCTGTACTTAGTGAAATATGCTTTGAAGTAAGTTGAATTGCCAAAAAAGTAAGATAAACTGCCAAAAAATAGTTAAGTTATATTTTCATTCTCCATTCTGTATGAAATAATACAGCAGAACTAGTAAATACGAGAGTCATATTACTTCCAGTGTTGATGCAGTGGGCTCAAAAGTCACCTCAAAATGTTCCGTCCATCTCTCTTTAAGTGATGAGGTGACAACAATACCAAACAAACAGCAAAGAAAGCAGAACGTCCTGTAGAACAGTTTGAATTCCGGTTGGTTTTTGGTTGGGTTTTTTTTAGGGCTGGTGGTGGTTTGGATAAAGGAATTTATGGAAAGAGTCCACAGCTGTATAGCTGGTACCCACTAATAGCCCTTTGGAGCAGAAAATAGGCTAGTCACAAGTGAGGTGGCCATTCCTGATAGAAATGTCACTGGAAAGGTAATTTTTTTCTATTGACTGTTTCAGGCTTTAGGGGCATTGAGTGTGGCTGTCTTCTGATTGTTCGTGTTGGCCAGCTCCCAGCTACTTTTTGAAGATACTTATTTTTGTAACTGTTGCATTTATCAGGGTGGATTAGCCAAGTCTGTTGACTTCAGTGCTTTGGCACAGGCTGTCAGAAATTATTTTAGCAATGCTCTGTCCTGGACAAAGTGCATTTACTTTTGAACCTCTGCTCTCACTTCCAAGCAATAAGCTACTGAGGGTTTCATTTACAGTCAAACATTCAGTGGAATTCCTATCTGCAGCTCTTTGTTGTACATTGGATTTTTGTTTGTTGAAATCAAAGGAAAAGAGAAAGGACCATCTCTACCTAATGGCTTCAGGCTACCAGTAAATGGTGGCTATTCCACAAAGAGGTATAAAGCACGGTAGGATGTTTTCAGAGAGGTAATAAATCTGCCGGGATTGTCACAAGGAGTGCCAACATCATTTGAGAGAGAGGAACTTGTGGCATTTCCTTCGCTCCATCTCAGGCATCATCTCCATGAAGGCTTGCATACATGGGCCAAATTCTCTGCTCAGCAGATCTATCATTTTCCATCACCAAAGGGCTGGGCCCATCATCTGCAAATTGTTTAGGGTAACAGTGTGCTTTATTTTCAATACTGGTGTTTTAGGGGAACTAAAAAACTAGCTGGGTAAGCTGATTGACCTTTGATAGTACTTTCAGGGCTCTGAAGAATCTTTAATGGAACATATTCACCCTAATGTTGTTCAAGGTATGGAAGAATTTAATCTGAAGTAAAGGCTCATAGTTTAAGAGACTTTCACTGGAAATTGAATATCCTCTCTGTGCCATTATCTCCAGCAAAAAGTTCACTAATTTTCTCTCTCTTGCATGACTCAGACTAACCTTTCCATTCATACGTATCTTTAAAGTAAATGTGACTACTCACTTCAGAAAGATTTCTCACTTGTGCGAATGAGTTTGTTCGTTCTCTTAATAATTCCACTTGCCTCCCCTGTGGATGAATGTCACCGCAACCTCTGTGCTTCCATACTAAAACCTGATCTCGTCACTCTCTTCAAAGATGCAATTCACTGCCAAATACCTCACCTTCATCCATCTCAATCTAAACTCAGCAAAATGACCTCTCAAAAAGTACTCTACAGAGGCACTCTTTAATCAACATCTGTTTAGAGCTTTCCCCGTTAACTTCACATAGGCAGATTGTTTTCCATAATTAGACACAGATAGGCTTTGATATAACCAGCTGACATATAGAATACATATTCATTTCTCCCTTTGACTTCTCAAAGGATCTGAGTAATGCAGAAGAAACACCTATTGCATTTAATACTAGTCTCAAGAGCTTCAGACTTGTCTAAGAGAGTCACTGAAGCACTTCAGGTAAAACTCTCATCTCTTGTTAAAGAGAGGCTTAGGACAGTGCGATGCTCTTGAACTAAGAGGCTGTATTTAGATAAGATATGGAGAGGAACTTGGAGCTCACGTCTCTTCATTTTCCTTTGCTAGATGGGCTATAAGGGGCAGAAATGTTCTTTAGGGACAAGAAAACGATGACATTAATAGAGCTATCGCTGCAAAGAGTTTATGGTTTTGCAATTATAGCTCTGAACACCTACTTGGGGCTCATTGATGCTCGCTGCTGCGGACTTTGCTTGATCTGTATTGTCTTAGGCCATTTGTAGAAACTCTAGTTCAGATAAACACTTAAACATATGCCTGAAGTTATTCATATGTAAAATACCCCTTAAGCTCTCTCTATTACACATGACCTTGATCTCTTGGTGCTGCAGTTCCCCAGTGAAAAATAGAAATATGATAACAGCTTTATCAGTCTGAAAACTCCCAGCAGTCCCATGCTACTATTTCTCATGTAACATAACAAAACATATCTATAAACGTGATAGTATTTACTGGCTTGATTCTGCCCTTTCCCTTCAGTGAAATTAAATAACAGCTGACTCCAGAGGCAGGCTGATTGATTTCAGTGAAACAAATGCTACTACTCAACACGAGTAAAGGCAGAAGTAGCGGAGTCAGACACCGAGCAGGTTCTGTTATTCCCCTGTTACTGCCACAGAGCTCTGGTTATTTTGAGAAAGCCTGTTCATATTTTTCTCTTTCACTGTCTCCTCCTGATCTTTCCTTTTCGCCTTTTCTCAGCTTCATAGAATAGTCTCAAAACTTATCAATTGACTGTCAGCTTTAAAATCTCCTATTTCTGGAATTTTCAGGTTCCTCAAATGAGCATTTAGAGCCACTGTATCTCCAAACCATCTGCTATTATTGGAAAAAAAAATAACACTTTAAAAGCTGACAGCTGACTTTCAGAAGTCTTTAGTAATTGCAGCCCCAGTTGAAATTATTGAGAACTAATAGTCTGAAATGTTTCGGAAAGTCAGGGCACGGACGGGTTCATTTGCACTCTGCTGCTTCCAGCCCCATAATTTTCTACTGTTTTTCAGTGTGTTATTGTTGAAGGTATCCAAGTTTGGAGGTGATTAAAACTCAGTAGTTCGTTTGGTCTTTAGCATATTGTTTTCGAACATTTCCAACAGAAGTAAATGCTTAAATCCCATTAAATTGGAGTCTAAATGCCTTAGGTTTCTTTACAAATCCTTCTGGTAGGCATCAGATATCAAACAGACAAAACAAAAAAATTAAGCTGAAGCCAGGGTATTTTTCTTTCCCTATGGGGAAAAGGGCATCCATTATGCAATGAATCTTCTTTTGTAATGGTTTGGTGGCTTTGACAAAATCCATTTTACTTCATTGTCCTTTTACTTTACATAATATCCATAAAATGGCAAAACAGAAGATGTTATTGCTGATCAGAACAATTAGTGTAAAGCTCTTGAGTACAATAATGTTGCAAAAAAAGCAACCTTTCGGGCCAGAGCAACTTTCTGCATGAAGGATGAAGGGGTATGACTTATCTTGCAGTCCACCAAAGTTGTCTTCGTATCAGAGAAAAAAAAAAAAAAAGGGAAGAAGGGAGCTGGCTTAGTTCCCCTTCTATTGTAATACCCAGCACGTTGCAGGATACCAGAATAAATGTTACAAGACAGGTAAAGTCTAATTTTACCATCATCCCATCATTCAGGAATGCCTGAAACTCTGGTAAAATGAGATTCTATGAAATTGAAATAATTAAATAAGCTTTTTTAACATTAGGCTGGGCAAGACCTGAAACGGGATCTGTTTGGGAGACCCTGCTCTCATACAGATGCCTCCGGATTTCAGAGACGAGCTCGAGCCAGGTGTAGGGGTGTACCCACACATATAGAGTTACAAGGAGGCTTAAAGATCTTTCAGAGCAGAGGGAAAACTAATAAACCTATAGTTCATATAATCTGGGTTTACCTTATAGCACACAAGTATTCCATCAGTAAATCCCCATGGTGCAGAGGACACGTTTAAGGACAGCTAAGCCACTGCCCCAGTTCCCATTGATTTTTTAACGGGAGTCAGACTCCCATTTGCCTTTGATTATTGGCCCCTGGTTTCCAATTAATATACCCACCGTGCTTTCATAAGGACCCTGTTGTGTCTTCTGCTCTGTAACCCTCATGGCAGGTTTGAGGAGCTGTGCCCAAAGCCTGGGAGGTTGGTGATGGGAGGGAGCAAGGAGCTTTGTCTGGCTTAATGTGGAAAACTCCAGGAGCCTAGGCAGGAGATGCTAAAATTGTTACGGGTGGCCTTGTAATTGGAATTGTGATACAGTTCTGTAGATAGTTATTTCATTGGAGAGTAGTCCTTAATTAATACAGAGCCTCCAGAGCACACTTTCTCATCTCTTCCTTCCCATCCCTCCCCTCACGTATATGTCTATGCACATTAATCAAATCACTCTTCTGTTCTGTACATGAGTTGAACACGGGGACTGAACTTCTTGCCAACTTACGCATAAGTTAAAGCCGAGGTATTTGATCTGTGAAAGCCGGCTGAGCTGTGGCACTCTGCAGCGAGCAGGTCTCAGTCTCTGAGGGCTCCCTCCCTCTCTGTCCCTGATCCTTCATTTCCTCTGATGTCATCACTCCAATTTAAACAGAGGGGCCAGGCTGAAAAGGCAGAAATCTCCGTTTCGCTTTAACCTCGGGCAAGTTTGGGCCTGTTCGGACATGTCCACGGGCGTTTCAAGATGCGGGAGTTCCTCTAGCAAAGGCAGAGCGTTCCTGCCCCCCTCCCCGGCACAAAGCTGTTTGGCATAAGTTCATTCTTCTGAAACCTCAGTATTTACACAGGCTCAGTGACTGCGATTTACTCGGGGTCCAGCTGCTGATACTTATCTTCGGTTGTCTGAAGCAAAAGGTTGAAATCATAAGCTAGAGGAGAGTTCTTCTGCTTGTCATGCAATTCATTCGCCGCCCCCCCAGTTCGTTCCACATCAGCTTCCAAAACTGCGTCCAGCAGCTTAGCATGGGATAATGTCCTGAAGAGGGAAACGAAGGTGTTTGGAAAGGTGTGGCTGCTGTCCTTACATGAGCAGGACACCCCTTCCCCTGGGAAATTTTTGCACGCAATCATTTGAATACTGCTCTGAAGTTCTTTTCCTTAGCATCACACTTTCTGTTCAGAGAGACACTGCAGCCAGCACACGTGTCCAGATGTTTCGTAGGAGCTGTAAAATGTTCATAAGCTACAGAAGGGCCTGAACGGCCCTGCAAAACCAAAGGGCAGTGTGTAATTAGCAAAAATTTTTCATTAATATTTCTAGTGGAAACAACATTAACTCTGCTCTCAGCCTGTAATTTTCTTAAAAGAAGTCTTTCACCAACTTTCAGAGTCTTTAACCTTGAATTTCTAAGCTTTTTTTTCAGCTTTGGATGGGGAACAAGAATCATCCTCATCAGAGGTGTAATTTTTAGAAGCTGGAATTTTTTGAAAATTTAGAATTTTAACCAAAAATATTGAGGGCTTTTGTCCAGAACAGGAGCACTCTTAAATAATAATACTAATTTTTCGGGTTAAAAAGAAATCCGATTTTCAAGTAATACACTGGAAAAAACCCACAGTATTTTAATTAAATTAAATCACAATGAAATGAAGAAGACTTAAATAGATTGGCTGTCTACTATAGCTGCTAATCTGTCTCATGTTCAGTGAGCGGGTTCACCCTGCATAATCATAACCTGCTCTGTGTGTGTTGTTCCAGACGGACTGCGTCCCAAAATATTTTGCAGAGTTAATCAAATGCGGCCTGAAATTCAAAGAAAAGGCAAACAGTTAAGATGTATATGCAGGAGATGAATGTATTGCTTTCAGGTACAGCTTGGAAATAGATAAAAAGCCTCAGATGTTTAAGGGAACATTCTCCGAGCTCCTGTAAGCGTATTCAGAGGCTGCTGTGAGAGCGCAGAGGATTGCAGCGCTTCCAGGTGCTCTGCAGTTTGGCTTCTATATCCGGGGTCTGTGAGTTAATAAAGAGGAGATAGAAGATGTTCCATCATCCTGCTACAGGCAAGCAAGTTCAGTAATCAGATTTCTTTTGTGCTTCTAGGATGCAGCTTGTCTGGAGGAAGTGGCAATACTGCCTTGGAAACATTCATTTACACCAATTCAGAGTTTAGGCTGAGACCTCCAAAGAGAGCTAGGCACCGGGTTTTCTTTGAAAATCTGGGATTTTTTCCCAGATGCTTTTCAGAGCTTTTGTGATTGCTTGACTCTTTCCTTTTCTCAAATTCCCCTTTTCTTTTCCTGGCCTCCTCTGACCCAGCCTTATCCTTCTTTCCTTTCTTGATGCCTCTAACCAGCTTCTGAACTATTTACCTGCTTCTCTGATCAAAGTATGTTTTGGTCTGAGTTTGGGAAGAAATTCTTTTTAATCAGTCTGTATCAGAAACACTTGGCCCTGTGCTACCAGTCCACTTTAGTATTATCATTCTTAGCCAGGTTTAATCGAATTTGCACATAAGCCTATTTTAAGTAGGAAATCAGGCAGAAGGAAGCCTTCTGTTTCCATCCAGACACAGTGTTCAGAGTCCTCAGTTCACATTTCAGCTATTTCTAATTAAGAGCTCATCAAACCTCATAAAACCCTCAGGGTTTCCAAGGATCTCTTGCTAATGGCTACAGTTGGAAAAAAAAGTACTTAACTTTGAGTTCTTTTGCTTTCAAAGTGCACTGTGTACTTTTGTCATCATCTTCCTTTTCTTTCTGTGACATATGTGGACAAAATGTATTTGGAGATGATTCGGTCAGTTAGATGAGAAATTATATATTGAGCACATTAACACATAAATTTGCTTTTCAAAATGCTTTGGGTCATTAGCTCGTACACAGGCACAAGCATACACACATGGTCTTGTGTATACCCATTACATGATAAACTTTCTTAAAGGAAAGCAGAAGCTTTTGCATATGTATTTATATTATTTAGACTTGTGTTAATTTCTAGGAGAATGTTGTCTTTTTTAATTTAAATAGCTCTGAGTTATTTTTTAAGCCAAAAATTACGCATAAACTCATCTGCTCACAGTATCTGAGTTTCTAGCTAATACAGATCTGCTCTTGCATTACTTTACCCCCCATAAATCAGTCCCTGAGTCAAAACCCCTTAAAAACATAAATGCAAACATGAGAACAACAACTGTTAGAATAGTTAGTGCATTACTTAAAAAGGAAGGAGAGGAAATAACAAATGATACAGAGAATGAAGTATTCAATGCCTTTTTTGGTTGCTTCTCCAAAAAAAGGTTGATTCTGTTTGTACACTAATGCAGTCAGTTTTAACAAGGGGATCATCTAAAATAGCAAAAGACTACGCTGGCTAAAATTTAGATAATTTAGATATTCTGCAATTCAGCAGGACCTGATGAAATCTACCCTGGAGTACTTCAGGATCTAGCTGAAACAATCCCAGTGTGATTAGAGATTATCTTTCAGAGTTCACAGATGACCAAGGTAGAGCCAGAGGCCCTGGGAAGGGTAAACATAAGGTCTATTTTTAAATGGGGGGAAAATGAGAACCAGGGGGATTATGGAACAGTAAAACTAACTTCAATACCCAAAAAGTTTCTAGAATTAGTTGTTACAAGCACTCAGAGAATAAGAAGTTAATAAGAAACAGCAAATATGGATTTATCAAGAGCAAATCATGTCAAACCAGTACAATTTCTTTGCAGGGTAGATGAACTAGTAAATAAAAAACAAGAAATGGATTTGATGTTTGTTGATTTTTAGTAAGGCTTTGGATACTGCCATTCGTGGCATCCTCATGGTCAAAGTAGAGATACGTGCTCCGTTCCAAATTGCCACATTGTGGGGGCATGACTAGTTGTCAATTAAGACTCAAAAAGTGAATGTAGAAAGTTTCCTGTCAAGGTGGGAGGGCATATCAAATGGGGCCCCTCAGGGCTCTGCCCTGGGTTGGGAAGTGCTCAGTACTTCAGTGACTGTCTTTCATGATGGTTTAAAATGCATACAAAGAAATATTCTGGGGTTATGTTGGGTGGGATTGAAGCATTGTGGAAAGGAGAAGCAGAACTCTGAATGATTTTTATACCTGGTTATATGAAATTAACAACTTGAAATGTGATAAAACCAAATCATAATGGTTAAGGAAATAAATGCAAGTACAGAATAGAATGCAAAACAGAAAATACTTTGCAAGAGAAGCAGTATTAAAAAAGAAAAGATAATTAAGGATGCAGAGTGCCAGAAAATCATAAACTGAACATGATATAACATCATAAAACTGCTTCAGAAAAGACAACTTATGCAACAGAGAGTTTTAGCGGGACTTGTGGGTAAAAAAACGGGGGTAAATTTTGCTTTTCAGGCAACCTTCATACAGCCTTGGCTGCATTCTGCTTTGGTTGTGCTGTTCAAGAAAAATCTTGACAAATTGGAGAGGGAGTAAATGAGAGCCATAGGAATGATAAGAGGTTTGGAAAATCCAACCTATGAGGAAAGATTGAAAGAACTGGATTTGTTTAGTCTAGAGAAGGGAAGACTGACAGGACGTGATAACATTCCTCCAACATGTAAAACATTGCTAGAAAGAGAAGAGAATGATGATGAATTGTTCTTCATAGCAGCAATGAGTAGGAGAAAAATAATTGGCATAATTTTTAACAGAAAGTGTTTAGTTTTGATATTAGAAAAAGCTTTCTAGTTTCTAGCTTCAAGGATATTTCAGTACTAAAATAAGCTGTGTGAGAAGGTTACTGGATCTACTTCCTTGGAGGTCTTGAATAGCAAGTTAGTAATCTGTCAGGGATGGTCTAGGACTATTTTGTATTGCCCTTGGTGTGAGGGAACAGGCTAGACTGCAGCTTTGGCTGTCTTCTGGCTCTTATAGCTTAGTTTGTACTTGTAAGTGCATTTAAAGATTAGACTGAATAAAATATTAGCAATTGGCAGGTAGATGGAGTGTTGATCATTTGTCTACTGTGTTTTTCAGAGAGATGATGCTGTAGATGCATCTACGTTCTTATAATCATGACAGATTTTATTCATCTAATACTTGTGCAAGGTGACTATTATACGTCTTACAATAGGCAAGGAACAAGTCAGGTTAAGTAGTTACATCAAGGTTATTCTGTATTATATAAGATAATCAGTTTATATAACCAGGCCAGGTGCCCTTTCAACTGAAATAACCTTCAGGTTTTGAGGCAAGTGTTGTGCGTGCCTCATCTCTGCTATTTGAACAGTAGACAACTGGGAAGATTTGTTCAATGTGATCACAGAAGCACAGGATCATCTCAGTTGGAAAAGCCCTTGAAGCTCCTCCAGTCCAACCATGACCCTCACCCTGACCGTTCCCAACTCCACCAGATCCCTCAGCGCTGGGTCAGCCCGACTCTTCAACCCCTCCAGGGATGGGGACTCCCCCCCTGCCCTGGTTGTAGTTTTCCTCAGCAGATGTGTTGTGGTTCTCATACGTTTCTCTACCTTTGTTTTACTTCTTCACTGTGCTGTGATTAGTAATTAATGTGCTTAGGTTTTTAAACGGCTTAATTTGTTATTCACAGTTGACTGTGAGATAACTGCAACCGAAGTGGTGTGATGGTACATATACATCTTTCCATTCCCAGGCTCTCTAGTAGCAGATGAACACTGCTTCCAGGAAACTGAGTCCTCTTGTTTTAAATCAGAGGTGACTTTTTGATGTGAAGTTCAAGGCAGGCTGGGATTTTCAAAGTGCCTAAGAGGTCTAGACACCTACAGCTTCCTGAGACTGATGAACATCTCATTGCTGAAACAAGGATAATTTAGGATGTAATCCTGTCTTCCCCCTTTCTTTCTAGAATTGTGACTAGAAGAATATAAATGTCATTGAATGGGATTTGTTTTTCGTGCATGAACCTAGAAGTCTAAAGGGGACATAAAGGTAGTGTAAGCATAGTTGCTGCACATGGGTTTTGAGTAAATGGAAGTGGCCTCTGGAAAGGCCAAATATCTTAAGACTGTCAGCATTTGAAATTTCATGACATTGTTTAGAAAAAAAAAAAAACAAAACCAAAGAACAAAACGCATTTCTGCCCTTTCAACCTGAAATGCTTTTGTAGTGATGCCTCAGGACTGGCCTGTGCTGACCTAGAGGGGAGGCTCTGCTGGGTGAGGTGCAGCCGAGCAGGGGCTGGCGGCCTGGCCCCGTGTTATCCCCCTGCCAACTGCCTTCCCCCAGGGATCTCGTGAAGCCCAGCTTGTGCAGTTAGGGGAAACCCAAACACAAGGCCACCATCACCACTAAATGCCCATGGTGTGCTGGATACCTGTACATTGGCCGTTAAATAATTTTATTAAGAATCACCCTAATGACAAGGTGAGAGAAGAAGCGGAGGTTGGCAGCTTTTCTGCCTTCACGGCACCCTGACTTCCCTTACATGGTGTTCCTTTGTGTGTCTGAGCAGCAGGAAGCAATTGTCCAAGTAACAAGAGCTGAGTCCTCACTGCTGATGTGTGTGTTCAGCATTGGGAGCTGGGATGCAGAATTAGGTAGCCTGATGGTAGGTCTGAGGGAGGTTGCGCAGTGGAGCTGGCTGCCCCAGCGCATGACCCTCGCTAGGGCTGGACCAGCACAATCCAGACGGGATGTTTTCCAGCTGCACCGACTGTTTCCCAAATTCCAGGTTTAAACCTGGGACCAAACAAAGCTATATCCAGAAGGTTTCTTAGGGGGAACGATGGTGTGTGTTCATGTGTCCTGTTTTGCTACACAGCTGCATCATCCCAGTATAAACTACCCTAACTAGAGACAGAGACTTTATGAACCAAGGAGACCTCTGATTTGGTGCTTACAAGCAGCAAGCCTCTGTAAAATCCCACCTTCACGCTTTGCCTGGGGAACACAAAAGGTTAAAAGCCAAAGCTGTGTGTTGCTTTCCTGCAGTCAATTTACTTCTTTTCTGATAAAGGTAACAGGCAAGATGATCCCCCTCCCCAAACACACCTTTTTTTTTTTTTTTTTTCTCCTTGCTGATCCCTTCTTCTCACCCCACTGCTGCGCACACCATTTCTTCTGCACTACATATTATAAATTGGGGAGCTTTCTTGAACCAGGGGCCTCCTGCTTAATGCACTAAGGATTCAGTCAGGCCAAAAATGCCTGTAGCATATGGGGAAGGAAAGGGCCAGCAGTGAGCAAGCTTGGACAGATGTGCTATAGAGGGAGTGTGGTGTTAGTGGGGGTGGAGAAACCTCCCCCCCAACACCAAGCCGTTTCGGAGGGTGGCCAAGCAGGAGAAACGGACCCTTTTTAGGACCCCAACAGTTAGGGAGAGCCCCCGAGGCATTTTTGGCCAGGAGGTTGCGCGCAGACACACACGGAACAGTTCAGCAGCAGTCCAATCCCCAGTGACATGGAGCTTTTTCCTAATTCAGAGCATATTTCAGGCTTTCAGGCTTCAGTTTAAGGCGGGGTGGGGGGGTGGGGGGTGGGGGACACCAACACCAAAAACCAACCCATAAACCATAAAGAATCTATTGAAACAATTGTAAGGGGAAAAAATAGAATGTGACTGCAGCCGAAGTTGTTAGGGAGGAGATGTAGGGAAGAGATGAAAAAAAAAAAAAAAAGAAACAGTTACCATTTTCCTCACTGGCCTCGGATCAGCCCGGCAAAATACTGACCTGTGCAAGCACTTTCCAAAAAAACAGTGAGGTGTCTCCCCCAGAAACATTGCTGCCCTCAGGTGAGCTTCTGGCTGAACTGGGCTTCTTGCTAGGTGCAGCTCTGCTCATTCACTCTACTTGCACGATGGCATCTCTTGAGTTTCTCAGTGTTGTTTTTCAAACAGAAGCTTAAAGCTGGGCGATCAGTAATTTATCTTCTTGTTTGTTTGTTCTTACTGGGCACCTTCGTTTGGGGATTTCAAACCACATTCAAAGCAAGAGGCTCACAAGCTGTCTGATGGAGCAAGGCCATCTGATGAGACTCCGCAGATGCAGAAACAGCCTCTTCAGAGTGTTAAAGTGACCTCTAAAGGGTGCCTGCCAGGACTGGGAATGGCACCTACATAACCCTAAGCCTCCTACATAGAACTTCTCTACAGTGTGATCTTTCCTGACAACAATCTTCTTGTTTTGTTTATAATTAGGAATTATGTGCCTGGGCATTGGCATCCTATACAAAGAGCAATTGAGTTGGTCCCTGTCCCAAATACCTTCCAGTCTTTGCTCTCAGGGACAGTTTTCCTCTAAAGGCAATTTAGATGCACAAGATTCTTAGCACAGCTTGTTCATTACTGCCAAGGACCTGCACTGCGGGATGCGTCTCCTCAGTTAACATCTGTTTTTTTGACCAAATTGCCTCAGTTTCTGCATGGGTCCACAGCTGATATAAAATGCTGAAAAATTGACTATTTTTGTTGTTTGGGTGTTTTGATTTTGTTTTGGTTTTTTTTACTTATTTTAAACTTACAGTACGTTTTGGCACACTGAGATTGATTTACTTACAACTATACCCGAGCAATTATGATGTTAAAGAATTACTCCCAACTTACCCCAGTGCAGGGAGGTGAAAGAACAGGGACGTGTGTGTGTCTCATGAGGGGATCTTTGGCATGAGACCAACAGGAGCAGTCGGCATTGGGAGGGAAAAGATGCATGTGCACATTAGGAGGCAACATCTGGTCCTAGGGCCACATTTCACATGGTGGCCTTGAGCCTGCTGCCACAGAAGAGAAATGCTGCTTCTGTGCTGCCAGTCTGCGGGTGACATTGGGTCTCTGTGCAAAGGAGTCTGGGGTGAGCGAGGTGTCTGTGTGGGAGGTTTAGGCACACCGGCCCAGATTTTTAGTTGTTTTTCTCTGTCCAATAGTTAGGAAGAAACAAGCAGGCAAACAAAGTCCAGTTTTGGAAGGGAACTGGTCACCTGACGTATTTCTGTTACCCTGTATTTAAATGTTCCTTATGCACTTAAAAGCTTAAGGGACTGCATGAGGGATTCTTTGACTACTGTCTGGGCTCTAATTCCATTCAAATCACTGAGAAATCAGTAGGAGTTAGATGTCTGGAAATTGCTCTCCTATTGAGGACTTGAAATGGTGGGTGGAGCAATGCTTGTGTATCTTTGACAATGAAGAAGCACTTTGTCACCCAACATTAATTGTCCCATCAGCCCTACAGCTCTGTTCCAAGGAGTTCCTGTTACTGTTATTTCTGACCATGTTTTACTGCTTTGCTGTTCCAGTTTTCTATCTAGTGCTCACCAGGATTGTCCAAGGCAGATAGGAAGACTTTGAACTAGAAGCAGTAGCAGCAATTTTCTTGGCTTTAGTGGCAGGCTTTGGGGAATCTAACATTTGTTGTTTTGTCTGCAGTTAAACTTTGGATCTGATGGCCGTGATTTAGGAATCCAGATTCAGTTTTGCATCACCTAAGGCAATAAAATGCCTGACAGCCATGGAGACTAATTACTGAGATTAAAAGGAGACAGTGTGGCTTGCTGCCTCTTCCAGGGGATGCAAGACATGCAACCTCACAAGAAAATTTTGTTTATTGTCAGAGTCTCTCTAGTGAATTTGGAAAGCTTGAACACAGGACAGAAAGAAACCAAAGTGCAAGGACAAGGGATCTCTTTTTGTTGTCCCTTACTTGATATGATCGAATGAGTGGAGAGCAGTGACAAGTGCCGTTCCTCAGGGGTCGGCTTGGGACCAACGCTGTTTAACATCTTCGTTGATGACATGGACCATGGAACTGAGGCACCTCCAGCAAGTTCACTGACAACACCAAGCTGTATGGTGTGGTCACACGCTGGAGGGAAGGGATGTGCCATCCAGAGGGACCATGACAGGCCGGAGAGGTGGGCCCATACAAACCTCATGAGGTTCAACAAGGCCAAGTGCAAGGTCCTGCACATGGGTCGAGGCAATCCCAAGCACAGATACAGGCTGGGTGAGGAGTGGATTGAGAGCAACCCTGAGGAGAAGGACTTGGGGGTATTAGTGGATGGAAAACTCAGTATGAGCCAGCAGTGTGTGTCTGCAGCCCAGAAAACCAAATGTGTCCTGGGCTGCATGAAGAGCAGTGTGGGCAGTAGGTCGAAGGGGGGGATTCTCCCCCTCTGCTCTGCGCTCATGAGACCTCACCTGCAGTGTGTGTCCAGCTCTGGGGGTACCAACATCAGAAGGACACGAACCTGCTTGAGTGGGGCCAGAAGAGGCCACGAAGATGCTCAGGGGGGCTGGAGCAACCCCCTGTGAGGACAGGCTGAGAGAGTTGGGGGGTTCAGCTGGAGAAGAGAAGGCTCCGGGGAGACTGAGAGCGGCCTCCCAGGGCGGAAAGGGGCTGCAGGAGAGATGGGGAGGGGATCTTGATCAGGGGGTGTGGGGATGGGACAAGGGGTAACAGTTTTAAACTGACAGAGGGCAGATTTAGATTACATATGAGGAAGAAATTCTTCCCTGTGAGGGTGCTGAGGCCCTGGCACAGGTTGCCCAGAGCAGCTGTGGCTGCCCCCTCCCTGGCAGGGTTCAAGGCCAGGTTGGACGGGGCTTTGGGCAACCTGGGCTAGTGGAAGGTGTCCCTGTCTGTGGCAGGGGGGGTTGCGACTGGATGATCTTTAAGGTCCCTTCCAACCCAAACCATTCTAAGATTCTATGACTTGTTAATTTTTATACTCTGCATTTCCTCACACCTTTGGGCATATTACTGTTCTTTCTGTAACTCCCTTTGGACCAAGTCTGGATTACCTGCCAGACCTCCTCAATTTAGATTTAACTCCGTGTTATATTTGTAGTATTATGCTGAACTCTTAACTCTTGTTTTGCTTCAGCCCTACCTTCCACTCCTATGCAGAAATCCTGACCAGAAGGTGAGCAGGGCTGCAGGCTGAATCCATCTGAGTGATGCTGCTGCATGGAAAGATTAAACATGTGCTTCAGGTAGAGGGGAGGCAACAAAGTGGGGAAAAAAACAGATTAGAAGGCTGTCAGCATCTTTTAGTTCTGTCGCCTTGTGCTGACATGATGTTATTATGCAGTGCGGCCATCCTCACCTGAGGAACTCATTGGGACCTAACTGTAGTAGAGACCAGTTTGTAAGGAAATGGTGCTTGTGCTCTCCATCAGTCCGCAGCTTGTGCTCCAGACCCATGTCTCCTCCAGCAGGGATAAGACCTGAGCACATCGCTGCTGCCAGCCTGGCGCTTCGGCTCTCAGAGGCTGTGGTCACAGTGCTCTCTACAGGAGTATCTCCATTTTCTTGGCTAAATATCTGTGTGGGTAACTCCATACTTCCTTGCTAAATTCCTCTTGGAGTTTTATTTTGATTTGCATCTGTTCCTTGTGTGATATAAAGTTTTACTTTGTCTTGACTAGCACTTGCTGCAAATGCATTTTTTCCCCAATAATGGTAAAAGTCTGAGTTTGGAAATTGAGAGCTTTTGGGAAGGTGTTGCAGAAAGTTACCTTTTCCACAGTGCTCTTCATTTTCACCCACTGTGAGGGAAAGGGATGGTGAGTAGACTAAGTAGGCCCAAAGGAGTTGAGAAAATGAAAAAGGAGTTAAAAAGCCAATGCTTTCTCAAGTTAAGGGATGAATTTGGGATCCTCTGGGTATCCAGATATCTGGCTCTGCTGGTGAAATCAAAGAACTGTAAGTTCAAGTGAGTGTTTACAGGCTCCCAAGTTCAGTTAATTTATGACATGTTTAATATGTTTTTACAAATGTTTGCTGTGCTTAAGTAGTGACGATCCTTTATTTGGTCAGTAAAATTCCATCCTGCCTGCAGAACGCAAAGACCTGGATGTCACAAGCATGTTCTGTGTCTAAGGAAAAATATTCACTCTCATTTTAAACAGATATTCCAAATTCTTCTCTTTTTTTTTAATAGAAGCTTAAACCTGTCACTGAAACCACCAACAGGACTTTCCAATTCTCACTAGCATTAAGGGATATTTCTGGTTTTTCTGGTTTCCATTCTTCCTTTTTCCATTTTTTTTTTCCTTTTTTTCTTCACCCTCTTTCTTCAGTATAAAAAGATTGGAAATTAGTGCTGGCTTGAGGCCATGGCTGCATCTACGAGGCCATTTAAAGTTATTGCTCTCTACTCCCTCTGGGGTAGTAGGAAGTTCAGCTGTGATCACAGAGAAAAAAAAAATACCCCAAAATGTTAGAAATAATAATTAAAAAAAAAAAAACCTCAGAAGAATATGGAGTTGTTCTTATGCACTCTGAGTTTTGGGTGAAAAGAATTGTGAAAGCAGCCAGAAAGCATCTGAAAAGCAGCTTTTTGTGCTGAGGTGCTGGCATTGCTCTGGTGAGATTTGTGGTCACGGGCACAAGGGAGAATCTGTTTTACTTTGGGCTGAGTTTGGACTTCTGGCCTCTGACTTTTACACAGGTATAATCAGGAATAGTCCTTCTGAAGCTGGTGGGTTTCAGCTGCTGTGCAGTTGCGGTGAGGGAAATCTCTGAGCATTTGGGCAGGTGGGAAAGGGTTTGCAGCTTCATTCTCATTCTAGTTCTTAATTTTGCAAATCATCTTATGCAGTAACCTGACCTGAAGCAAGCCTTTTATAATAGCAGCATCACTTGGATAAGGATTTGGGAGGGTTGACGTAAGATTGTGTTGTATGGGCTAGAATTTTAGTGAAAGAACCTGCCTTCTTAGAAAATACCCTCTCATAAAAAGAAGACTTTCTGGCTGCAAACAGGGAGCTGGAGATGAAGAAGTGGCCTGTACATGTTCACACAGATAACCTTTTTGCATGCACAAGTTGGTGGCTTTTCAAGCAGTTTGTGCACACATCTGGAAGCATCTGGCTTGGTCTTGTGGGTATGAAAAAAGCAGATACTGGCTTACATGAGTGAATGGGCACCCCCTAAGCCCTTACCCTCTTTTTTTGTCTGAAGCTGAATGACCTGGTCCTGTGAAATCTATCCCAACAAGCTTTCTTTCACTTCTGTACAGCAGTGGCTGCTGAGCAGTATTTGGGCTAGTTTCTCTGGAGGTACAAGTGGAGGTTTTGTCTTGCTGACAGAAGAAGTTTTCTAGGAGGGAATGAAGGGAAACCTCAAGCATATTCACTTTCAGTGAAAAGGTGAAGGAGTTTCAGTCTCTATATGAAGAGGGAGGGATGTTGTTCAATTGATTTAGACATTCTTCTAGCACCAAATATACAAATCATGTCCCACATCCATGAAACATGCTATGGGGCAGGGAAATGATGAAACTCGTAAAGAAATGAGTCACCAGGATGCTTTGGGTCCTCCTGATGTTTTCCTACTTGGTAGAAGCTCTGGATTATTATTCCTTTGAAAATGTCAACTTTCCACTGAATTCTAAAATGATTAAATCCAGTCACTGATGGAGCTATGGTCCTACTTGCTATTGCCTGTCCAAAAGGCTCCACAGTTGAAAAGCAGCTCAGGACAATATGTGATGATTTGGTATTATTTTGGTTTTATTTATATCACAGAACCTCCATAGACTCTCATCTGGATGACCGTCTCATTCTTGATTCTATACACATGAAGTTGATGTTCCTCCTTGCCCCCCTAAATTTACAGTCGATGTTGGTGAGGCAAAGACATTCTTGCATCACATCCTGGGTTGCAAATTCAGACTGTTCTGCTTTAAGACCGCTTATCCTACAGCTCAATTTAGTGCCATCTCCTCCAGCTCAATTCAATGCTATATCCATTCCTCAGATTTTTTTAAACGAGTGCAAGTCCTTTCTTCACTGAACAGAGATTTTGCGTAAATTTTGAAGTTTAGGAGAATTCTTTATATTTCCACCCTTGGGTTTCCCGTTTCTCCTGTGGTTGTCAGTTGGCAGATCCTGCGTAAGAAACTCCTTGCTTTCCTGTTTGTCATGAAGGGTTAAAAAATAAATAGCGGCATGTGTTCTGGGGTGCCAAACTTTTTCTTTTGCTCCATCTCCTTTTGATTTAAATGCTTTGTTTATCTCTCTGTAAAGTCACTGGCAGGCCATAAAGAGATATATTGCCTTGGTGCAGACAGCACAGACTCCGCTCCTGGGAAAGCAATGGACTGTGAAGTTGAGTGTGTGCGTGTGTGGGCCCGCTCATAATTCAGGATGGGCTCTCTTTTGGGAAGCTCCCAATGGACACTGCCTGCAGCCGCTCAGGGCTCCTTGTAGGAGAAGCGTG
This sequence comes from Athene noctua, assembly GCF_965140245.1. NCBI lineage: Eukaryota > Metazoa > Chordata > Aves > Strigiformes > Strigidae > Athene > Athene noctua. The sequence continues at coordinate 9,406,849 of NC_134056.1, read as the reverse complement.
TGTGTATCCAGGAGGGTTGGTCAGGCTCTCCGCTTTTGATGTTCTCGTAAAGCCATCACTCCAAAGCTTGGAATCGCAAGGCTATTGAACTCAGTCATAATAGAGTGGATAAAGTACTCCCAATGGCTTTATTTTATTTTTTGATAGAGAAATAATGTCATGTCAGAGCCCAACTAGCTCGGGCACTCCCTGTTTAGGCGGCATTGAGTAGTGAGATTCAACATCAGTGTTACTGCTTTGCCTTGCAGACGCTGGCATCAGTTGAACCCGTGTGTGTCCATTCCCTTAGAAGAGCTGTACTCTGCTGTGTGTTTGCAAAACATATGTTCCCCCCTCACACCTCCAGCTGCTCCCAGGGGTGCTCCTGCAAGCGTGGGGCAGCGAAGCTCTTGGCTGAGATAAAAGGTCGGGCGTTTTAGTAGGAGAGATGATGGAATAGGTGAATTATTTTTGTCGGGCATTTAGATTGCAGAAAGTGCTTATTTAGCTGATCAGAGGACACTTGGTTTTAATCTTCAATGGAATTGACTTGTAATGTCCTTTTTGCTTATCACTGAAACAGGAATCTACTGAAAAAGAGGGCAGAGCACCAAATGCAGCTGAACAACTGCCAGCAGAAAGGTTATTGATTCCTTGCAAGAGATGGGAACCCGCCTCTCTCCTCTTTTAACAGCAAGTCATGCTTTGTGGGAATCCCCTACCTGGAATCACAGATTTCCAGAGATCTGAGTCTAAGCCTGGAGAGAGGGAGTTGGGAAGAAGCAGACCCCTCTCTTGGAGGTTTTCCTCTGCACGGAGGATCAGCATGAGAACGGCAGATCATTTCAATCCCACTGTCTTTCACAACACATTAAAGTGACACATAGCCTAGAGGAGCCCCCTGAAGATTAATGCTTTCCACAGATTCAGTTTATCTTTGGAAACTTTACCAACGTATGTAGAACATGGGTCCTCAGCCTGCCACCTCCTCATCTCCGGCAGGCTGTACCCACCCAGTTTTCCCTTGTGACTGACACAAAAGGGGTTCCAGACTTGCCGTGTCTTCTGCAACTCTGGGGCACTGTACTGAAAGGGCTGTTAATCACAGCCTCTGTGTAAGGTGGTTTGCCTGGGGAGAAATCATTAGTACCTTTTTACAGTGAGGATAAATCTGAGAATCGCCTGAAAATCTGCAGGAAATTACTTTTCAAGTGACCAATGATATGACCTCTAGTTTCCTAATGATCTAGGAAGAGTTCAAGCCCAAGTGCTTGTATATGCAGAATGCCAAATTTATATATACAAACCATCGTAATTACTGTCATGGAGATTTACAGCGCTTTACAAATCATTAATAATCATAATAATAATATTTACCATAACTCTTTCTGGCAGATTAATTGCAATTCTCTTTGACCATCCTCAAACTACTTTTCTTGCAACATCTTTCCCATTGGCATGAAAATGAAGTACAGAAAACATAATTTGTTGACATAAAGGGTGACTTTATTTGCATGTGTTTGAGACAAAACTAGATATTTGCTATTAAAATGAAAGCATAAACATCAATAAATCAGCAGATCTTTTAAGACAGTGCTGTGTATTGCTACATTTCAATATGGCATTCTCAGGTGATGTGCTCTTACGTGTTTGAGACAGGCAGGTGTGATTCTCACCGCTCAGTTTATGTACCATTTGCAGTAAGAAGCATAGAAAAGACATACATAATCATTTGTACGAGAATCTTTTAGGTCTTCCATGCCTGTTTTGGGGTGGAATATCCACAGATTATAAATGTCAAGTTTAGGCTACACTGACTGATGTAAAATTGATGAACTGAGGTGGTAAAAATTTCTCATTCTTCTAAATACTATTAAAATGATGAGATTTGGAAAAAGGAAAAAAAGTAAGAAACTGTTTTCCTATTCCCTCTGCTTTCCTACTCCTCATTATACAAAGTTTGCAAGCAATTTCTGATGAGCTAGAAAATAAATGTTGGCATGCAATGGCATCTTTTAGTTTGGAATTTTGCATGTTAATATATTTTCTCATATTTCCTTATATTTTTATAAGATAGAAATCTTTATAAGCTATTTTATTGTAGCAGTTTTATGAATTTTCCTGCCATTTTCTGACAGCATGTACTATTCCTGCCAATGCCATGGGTATTGTTTCTCTTTTATGAATTAATCTATCTAGGTCTGGTTTTATCCATTACTAGAGATCTGGTATTAATAGAACTTTATCCTATGGCAGATTCATTAATTTGAAAGAGCGGTTAAATTACTGTTTATGCTTTTTGACGTTTTTCTATCACCTATTTAAAAATAAAGAGTCAGACAATATTAACATTTTGTGTCTTAGTTGCATGCTTCTCTGTGTTTATCCATCCAAAGCACATTTCGGGTGTACAATGATCATTCCACTTCCTGTGGTAGCACAGCTGTGGGGTAGAAGAAATCATCTGCTTAATTGTTTACAGGAATACTACCCACTGGTTGATGGTTAACAAAAGTCTGGCTCTAAGATGTACCAACCACTCACATCTCTGGTTGAACTTACTGGGAGCTGCGAGTAGCATGCGTGAATCAAAATTGCAAAAACATGTAACCTCATATTGAAATAATGCTTCAAATATATTATAGAGTAATTTAATCATTTGTCAGACCAACACAACCTTTAACTGCATTCAGCGTTGCAGCATCAGACTCCCTGCTGAGGTACAACAACCTGGATATTAGGAAAACTTCCAGAGGATGACAGATGGAAATCTCAGACACCCCTAACCTCAGATCTGTCTCATCAAACTTTCATCTCTGTGAGACAATTACAAAAGCTCATGTGTTATAATGCAAAACGTTGAACTATTAGTGCCTGCTGACATGGAGAAAAATGTTAATAGTATTTCTCTCCCACCTGCCTGTCCTTCAATTTAATTTTATAGTGGGTGTCTCATAATTTTTTAAAGTTTCCAAAAAAAGACTTAAAGAGTCTTTTCTAAAAGAAAGTGCCAAGCAAGCTAAATGTAGAAATTGCTGCCAATACCACCTTTAATACTTTTAAAACAAATACCGATTTACAGGCACACTCGTATCAAAGCTGTTTGCCAAAGGCTATCAGAACTAATGACACGTTTTAGAATATATATGTCTAAAGTGGGTATGATGATTCGCATAATTTGATGCCTGGAGACAGAACACAGTTATATGATGTTCTTTAATCTATTTCTAATTTATATGATGTTCCTTGGTCTAATCTGTTGGCTCCCTGTTCCGTGTGTCCAGCAATAGGTGGTGCATGTTTGTGCAAGACACAACGGCTCGCCTAACAAGGACTGTTCTATGTTTATTCATATATTCTCCATTCAGTGTAATTCCAGAGGGATAATTACCCATGAATGAGTTCTCCTTTCTCAAGTAAATTAAAGGGTTTCCCATATGGTACGTCCTCCTGAGACCACAAGGAGTTTTCTGAGAATCTGCAACGGTTCAGGTACAAGGAGACTCCCAGCTTAGCTGTAACCTTTGAGGTCCTTCCTATTTTCATACCGACACCTATGTCATCAATCCCATTACAGAAAAATTCCTCTAATCGGAAAACGCGGCTGGTGGAAAACCTGTCCTCATTCTATGAAAAGTAAGAGGTACCACGGGGATGTTTTTGTGTTAGTGAATCATATCTGGTAGGAGTTATTTCTTTTTCTTGTGCCACACCTCCAGCCCCCTCCAAGCCGTCCAGCCAATTGCTTTGGCTGAAACAGCCTGTGGAAGTATAGTGTACAGTAATTGCTTCATTGTGTTGCTTTAAGAGGAAAGGAAAATAGCTATTACTGTGAGCAAGCGCTTGGGTTTTTTCCCCTATTGCTGTCATGTGTTTTGATTACAACACATATCCTATTCTGAAACTGGTTTTTTGAGACTTTCTGTTGTTCAGGTAGAAGGTTGAGAATGGGCATCTGTTGGTAACACAGCCACTGGTAGAGAGAAAAAACATTGGTTTAGTAAATACCCTTCATTTTTAAAAAGGGAATGAAACTATTACTGATTAACTTTCATCCTGATCTCTTTATGGAAGGTAACAAAGCAGCGTAGTTTTATTCCTGGAAAGCATGCCAAGGCTAGGCTTGATGCCTCTCCTTTCATCTCATCTTCAGTTACATAAAAGTTAATGGAGTCTTGACTTTTAAAATTACTGTACTTACTTGTTTACCCATTTGGTTATAGATGTAAATATGGAATTTAATGGTCAGTCAGTGGCTGAGATAAAGCTCTATAAATTTAGGGTACTGCCTGTAAAGAAGCTGTTCTTCCATAAGGCTATTCTGAGAAAAATGAACAAAAAAAGCTTAGCTCCTGTAAGCTGAGATCAGGCCTATTACTGGAGATATCTAGAAATTTATGACTGGAAAAGGTATGAGGTTGTGACCTGATGGTCTTCTACTGCTGAGGCTCCAATACTGATTAGAAAGAAGTGATTTCATCACCGTATGAAGGCTGCTGCCCTCATCCCTGTTTTTTTTCTCATTGAGAAGCTGAACGTGGTATTCAGGACTAAGAGGAAAAAATGCCTCCCCACACATACACACAAAGCGTTATCACTGCCAGCTCCTCATCTTCAAAGACCCCTGACTGAAGCTCTGTGTGACTAAGTCCACTTAATTCCCCACCAAAGAGAAAAAAGTAGAGTTCAGAAGTTCAAGGAACCCTCGCTAACCACACGCTTGTGGTTGTCTGGGCTGCAGGGTAAAGAGTTAGACTGAATCGCTCAGTGTTTTGGACCTGGTCACAGTCAGGTAACGTCTTCTGAGGCAATGAATGGCCAGGAAGGTGGAAAGCTTCACGTGCTGCCGGTGGGACCTGAGCACTCTTGGAAATGTAGCCTTGGATGTCACCTTGGGAGCTGTTTGATATGAACTATCTGAAAGTCTCATCCCAAATTCTGGGAATGTTTAGCATAAGGTTGTATATTCATGGCCTTGACAGGCTCATATATAACCCTATAAAGCATCCCTCTTTCCTCCCAACTTGTGTAACTGTTAATAGTAGTCTCCTATAAAGCTTAAAGTACATAGAGCATTTAAAGCTCATAACATTTATAGATTGCTACAGTAGCAGGAGAATCAAGCTAATGAAAGGATTGGGTGGGTGCCCTGAATTAATATGGCCATAATCTAATTCATTTTAACTTCTTTTCTGCTGTATATAAAGCCTCCCTCTCTCCTCCAGCAGCACACTTGGGGCCCAATTCACAGGCTCGTGGCAGATAGTGGGAAGGTTCCCGCACAGTGGGGCTGAGAATCAGGTTTTGAACGGGAGGCCCTTGGCAAGGGCAGAGTAGCGATGGCAGAGGTGGCAGAGGTCTTCCATGGAGGGCAGCAGGAGGTCTAGGAAAGGGGGATTCACAGTTTGAAGAGAGAACAGGAGAATCAGAGCCAGGAGATGTAGATAAAAAGCAGTAAGTTTTGGAAGAGGCTCTCTCCTGAAATTTGAAATAGAGATTTTATTTTTTTTTCTTAAAAATTTCCACATTGTAGAGCCTACTTGTACCTGTAGATTATCTTATAAGCTGTTCCTTTCCATCTGTGACCATCTAGCATTTTACCCTCCCTTCTCTGCCTTTGCCATTCCCTGGAGAAATTGTATTTGGAGAATACTTCTTGTAGTTACAACTCTTAAGTGCAGTGAAATGTATTTGATTGTGCTGTCTACTTTTGTTCTTTGTTTCATCTCCATCTCCCATTTTCTTTGTTGCAGCTAAAAAGAAAGGATAATTGGGTGATCTATAGATCATCCCTGGGAAGCTCGGAGAGTGGGGAGGGAGCTCTGGGCCTGTAAAGAGTCAGGTTGAGGAGGGGAAAGCAGTGATTTGAGAGTGAGCAAGGTATTCTGGATTGTTCTGACAGATTTTGTTGAACTGTATTACTGGATCACCGACTCCAAGAAAATATTACAGCACATGTCCATGTAACAGCCACTTCATACTGCTGACCTTTTCATAGTCTTCTCAGAAGCTGTGTATGACACTGTTTTCTACCTACATACTTTGACAGCCCTGCCTATCTACTAGAGAGTTATGGAAAATAATATAATAATAATATAATAACATATTAAAGGACTATCAAAATTGTTTTTCTTAAACCTGAATCCGTGCATACCATGCTAGGATTTCGGTAGCTTCTGAGTGCTCATAAGCTAAGGGATGGGCCAGTTCTAGGATGTGGAAAATTCAGTGAAAAACAAGGCATTAAAGAAAGTAATAGCTGGACACGATTGAATGAGGAGCACTGTTCTTCATGGACCTGTCCTGAACTCGTGCCCCAGCACAGTTTGAGGACTGGTGTTGTGCTTGGAGTAAACCTAAAACCAAAGCTGAAGCCACTTGCGCTCATTAAAGAACCCGTGGCAACTTTTACTGTGCTGGATGAGCAACACCTTGCCCTGGTCAGACATTTATTCAAGTGAGTTTCTTCTATGTGTTGATTGCAGCTATTTATAACACCTTATTTAGGAGGCTCACTCCATCACTTTCTTTCTCCATTGAGTCAATGAAGGGAGAGTGCATCTAAATTAAGTTTCTTCTTTTGCTTGCTTTCTGAAAGTGTGTTTTTTTCTCCTCACTAAGTATTTAAGAAGTCTAGAGATTAGCCTCATAATGTAGGCTAAGACAGGTATCTAAAAGTAAGTGGTGTTTACACCCCCATTCTCCAGGTGTGTCCCGCATCCTCATTCAGATAACGTATGTCTTATGTCTTCCTCCTTAATGGTAATGTCATGTTAAAGTGTTTCCAAGGTGGCTGCACATCCATCCCATGTGCTTCAGTGAATACCCAGATGTGTATGGGGGTTATAAAATCTATTTTATCTTAAGAGACTTGCAAGCAGGAAAATACTGCCTTAAGTAGAGAAATGCTTGCAAGGATTTGTGCATTCCAAAGGATGAAGAAATACATGCAGTTGAAGAAAATCATGGTTCCCCCCAGGTAATACAAGCAGCAGCCACTCCCTGTAGATTAGGGCTGGATTAAAGTTTAAGTGGATGAATGCAGGGTTTTGCTACCCAAACTCCTGCTCCTGACAAGGTGAGATTTGGATGATGGATTCTGCGGGGGTGGAGGTGTTTCCCTGCAAGCTGGGACGCTACAGGCACACAGTTCTCTGCAGCTTCTGTGTTGCCGGGCTCCACCTGCTCCATCCTGGATCCGGCTGTGAGGCGCAGTGATGGGTACAGCCAGGGACAGCATCGACATGGCTGAGGGCTCTGTGTGCTGCCTTGGGCGCTGCCGTCAGCCAACCCGCAGAGCTGTGGGCTCACAAACACAATCACAGAGTCACAGGATCATCCAGGTTGGAAAAGACCCTTGAGATCATTGAGTCTAACCGTCAGCCCGACTCTACAAAGTTCTCCCCTACCCCACATCCCCCAACAGCTCATCTAAACGACCCTTAAACACATTCAGGGATGGGGAGTCCCCCCTCCCTGGGCAGCCTGTTCCACTCTCTGACCGTATGCATCTGCCCACGCTGCCTGGTTGAAGGGGATGTGGTCCAGTCCCTCAGGTCTAGGAGGCAAGCAGTGAATACCCAGAATTTGGTTGGTTAATCCCTTGTGTAATCCTACAGATAATGCAGAGATCTGACTTGGTGTCTAAAGGCGAGAGGAAACCACAGCTCTCAGAAGGGCAGTGTCAGGATTCATGGGGTAGTCACCATAAAAACACAACGTGGTATGGTGAAATATGCCCATGCTGGGCTGAAACCTGCTCGTGTTCCTGGTGGAAGAGCCGTATTATAGAGTCTTCCCTTAAACAAAATACTGCCAGCAAAGCCAATGTGATCCTCCCCCTGAGGAGCACCTGCAGGGCCAGGCCTGCACTCTCCAAGCCATTTCAGGATGCATGGCGGAGGAAAGCTGGTCAGCCTGTAAATGCAGTTATTTGTTTATTTACACAGAAACTCCCTCCTGTTCCGTGCAGAGCCTTAAAGCCCGAGCTTCATCTGGGAGTGTGCGTGCTGGTTTGGGCAGGAAGCATGGCACGCGGGGCACCCGACCTGTTTGAAAGACAGCTCCTCTGACTCATCAGCTGAAAGCAAAATGAGCTGTATATATTTAAAGCAAAGCTCTATTTTAAAAATTAATGATCTGCAAGGGAGAGAGGAGAAACTGCTTCACTGTAATGCAGAAAAAGGCCCTGATGACCGCAGCCTGGGTCCCTTTCCAGATGATGTCATCATCAGTCTAAATAATAAATTTTTAACGATGTGGAAAAAAAAAAAAAAAAGAAGGAGGAAATAAAAAAGAGGGGGACTCTGTTTCAATGAGGAGTAAAAGTAGCTGGTGGCAACAGGGTCTAAGGAAAATATATGGTTGGGTGAGGTTTCTGCCCTGTGTAATTAGATTATCCCAAGTGTAGGAGTGTGCTGCAAAAGGCACATTGAAATGCCAGTAATTGACTGCTCTGTGTCTTCCCCTGCCGCATACCCATGCAGAGTGGAAAATTGGGGTACTTGGGATATATAAGGCAGAGGGGCATTCTATAAATGGGGTTGCTAATAATAGGCAGTTAAGATTAGAAGGGAAAGTATGGGCTCTCATCAGCCCCGAGACTAGGGGATATTTTCCCCTCATAAATAACAGGCCACAAGAAATCTATTCAAACAGATTTGTGTTTGGTTGACAAATGCATGTAGTATATTACCAATGGAGTGCTCACACTGGCTCTTTAATGCAGATTACATTACTAGCAACACATTCATTTTTAAATGCGCTCAGTTTTGTTTCACAGTACCCCCCTGGAAATGTGTTGCCCATTGCTGTGAGCGAGTTGTGCAGGCGGGCTCGGGGAGAGCCAGACAGCATCAGCAGTGTGGCTTTGCAGAGGGCTGTGGCACCAGCATGGACTGAATGATTTTGTTTTTTCAGCTCACACTGTCTCCCCACCGTGGGGAGCCCTCTGGCATTTTACATGAGATTCCAGCTGGAATTTTCACCGAAAAAAGCCCAAACCAAACCTTAGTTAATACTGGAATTGTGTGGGATATCAGAATGTATCTGATGTCATTTTAAGCTGTATTTTAAGTGACCTGACTTCCAGATCCTATTCAGGGCTTGAGCTCCAGTGCACAGTGTATTCCTGTAGAGATGACCCTCTCCATGAAGAACTTATGAGCTAAGGAGACAAGACGGCAGCTATTCCAACCTGGCAGACAAGGGGGCTTGGTTGTCCAAAAGCAACAACAAAATCATGTCAGAGCTATGGACCAAAACTGCATTTCTTGAATCTCAGTCTTGTATTTTCCCAACTAAAAGTATTAACCCGAATCAAAGTTTTCATGGACCTCAGCTATCTGAAAGTCAGGCCCTGAAAGGAACAGATGTGTTTCATGAGATTTGGGGGTTTGTGATGGGAGATTTCAATGGGTTTAATACCCAAATCTACACCTTTTCAAACTGTAAGGGACAGATTTATGTCATGTTTTGTAGTGGACTGATCCTAATACTCTTGTCGTGAGACAGATTTACTGTAGTTGTCAAGACTAATTTGTTGTAGAAGTCAATACCTCAGCCCTCTGGTGCCTTAAGGAAGAAAGGCCTGGGTGTTTATCACTGTAAATATTTTATTCTTGCTCTGCCATACAAACCTTGCATGGCCTTTCAAAAACAACTTACTTCTATTACGCCCCAGTTTCTCATGAGTTAAATGGGGATAACAACACATCTGAGAGTGGAGTGAATAAGACCGATGAAATAAGGAGACTTCTGACCAGGAAGATCAAAAAAATATGTCTTTTCTCTGCTAGGTCCTATTATTTTGTATACATGATTTCTTTCCATTTTCCTGTTTTCTTTGCTCCTAGAGAGTCACTTAAATTTCCTTTCAGCTTTGTTCTGGTATGCAAAGGCACACCTTTTAGACACCCTTCAGTTTTCTGGGTCATTTGGTGTCTCTGTGTTGCTACTACTGTTCCTTTAGCAGGGGAAGAAGACACTTTGGAAAGTATTCGTTGGGTTTGAGGGTGACATTCACAGGCCTCAGCAGAGATGCTGAAGGTAGCAAATTTGACATGGGTCTTTCTCCAGTTAGCTGGTGGTAATGCAGAGGAAGACAACGAATATTCAGTATTGACTGTCACATTCTTTTGCCTGCTCTGGGTCCCCTGTGAGAAGAGCAGACACCACTGCACTCACAGCTGGGTTTTCCTTTTCCGCTGACCAGGCAGGAGGGAACCAAGCAGGACTTAAATCTCAGGTCACTGATACGTCCTTTGTATTCCCATGTTTCTTCCACCACTGTGAAAGATACATTAAGCTTTGGGTTTTATGCTGGGCTGACACTCTCATCCATTTGAGTCTGCTACAGTCTAAAACACAACTCACATTTTACTGGTCTAATACAGACATTTATGGCACTTTTTTATTATTAGCTTGCCCAGAGTTTGCCATGGATGTGCAGTTTGTTCAACGTGGGCTCAGCCTGCAGGTGCTGTGTCTTTCTTTGGGCTGTTTTGACAGAGCTGGGTGCTCTATTGGTGAGGAGCATACAGGGTAAACATGTCCCTCTTTGTACAGGGTGACAGAGCTAATGAAAACGATCAGCAGTTTGGACAGTGAAAGGACACTGAGTTGGCAGTGAAAACTGACCGTACAAGCTGACCCTGTTTGATGGAGACAAATAATTCTGGTGGGAGGACTGGAGTCACCTTGCCATTCCTTGTGTGTGTCGCACCAGCTGCAGTGGAGCTTCTTCACCGGCGCGCTGGATGCAGAGCTGGGAGGGAAAGTCAACGAGCTGCCAGGGGCCGGCTGGATGGGATGCATGTACGGAGGACGCGTGAGCCATCACACCAGCTATTTGGCAGTTGAGGAACCCTTCTGCAGAAACCAGGCCTTCTCTGAAATGTGAGTTATACCGTTTCTCAAAACTGTATGTAGCAAGAAATGACTGGGAGGCCAGTGATTCATTCTGGGTTAATGTAAAGGTACCAGAGGGGCTAATATAAAGGAAGAAAATTGATACTGGCTTTGCAGTGTTTGTGGTGCAGAAATGTGTACAAATGTTTCCCAGGGAAAGAGTGGAACAATCCGATGCAATATTAAAAACAAAAAATACCCACCCAACAACAAACAAACAGCCATGGGGATATAGGGGCTGGTAACAGTGTTTGTATATCTGTAAATCAATGCAGGCTGCACAGGTATTTGCTTACTGCTATACATTTCATTGTGGCTGAGAGGAAAGGGCCCTTGTGAGATGGTAGAAATTGTATGAGAAAACTTTTCTTGAATTGTAGCACTGTGATTATTGTGTCAAGTACACTGGTGTGTATCCATGGGAGTTACATGAGGGACAGATTTGACCCTTTGGGATGAATACTCCGGGGAAATTAAAACTAGCTGTAAAAGCTATATATAGTTGAAAAGTCTATGGTAACATTTTATACAGTATGAGCCATGTTCTATTCTTTACAGAAACCCATATCTGTAAAAAAGCAATTAGAAGTGCTTCCCTGAAAAAAGGCAATTGAATGCAGTGAATGAACTGCAGGAATTGTACAGTTTCCAGAAAATGGTGGTAGTGAAGCATTTGTGGGATCCATAAAGTCACCATAAATTCCTAACTGAATATGGATTCACTCTCCAACTCTACAACCACAAGATTTATTTCCTGCTGGCAGGGGAGGAGCAGTTCGCAGAGCTGGATCTGTCTCGAGCGTGCCAGCAGGTGGTGAAAGCACCAGTATGTTCCCAAGTGTGTCGTGTTCCCAACATCACCTTGGTTGGCCACGTCCTCTCAAGATGAGAAGAGAATACAGGACTGGGGTTTTTTTGGTTGAAGACCTGTCTGTCCTTTCAACACATGTAATTGTATACGGGTAGGAAGGTTTACTAGCGCACAACATGTCCTATCAGAAAAGAAGGATAAGGTAGAGGGTACAGTACCAGTTTCACTCAGGAAGATCTAGTTTTGACACAAATCACACGAGCTCTGTTCAATGCTTGCTGGTGATTCACATGTTTTGTGGTACAAACCTAAACAATGTGGTAAAGGTTGCTCTATTTCCTTTCCATGAAATTCCCTTTATCCCCCAGACTGTGGATGTTTAAAGAACATGCACTTTCAGGAAGAGGTATTGCTGTGGATGGTGGAGGTTTTTGTTGGGTTTTTTTTCTCCCTCTTTGCTCATTCCCATTAGTCTGTTCCTCTGGGCCCTGGTTCCAGCGCAGTTTGCTTCAAACTCCCCCCCTTTAACGGTGCTGTGCTTCTCCTGCTGCTGAATGTAAGAAGGACACCAGCTCTGGCAGCCAAAACTTTTAGTCGCTGACTGCCTGCAATAGTGATGGAAATATGCGTATTAATGGAGATTTGGGGTAGGAAAAATGGAGGATAAGTCACAACTTCAGGTAGGATGAAGTAAGACAAGGAGGTAGGGGCTAAAAGTCGCTGCACTGAAATGGGAGAAGTCTACAGCTGCAGAAATTTGTAATTATTTGCGCCCTGTCAGAGACGAATGGCTATGTCTCTTTCTGAAGTCATCTGCATAGCCGGGTAAATGTGATTGCATTAATTCAGCGTGTCTTCATGAGTCTTTTTACAACCACAGGAGCTAGAAATGTCTTTTGTTGTTGTTGCTTTTTTTAATGAAAGCTGACGTTCTGGAGCATAAGTCAGCAGGAAGTGGGGGTAAGTTTATTGGCTGTTTTGGTAGGGCCTGGAGAATAATTCTGCCTTTCTCCTGCCTTTTGTCTATTCAGACTGTAAATTCATTGAAGCAAGGACTGCTTTCTACTGTGTGTCTTTATAGCACTTGCTGCAATGGATCTGTGCTCTCAGCTAAATCCCCTAAGGCTTAACAAAATATAAATTAGGATAATGGTATAATAACTTAAATGTTAAATGGTTGTGGGGGGTGGTTTATTTACATGAATTATCACCTTAAAAAAAAAAAAAACAACCCCCAAAAAAAGTCCTTCTGAAATCCTGGTGGGAGTTTTAGGCTTGTGGCAAAAACTGTGCATTATTCTACAGTACTGAGAAGACATGGCAGTCATATGGTGGTTGTGCCCCATTTTAATGGAGAGGACATGGCCTGGTTTCAGACTGCCTGCACCCCAAACTTCTCTAAGATGAGTTCACTGTTAGCAGTGAGAAATTACTCCCCGCAATTCCTTTCCACAGACTTCAGTGATTGCTTTGTGTTGCACAGTGCCTTGGGCAGAGCTTCAACACTCAGGAATATATCCTGGAAAGATAAAATAATTTCTCCCTCTGTCGGCTCCTGTGCAGAGGGATCTTCAGTGTGTTCTCTGTTTTGTTAAGAGAGGATGCAATGCTAAACTGTAGCAAGCATGATGTGGCATCATGCTGGTGTAGGATTTGTGCCTTTCCTTCGTATGAGCGCAGATGAGGCCACAGCTGGTACGACCTTGCGATCCAGGCTGTTGTACATGCTCAGAAAAGAGGTGTAGAGTGGTGAGATTCCTTAAAAATCCAGAGCAGATTTGCTCATCTATGTTGTGTGAAAAACGGTAATCTTAGTCCTGCTCAGCAATCTGCCAAATCCAAGCCCTTGCCAGTGGCTTGTTCTCCTGTGTGCAACCCTCAGCCTGTCATCTGCACCCTTAAGGTGCTTTGCTTAGGGCTGAGACCTGCGGGTCCATCCATAGTTCAAACGAGTCGAAAACTGGTCTCTAGCTCTTGTTTTTAACATAGTTAAGATCATCATCAACAAAACTTTCTGTTGCTCAGATATTGGAAGTCCTCATGAAAGTTAGTGTCCAGTCTGTCTGCCAATGTTGCACTGGCTTCTTTGAGGTGACCTGTCAGCCGTGTTGTCAGGTCAGCTGGAGACATCGTGTTCGAGGCTTTGCAGTGTAAAGCAGCCCTAAAGTTGGCAAATTTTACTACCACAGAACAACCCTATTTGCGGGTTGCTCAGTGCAGTGATGCGGTGCACTTCCCAATGTCCCTCCCCACTCCTTGATAGCTCCTGGAGGCCAGAATACTCCGGCTGCGTTTTAGCACTGTTTGATTCAAACATCTGTATACCTGTCTCTCTGAAGCACCCGTTTCTGTGATAGATTACCCTTGTTTTTCCACTTCCAGAGCAGACAGCACAGCTCAGACGCACCAGAAAGCCTCACTCCAAACACAGACCAGTGTACGAGAGCCAAACTGAGGCCAGTGGTCTGTCAGCAGATAGTCTGGCTTGGGAAGAGGCAGAAACAGGATTTGCTGTCAGCTTCGTGCCAGTGACAGCACCATGACATTACTTGCTGTAGATTGATGTGGGAGAAGGTCCTTGCCGACAACCCCTGCAAAACATTTCAGCTTCAAGTAGAATTACAGTGGTCCTTTTAGATAAGTATATTTTTGCCAGCTGATCCCCAACAGCACTCCCAGCGGTGGGGAAAGCTGAAACTATTACTGTAAATACAAAAGGGAAGACATACTTGGCATCCCTTTACATTAGAGCTGGCTCAGAAGAACGTCTGCGTAGCTGTTCCACTGCCAAGATGGATTGTAGTCAGATAGTACACATTGCAAAGGAACCAGAGCACACACTGAGATCTGTTGGGGTTTTTTTAACAATAGTTTATTTGTGTTTCAAAGGGATAGTTACAGGAATCCAGATCAATATGCTTGTCCAGAACTGTGCCTTCCTATTTTAGGGACTGGATGAATAGGAGGTTACTTGAGTTCACATGCATATTGAGGGATCGGTGCCTGCGGTAATGCAGCCTCCCAGGCTTGTTACTTTTCCTTTTTGAAAGTGAACGTGAAAGAGCTGCAAGACTGAAGTTACCATTGTTCTGGTTCCCAAAGTTTTATTTTTTTCCAGCGAAGTCCGTGTGGTGTTGTATGTTGTGAGGTGCTTTATGGACGGTGAGGTCGTGTCTCAACAGGAGATGGCAGGAGCTGAGCACTCCCCATCCAAGGTGTTTAAATGGACTTCAGTTGAACCATGTTAGACACATGTCCTGAGAACACGTTAAGATTGGACCAAACCAGACACTTCTGAAAGGGAAGAAAGATTGTCTGTTTCAGTTAAGTGTTCTGATTTTTAAATGGAAAATTTTAGAAGTACAACTTTGATGAAAATATGTTTGGCATTTCCCAATCCTAGGTTTTGGAACCATCTGTATATATTAATGGTTTCAACACTCTATGCTATTTGTTGGGTCAAGAAAAATGGTTGACTAATGGAGTTTGTTGCATGTGACTAAAGAAATAACGTCTGGTTGGTTCTGTTTCTGAGATCTTTTGAAATGCTGTTTCCAACAATGAGTTGTAAGTGCTTGAGAATTAGATCTGTAATTGCTTTGAAAATCTTGGTTTATGACCTGTTTTTTCTCTACTGATCTTTACATGTTTTTGAGGGACACAGGCAAACCAGGAGTTTGAGTAGACACGGGTACTTAGATGCTCATGGTAAGAGTAAGATATTTTCCTATATAGAATTCAAAGCCCTGATTTATATCGAGCAATAGATTTCTTGACAGTTTTAAGCTAGCATGTGCCACTGCTGCACCTGGGTTTTTGAGGGCAAAATTGCGTCCGTTACTTGAGCATATATGGTATCTAGCTGATGATGAATTATGCTGCTCATGCTTTGAATGGTGCCACTGCATTTTTTATGAAGTGTAGACTCAACAAAGTATATCAGCAGACGGAGCCAGTTTCTTCTGAATTTCAACCTATGACAACTTTCTCAACACACACTGGTCTACGTTGATCCAAGGGGCTCTTTTGACGGGTACGTTCCAGCACAGCAGTGCTTCAGAGTTCAAATTCTGGTGTCATCTGGCACATTTCTGATGTCTCTGGCTTTAGTGATGACATCCTGTTACATGAAGAATTTTGGCTGGTGCATGGTGTTCTCCTTTCAACTGTTTTGCATAGCTGAGGAAGACACCAGCCTCACTAAGTCAGTGTAGTTTGCAGCAGCATGTCTGGTCTTTGTTGTAAGAAGGGCTTCTTTAATCCTGGCTTACTTTTCTCCATTTTTTCCTCCTTTCCCCATGTGTTTGTGCATTTCCCAGCATGAAAGGTGGGGCAGTCACTGGTAGTGGCACTGTTGCAGAAGCAATAAGCACTGTGGCAGTCCCAGTGCAGGGCAAGAAAAAAAAGAGTTGTGGTTTGGCAGGGATTTCACAGCCCTCACTCTTAATTGCATTAGAAGGTGAATGATTGGGAGGGTCATGAAAAGGATATAGACGATCTTCTGTTTGACACTGTTGGTTTGTTTATACCTGAGCTGGTGGGATGGGGGGAGCAGGGAAGACTCTTCCTAGACACCCCGGCACTATGAGGGGAAGAAATGACTTTACAGGCTTTAAAAAGCAAGGCAAGATTTCCAGAAATGCATGAATTAGGAACCAGGCATATTTGTGGGGGGTATTTTGAGAGCAGAGCTCTTCCCGGATCCAAGTCCCTTTAAAAAGAAACCTTTAGCATGTTTCTGATTCTACAGAATTAGGGGACTGGTCCACTACTGCTGTGATGAGAAGGACAGTGAGAGCATGATCCAGAAGACGCTTGCACAATCCTTCCTGGCCCTGGCTAGGACTTGAAGTCCCTTGCTGTCCTGAGCACAGTAGAAAACTCTTCACACTGACATTGCCTTGCAGATAACTGGCTGGGAAAGGATTTCTTCAGGGCTTATACTCCACCTCCACCCACACTTGCAGTCCCAGAGTCACCAAAGAAAGTTTAAAAATATTCTGCCAAATGTTTGCTCAGTTAATTTTTTCAGGCCTTTTTGTGTTTAACCCCTGTTTTGTTTCTTGATATTTTTTTTCTTGTTCTTGTCCTCCCTTAAAGAAGTTTCCCTTCTGGGGGATGATCTGGATGTGTAGGAGACTCATACAGAGACTGCCTTAGCAGTAGTCACTTGTACTTGTAAGTACTCCCATGCAATGCTTTTCTCTGCGCACATTTGTGATCTGGCAGTTTTATTTAGCGCTTTTTGATGGGAGTCAAATCAGGGTTGGATTTCAACATCTCTTGAAGAGAGGGAATGCACAGCACAGACTGCATTGCAGGGAAAAATACCCAGGATGTCATGTGCCTGCTCACTCCTCGTTCTTACCGTTCCTCAGGTCTAGGGACCAACCTCTATTTGCTCCTGCTCAGGAGTAAAGTCACTGAACCAGAGGGGTGACTTAAAAGTGAGAAGAATTCTTGTTTTGGCGTAACAAGAGATAGTCTTTCTTTTCTGATTTTTGTGCTTTGTACAACTTTTGGAAGAAACAATGGGCTTTCCACCTTTATCATATCTGCATCATGATGCCATGGGATCCATGTGTCAAGTCTACCTGCGCTTCCAGCTGAAGAGGAAAGAGAGGGCAGGGTGCAGCTTCAGGCTCAGCCCAAGTCATTTAATTAATCCCTCACCTTCAGGGGCTGAGAAACATTCTTGAGACATGCTTGCAGCCCCTGTTGGCTCTCAGATGTAGAGGATCACGGTCTGCCCCAGCAATGGTTCCCACCACCACGGCGTGGTGGAAGTACAATAACTTGGATGTACAGTCAGCTGTTCTTGTAGGAAGTTTATAATCTGTTCATTTATCAAAATTTTCAATGTGTGTGCGGCTGGAGAGGAATGAAAGCAACAGATTTACTCCTTTAGGAGGTGGGTTAATGCTTTTTCAGCAGTTCCTGGTCAGTGGTGGGTAGCAGGAGAGGGAGAACTGCATCTGTACATCCAAGGCAGCACACTGTGAGGAGCATTCAGATGAATTTCACCTCGGCATGCACACTGCGTCTCCTTGGCTTCCTTCACAGGTCTGCTCTTCAGCATCCCAAGAGAACCTCCAAACAAATTACCAATTACATTTTGTGCTTTAATTAAACAGAAAGGTGGGCATACGCTCTAGATTCACTGTGAGCCACAGCGTTAAATAATCTCTTGAATGATTACAGACCCAGCAAACTGGGGCACTGCTCACTGCTTTTCTTCACATATCAGTGATTTACCTCAAAGATTCCCCTGTGAGTGGTGGGTTTGGTGTTCTCCTAACCTGTCCCGGGGAGGTTTTGAGATTTGGGGATGGTATGAAGAGCCTTGAGCATCTGCTGAAGTTGGAGGAAGCCCCATGCCATTACGGGCTGGCTAGGAGATGCTCAGAATCCTACAACATCTGGGCCCTGTGTGTAAGACCTGATATTAAAGCAAGGAGCGTATCCAAAATCTGTGCCACAGAAGGAAGCATTGGCAACATGACAGGAGCCCAAAGGTTGTGCTTAATTTGCATGTGTATTTGCATAATTGCAAATGCATGAGGTGCACATTAATAATCACCCTTGCATCTTTATAATTCTCAATAAGTACAGAGAAAATTTCTTGCTCTTAGAGTTCATCAGCAATAAAAACCTGCAGTGTCCTCATTCTGTAATCGCAGGGAATTAGGGACACCTTGGGAGGGACATGTCTTATCATCCTGTTGGATGTGTCTGCCCTAAATACATAGTCCATAAAATTTAACTCTGGACAAGTTCTGGGCAAGAGGAATTAACTGTGAAGGGAAAAGTACTTTGAATTTTTTATACTAGTGGGGAGGTTTCACGGATCCTAGAAAAGCTGGCGTCTAGATCCTGTTGAATTTCAGTGGAAGTTTCATTGCCTCTTGCTCTGTTCAAAGCCTCAGCAAAACTCTATGGGGCATGACAAGGATGAGTGTAATTCTTTTTTGGGTTTTCTGTGTAAGGACTTAGTGAGACTGACTTAGAGTGGCATGTCAGATAGAGCTGGTTGCTCTAGATGTAGTCTGATACCGTCCCTGCCACAAAGACTTTATTTCTCAAGTAGACAGAATGTAAAAAGGATTGAAAGAGGGAATGCAGAGACAGAGGGTTTTGCATATCAGAAAAATCTCTTCTTTACCAGCTTATCTTTTTTTACCCTCATCAACTAAATTTCTCTTATTCCCAACCTTATATTTACTCTTCAGAGTCGTTCCTTCTGACACCACGCTTCTGCATTATACTGTGATGGTGTTACTTAATTGCTGAAAATTGCAGTGGTTTTAAGATGGAGAGTGATAGATTTCTGGAAGTGATTAAATGATGCAGTTGTCTGTTGCAGGAGGGACCTGACTGTGATGGCCCTGATCTGATGGATCAGTACTGTGTTCCAGCCTGGGAAGTCTGGGCTTTGCTCATGTACTTCTACAATGTTTTTGTTACAGTTGGCATGAAAATTAGAACTCAATTCAACAGAAAACATTTTTTGACTTTCTAATGTTTGTTTTCATTTTTTCTCAGATTTAAAACTTTTAACATTTTTCAGGATGGGGGAGATGGAAGGATATAATTACATCCGTCCGAAACCATCACTGTCCAGTGGCTTGGACTGAGATGACTCAGAGTACTTATTTTCTTTATTTGGGCCTTGAGTCAAATCTAGGTGGGTACCTTAAACATGTTAGAGGGCATTCTGAAATAGATTCACGAATCCCATCTTGATCTTCTTTTAAAACAATAGTGTTTTGTTCAATAAGTCAGCATTTTCTCTAAAAACAAATAAATATCAATAGGGATCATTGCTATTGCTCCTTTATCCTCTCTGCTCTGTGTGCTGTAATTATGGAATATTACCTTAACTGGTAAAGACAGGATAAGTTACGTATTTACCCCTGCAGCATCTCAGTCTAATGTGTTTCTTGGGATATTGGCTCCAGAGATTTCTCAGTGAAAAAGGAAATCTTCATTAATTCGTATAAGGAAGCAACAGCCTATGAAGAAGGGGACAAGCTGCTTACAAGCCTTGTTCTGCATGACAGGAGTCCCATGATTTTGCAACAAGCAGTGCCATGTTTCAGGCACCTGCTTTGCCTCAGCAGGATGAATTTGTTGCTGGTGATTGTCTGTTCCACTGTACAGTTTCTCAGGGATCTGGAAAACTGCTGAGTTTTTGCATAATTGTCTTTACACTTCCGTTTCAGATGTCTTCAAATGTTTCTAAACTTGACACATAGGAGACTGAGCAGGCATTGATTGGTTTCTCTAAAGCAGAGATCTCACATTTTTCTTCAACGGGATTTCACTTTACCCTTCAAATAATGTTTGTGCCCTCAGAGTCATTGTGGCTTCCGCGCTTACTTTGAAACTGTATTGATCATGTAATTAAAGTGTCTTCCGACCGCCTCAGGAATCTAGCAAGATTGAGACCTAGGCTTTCTCGGCTGGTTTCAGAAACCTCAATCTGTCCTTCATTTTAATCTTAACTCCCAACATGATTCTGGCAATTACTTACAGATCTTGCAGCCTGTGCTCCTTGGAGTCTTCAGCCACACAGAATTCACTCAGCTAGAAGATTTAGATGGATCTCAGTCCTGCACTGTGTTAATTCCAGTCTTACATTCCAACTGCCTCATTTTAGTGGTAGTAGACTTCTGTCCACAGGACCCAAGGAGGACATGGAGAATCACTGTGCAAATGCATGGAGACACATTCCCTTGGCCTTTGCCGACTTCCAGCAAAGCAATGGGAAGGATTCTAGTACTTTTTATTTAAAATCACACATCTGATGGAAAGATGAGTGCAATAGTCATCATTTACTGTTCAAAACCATCACTGGTTCACTTTATGTTGGCTGTGAATAATGCCAAAGGTGCTCGCACAAAAAAACGCTTTGGAAAGATATCTGGTTGATTGACTAAATTAAGTAGTACTACAAAGTGAGCCAATAAAAAAGAAGCAAGACTGTCAACCATTCGATCTCTTTTCATCTCTGCAGTATCTTTCACAGCTGCTACTTCAAAGCCTTTCACAAAATTATCAATACTTCTAAAAGCTGTTTGGGATAGATAATACAATGCCAGATGCAGCTAAATTACTTTGGGGAGGAAAGAGTTTAAAAAAGTTGTTTTAAGGAATAAAATACACACTAGTAACAAGAGGAGGCAAGTTAAGAGTGAATGTGAGTACACTCTGGCAGAGAGCTTCCCAGCTGAGGAACATAATGCAAAAGCCTATTGGCCAAAAGTTTTTGTTCAAGACTTCTAAAGTCCAGCATTACCTATGATCATGTCCAATCTTTTGCTGATCCAAAAGCCAATTTTTGAACTCAATTCCGGCTGAAATTAGAAACCCATGCAGAGATCTCAGATTGGTGAAAAAAGCCTGTTACCATGCATGCCAGAGATCATTCCTGCTGCCACATTCTGGACCAAGTGCAATTTCTTCTAATAAAAACATTTCTGGCAAAGCTGTACATTAAGAGTTAGTGTAATCGAATCTGGATGTGAGGAAAGCATGCAAACTTGCTTCCAAGTCAGCAAGAGTTAGGCAGGATTTAATCCTCCATGTATTTTTATTATGATATAAAAAGCTGTTATATTGGTATTTTTAATACATTTATCAAAAGGAAACTGCAAATCCAAAGTCACTTCCAAATTTCCCACTGATATAGGAATGAGTAGCTGAGACAATTCTGAAGTGAACTAAGGCAATGGGATTTTGTAATATGGGTTTAGCTGCCAGGAGACCAGCACTCGGATTTGACTTTTAACCAGTTCACACTAGACCTGTGCAAACATTTTCCCTGAACATTTGCTGTAGCATGAAGCTGATCTTTTTTTTTTTTTTTTTTCTGTCTGCTCTGTTTGTGCACATTTTTCTGTTGGCTTTTCATGAACGTTTTTGCAACTCATAGGATCTCCTGGGATGACAAAGCCAGTCACCAGCCATGCACCACCAAGCTCCCACCACAGCCAGCACCACTTACTTAGGGGCCTAAGAATAGGAGGCGGCAGACATTTCTATTAAACCCTCTTTTTTAAAAAGAGCTTGGCTCTCATTTTCTCATCTAAATAAGGTCCAGATTTTCAGAAGAGCTCAATAGATTGCGTGCTGAACACTTGTGAAAATAGAGTCTACATTTCACATCTACTCTGGGGCTCAAGGCTTTCAGAAAGCTGGCTTCAAATTTCTTGTTCTTGGACAAACAACGAATGTTTGGGGATACCTTGGGGTTGATTCTGCCTTCCTTGCCCTGGGGTTTCCAGTGGTGTGACGCCATCCAGCGTGAGTGGCTGGACTGGCGTGACATCCTGGGGGATGCTAGGGGAGGAAGTGGTAAGGGGCCTCTGATATGGGAGACGGGCATTTCATTCCCTGCTCCACCACAGATGGCCTTCAGGGTCTTTGGCTGGGAATTTCAGGCTATTTAATGGATGTTTGAGGGTCAGAAGGAAGCAATTCAGCTTTTGACTCCTAAAAATAAGATGCTTTGAAAGGACCTGAGTTTGTGACCTACCTCTGCTCTTTAATCTCAAATTGGGCAGTGAGAGTGGAGGCACTCACAGTCATCGCTCAGAGTTCCGTTCTCAGTTGGTATGCTCCGACTTCTTGGTTTGTTTGTTTGCTTTTTAAAATTCTTGCCTCCTAGGGATTTGTGAGGACAAAATGCATTAACGCTATAAAAAGTATTTGGGAACTAAGCTAATAGAGACAGTGTAAATCCTATGTACAGATTCTGGAGCCCAATTTAGAGCAGCCTAGGGGCATCTCACCATCTTTTTATTCCTTCTCAGTACCAATTACTTTTGGATGCTAAACAACCTGTCCTGAAGCTTGACTGTACTACAGTATCTTTCATCCTGAAAAACCCTAAAACTACACAGCAAATATATTACATAAACCATACAGGGATCATTTTACCCATCTTTAGAAAGCAGCCTTTGTGGGTTTGGAAAGTGTGAGAACAGCAGAGTTATGCAGGAAGCATAATTTTTAATCAGGATGCTTTCATCTACACAGTGAAAGTCCCTCGTCAGAAGCTCTCTCATCTCTGACCCCTTATGCAGTGATATAACGTAGTTCCTCCTGGGGCATGAGAGACGCTGAGGTCAGCCTTGCCGTGTAGTCTGAATTACTGATATTAAAGAGGATAATTGGCATTTCTACCACCTGGTACAGTTAATAAGACAGCATCCAGATCAACTGTCTAGAGTCCCGTAAAATAATCATAAGGAGAATACAGTTCTTTAATAGCAATAAAAGTATAATAAGGTCCTCTAAATAGAGTAACAAAAGTTGAACGCACCCAATATTAAAACACTATATATTATTAGATTTTTTTAAAAAGTCCATAACAAGGAGATCCTTTGGCACACAAGTACAAAATCAAATTTAACAAGCGAGTTAAATAAGCAATTAGGAGTGGAGATTTTAAACTTCTTTCCAGTCTCAACTGCTCTAATTTAGCACAAGTGGAGATCTGCCTTGTGTACTGCAAACCCTCCCTGGCGATGGCCATACCTGAACAGTGGTGTTAGCAGAGAGACTGGCATTTTTAGAAAATGATCGAAGACCTGATTCTCATCATGCGTCAGATTCCCTAAAGTGACCCTTTCTTACATGATGACCTTGCATCTGAATGCTCACCCAGGACGTTGGAGACCCAGATTCAGTTTTCTCTTCTGCCTGGCAGAATTCAGATCGAAATCGCCATTTTTGCAGAAGGATCTCTGCCCAGGGAGCTGGTTGCTCTGCACTGGGTGCATTTTCCAGAGCTGTAGTTAGTTTTGCTAGTCTCGTAATAAGAATTCAGGAGTCACTGGATAAGAAGGAGGGAAAAAATTCTGAGGCCTTGTAAAAAGTGCCTTTGCCAGTGGTAGGAGACTTGAGTTCCAGCTGTAACTCCAAGGTTGTTTAGATGTTTTTCATGGAACAGCTGAGCAAGCAAAAAAGCAAAACTGGAAGAGCTTGGGCAGTTCAAAGGAACTGAGTGAGGTACCTTTTGGGCGGGTGGAAGTTTTCAGGTTGCCATTTTGAGCATAGAAATCTAAATCCAGAACTAAATCTGAAGGTCCAAGTCGTATTTTATCCTCACCCTGATGCACTCTCAAAAAAATCACTTTTGTCTTAAAAAAGTGTGCATACATCAAGCAACAGACATATTTTCTGTTGGATGAACTCTCCCAGGAAACGATAGTGTCTTTCTAGCTCAGCCACAGGGATTTTACTGGCAAATTGCATGTCAGTGTGTGAGGTCCTCCAGTGCTGTACACTGGAGGAGCTCCATGACTGATACTGCTGGTATTCACATTTCCACAACTGCCATTTGAAGAATGTGGTCACTTAAAAAAAAGGCAAGCCATTCTATCTGCTTTCCTAATTGATGAATGTTGTGGACGTCCTTAAAATAAGGTAGGATTTTTGAGCCATTCTCTTCAAGTGTTGTAACAAGAGGGATTTTAGAGGGATTTTGCAAAGCTGGACTGGTGTGCTGCCATCCCTGGCAATTCTTTGTTGATAATGGACTCCATCACCTTTAAAGTCTCTGTTTCTGCAATTATTGGAAAAGTCATGGATGGTAACTGACTGGCAAAGCAAAGACAACCAACTGTTTTGGAGGAGTACAGTGTTTCAGCCACATTTTGCTTTGCCATTTTCATATAGCATCTGTCTTGCTCAGGAGCGTGTCCTGGTTTAACTCTCAGCTCAACAGCAGCAGAGCAGCAGCGCTGGCCCTGCAGTCAGCACTAGACATGTCCCTTTTCATTCTCCTTTGTACAACCAAGTATTTCCCTTCATCTATTTTCTTTTTTACAAAGAAACTTTTATCTGTAGCCACATGTGCAAAACTCTCAAATGGGCTGTTTCAAATCTAGTCAAGGTCATTGAAAAAAGACATTTTTAAAGTGGCTAGAGCTCTTAAAAGTCCTTTTGGATTCCCCAGAAGCAAAAAAGCAGCATTTACCCTGTAAGCCTTATAGATCAAGGATTTGAGTATCTTTCAACATCCTAAAGCCCGTGCAGACTTTAAACTGGTATTCCCAGCTCATTTGCCAAAAGAAGAGGAGGAAAATGAAATGAACTGAAAGCTTTTGCCTTGAGGTCTGGTGCAACAGGCCTTCTGAAGTCTGGAGTCGGAATTGTTTCAATCTATGTAAATATCGGGAAATTAAATTCCATATGTCCCATGCCAGATGCTCCCAGCTGCTGCTGCTGTGTGGGGAACGGTAAGTAGACAGTTTAGCCTTGTCAGGCTGGAAGGGGGGGAAACTAAAAAATAGAAAGGGTGGGAGGGGAGCGGATCGTCATTTTGAGGTCAGGAGGGTAATGTGCACAAGTGCCTATGCCAGTGAGCTGACAAGCCAAATCACTGGACAGTTGTAAGTGCCGTGTGAGGCTTAAAACTGGAAGACCTCAGTGAGAATGTCACAGGACTTGTCGTGAGAGCTTGACTCTAATGTATATTGTTTATTTCAAAGCATATAGAAATTGTGTACTTACGGGAAGCAAATAGGTTTGGACCACGAGTGGCTTGAGTGGATAAATCCAACTTTGTTGTAGCCTGGGAAAAATAGCCCAGAGCAGGCAAAGGTCCATCACTGAACCCACCAGCCAGTGCCAGTGACTGCACAGGCCCCGTGTCACTGGCCCCTGCCGTTCTACCCCTGTGCCGGGCCATACCCCACCATTGCCCCTGTTCCTCACCTTGGCTCCAGCCTTTTGGCTGGGCCTTATTTATGTCTTACAGCAGGCTCACACGTTTAATTAATAGGTTTGTTATTTATATCACGAGCCTCATGCTGTGGAAGGGAAAGAAGTAGAGCAACACAACCACAATTTCAAATGACCTGTTCTTAAAAAAGCACGCCCGCCCTAATGAAACTAGAGATTTAGGAATCCTCGTGGAAACTCCAGCTGCCTAAAAATAGGCAGTGCCCCTCTCCCGTCCGCACGGATCCTTCGTTGTGCTCCTGGCCCTCAGTGCAGCGGTGTCCCAGCCCGGCTGGAGGCGGGTGGAAGTGTCACCAGCCCAGCCTGGAGCAGCCCTCCGCCTGGTCCGGCCCACGCTCGGGCGGCTGCCACTGCCTCCCTCCCCCTTTTAATTTTTTTTCTAATGTGGTGACAAGTGGAAAGGTCTCCAAAAAAGAGCGGCCTTGTGGCTTGCCCCGACATCGCTGCAGACATTCAGTAAACATGAGGGAAGCCGGAGCCCCGTGGCCGGGGCGCGGGAGGGAGCGGGCGAGAAGGGCCGAGCGGTTACTCAGCATTTACTGTCTGAGAAGGTGAGAGTTACTGTGGAAAAACCCTGCAGCTTTATTGTTCTAACCTTTATTTAAATATAGAATCTATAACCCATTTTTCCAGTGAATTTAAAATAGCGGTTTTTCTGCTCGCAACCGCCCCGTCCAACTTCTGAGGTATCACATACTTATGTATTATTTTATGGAGCTGACAGAGGGGGAGTCTAGGGGGAAAAAATAGCTGAAATAGCCAACGGCAGCATGTGGAATAAACCCGTGTGTGTGCGCGCGTCTCGGGAGGAAGGTCGGCTGCCGTGAGCCTGCCAAAGCCTGTGCTTGCTTTCAGGCAAGCCCACCATCCTCCTCCCACAGCTCCCCGGCACGAGGGGCTCAGGCCTCAGGGATGCCAACAAAAACCACCATTTCCCCACGCAGCACCCACATGAAGAGCTTGGGGCAGCCACCCTCGCCCCACCGTCCCACCTGAAAAAATTATTTGTAAACTTCACCAGCGGAGGCATATCATTAGAAGGTATTTTCTAGTGGCATGCCTGGAAAAAGAAGTGGGGCGAGGGGGGAGGGTATCAGAGGAGTGAGGTGGTTTCCTCGGTGCTGCCAGAGCTGCGTAGTCTGGCGCAGTCATGGCGCCCTGCAGCAGGGTTTGCCTGGCCTTGGGACACAGCCCCCCCGCCCGCTGCTACCCATCCGAGACAGGCAGCAGTGTTTTGTTTTCTTGTATGTCAGAGGAATCCCTTCCGACATCCATTCCTGCTTCCCCTTCGCTTCCTTTTAGCATGTTTTTAATACTTCACCGAACACTTTTGCTATGGAGTGAGAGGCAGAGAAGCCATGAGGTAACACCCCCCTTATTCTCAAGCAAACCTGCACATGTCTGTGGGGTAGCGTTTAGTCTGAAACAAGGCTTTTTTAAGCTATGAATGCTCATATTGCAGCGGTATCTTGAAGTGCCTGTGGAAATCTGGGCCTCGGGTAGGTAGTGCTGTTCTGACATTCAGGTCTACATGGGCCAGACAGACAAACCACATGCAGGGAGGCTGGTGTGGCTTGCTGAGGGTCACACCGAAGCTTGGTGGCAAAGCCAGGTCTGTGCTGCTGCCAGCGCAGCATCCAGGGGCTGCTCGGGGATTCTGCGTGTTCACTGGTTTCTGTATGGCTGTTTCTGCCCCGTTCTCACAGTGATAAGTTCTTTGTTCTGTGAAAGAATAAAGTTTTTCCACTTGAAAGAGTGTATTTTAGGGCCTTAAACCACATCAAAGCAGTCAAGGTGTGCATATGGGTATGCCAGCAGAATCTCAATGGACGCACTTATGTATCTGTTTCCCTGGTGCTTCCCTCCTCTCTCTCTGTCAGGTGCTTCCCTGATGTCATGGGATTTAATTCCTAATTTTCTGCATTTTTGAAAGGTTGACATTTTGATTATCTGATGGCTGACCAAAAGTTGCCTACCTGTCTCCCACTCTTGATAAATGGGGTTGCAGAACTTAAAAAGTATTTGAAAATCGTGGCTGAAAGATATGGGGCCAGGAAGTGTAAAATAAATGTAAGCTATCAAAAGGTGTTAACGAAATCAAAATAGAATGAGGATGGTGGGTGTGAGTGCGTCTGTCTCATCAGAGCGCGTTTCAGAAGTGTGAGGTATGTTTGTGGGGAAAAGTTGCACTGTCTTTGAAAAAGGGAAATGTTTTACATTGAGTTGGTTATCTCAAGGTGAAACTGTAGTGTACACAGGACATGAGGGTGTTTTCTCTCCAGAGTTCAACAAGATCTGTCCACTGATTCTTCCCAAGCAGGTTTTTCATAGCCAGCTAGGTGGACGTGAAGGTGATGATCCTTCCTGCCCACCTGGTGTTTTACATGATAGTATCTGTCTTGGTGTAAAATCGCAGAGGAAATTTTTGGATTTTTTTTCTTCACCCAGGTGTCATAAAATTACTGGTCCTTTGTCAGTCTTTTTGAGGATCAAGCTGAAGTAGAGGATTGTTCATGTTTACTGTTCATGCACAGCTTGTATTGAATGGTAGGACAATAAATCTCTTTGCTTCCAGAATAAACTTCCAAACTCTTTTAATATACCTACTTAGTCATTTTAACTTAACCAACTCTCTCAAGCAGCAGGTTAATCAGTGACTCGCTCAATATATTCTGGTACAAGTACTTAGATCAATCATAATTTATTATGGAAATATGCAAAAGTGCTAAGAAAGTATTGTGTACATTATCGTGGATGATATGCAAATAGTAAATAAAAGGAGTCTGCTAAGGACCTAAACTGAACAGAAAGTGCAGCGATATAGGAATGGGTGTGAAAGATTTTCAAAGATCTCCACCTCTGTTTCCTCACTGCTGTCCAATATGGCATCTAAGGTATCCACAGGAAAAAGTGACTTGTATGGGGTCCCCCTGTGTGAGCATAAGTTGCTCATAATATGAGTGTCTTTCTGACCAGTGTCTTTCTGACTAAGGTCTCTGAACATGTGGAATGCTAATTGATCTTTTTTCATCTTCTGTAATCACGTGGGTTTAGGTTTCCTTTGAAGTCCTTATTGAAAGTTCAAGTTCATTTTTATTTACCATAACTTACTTGCCTACTTTTAACTGTGAAAAAGGGCACTTCTACCATGATGTCAGGGGGCCAGCCTTCCTCTCTGCTCCCCTCCCACAATGTGACCATTATATCAACATATGGCAAACATTTCTCCTATTCTGTGTTTACTCCCAGCAGTAAAAATTCAGTAAAAAGCCAAGGGCCTTCCATAGAGAGAGGAAAACTCAGCTACAACCTTCAGGACAGGAAAAGCAAATACACTTTTAACAAGAAATTATTGGGACATTGCTAAATATTTCCAAGAAATAAAATAACAAAGGAGCTTGTATCCAAGAGGAGTCACATATCTTCAGAAAGTATAAGCATCATGGAAAAAAATCCTGAAGGATTATTATTGAAAGGTTAACTGAAATTAAAAGCACATTTATTCAGCCAAAGGAGTTTTTGGGCTTTAATTCATTAGCTCAGGTTTCATCTACCAGGATTCTGCCCCCGGCACGTGTAATGAGATTAGTTCATTAATCGTCGAGTCCTTGGGAATTAACATACTGGAGGTGCTTTTTTCCCCCTCTGAAAAGTCCCCCTGGATATATAAACACAGCAGCGATTTTGTTGAACGTGGGATCGGAGTTAGTCGTGCCAGGTTTGACTTGATGAGAATGACTGAATCCTATAAACAAGTGAACAGTGGGAGAAATGTATTAAGACAAAAAATGCTGTTTTGTCTTTTAGAGTTGTACTGCAATGTTTGGCTGATTGCATACTGGAATCCAATGTATTAACTCTTTTAAAAAAAAGAAAAAAAGAAGAAAGAAAAAAAAAAGAAAAAAAAAAAGAAGTTGAGTGATTTGTTTTGCAGAATAATTACCCTGGGAACTCTGCTGCCTACTTGCCATCCCATTAGAAAAGTGAGGACGAAGGGTCAGAAGGGAACCCAGGCAGCAGCTGGGCAAGTGTGCAGTATGGGTGTGCTTGCACCCCTGGGGCCAGGCTGGGGCAGAGCGATGCAGAAGCATTTCTGCCTCCCAGAGAGACTCGTTTCGTTTGTCCGTGGAAGGGACAGCAACCTGGCCTTGCTCCAAAGGCAGGACAGACAGGAAAGCTGCTCCTACAGCAGATGTCTGAAGGTAGGTGGAGGGAGCTCATGCTCAGCAACGTGGGAAAAGGATTTGGGGTCTCTTGTCTTTCCTTCCGTCACTCAGAGCCTAAGCAAGGTCAAGGCAAGATGTGGCCCAGTCCTTTTGACTGACCGAATGGCAAAGAACCACATTTGTAATAAGGTCTTTTAAAAATCGCTTGGGTCATGCGCCCATTTGCGTTGTGCCATGTTGTCATGCAATTTAAGCAGATTAAAACCACATTTAACCAAGTGCAA